>NW_027507903.1:157803302-158385802 GCF_037356315.1 Lithobates pipiens
GGAGCGATCCCGGACGAGGGGACGGCCATTCATTCATGGCCACCCCCTCGCGATCGCTCCCGACGAATGGAAATCCCCGGTGACATCACTTCCTCTCCTGTAATGTAAACACAGGAGAGGAAGTGATGTATTCTCTCCTCCGTGTCGGTATTTTTCGTTCCGACACGGAGGAGAGCGGAACGGTGAGTTGCACTAACACACCCCACACACAGTAGAACATGCCAGGCACACTCACACCCCCCCTTTACCCCCCGATCACCCCCCCAATTACCCCTGCCCCCCAGTCACAGTGACACCAATGTCATTTTTTTTTTTTTTTTTTTTTTTTTTGCATTGGTGTCATTTGTGACTGTAATAACTGTTAGGGCAGTTAGGGTTAGCCCCCTTTAGTTCTAATGTACCCCCCTAACCCCCCCAATAAAGGTTTAACCCCGTGATCACCCCCCGTCGCCAGTGTCACTAAGGCTGGGTTCACATTGCAGCGGTTTATGAGAACGAATGTGATTCGCACCGCACTGCAGTGCAAATCACATCCGATCTCTGTGCGATTCGAGTTCAGCCATTCGCCGCACCCGCCGCACCCGCCACACCCGCCGCAAATTCGCACGGGACCCTTATTTTGGCCCGCAGCAGAATCGGATCGCATGGGTGTTCACACCATGCGATCCGAGTTTGCAGATCGCACTGCGATATGCGAACTGATCTGGGGGTGTCAGTAACATTTCACTGACACTCCCAGCAGTTCGCATAGGGCAGTGTGAACTGCCGCCGGGAGGCATGCGATGCGGGAACCCGCCGCGGATTCGCGGCGTTTCCGCATCGCTCCAGTGTGAACCCAGCCTAATAAGCGATCATTTTTCTGATCGCCGTATTAGTGTCACAGGTGACGCTAGTTAGGCAGGTAGGTATTTAGGTTCGCCGCAGCTTTTTATAGCGCTAGGGACCCCCATATACTACCGCATAAAGCCCCCTGATTGCCCCCTAGTTAACCCTTTCACCAGTGATCACCATATAACTGTTACAGGTGACGCTGGTTGGTTAGTTATTTTTTTATAGTTTCAGGGCACCCGCCATTTATTACCTAGTCTCACTAGTGTACCCCTAAATTTAGGGGTGTCTACTTTCTAAAATGGGGTCATTTGGGGGGGGGGGGGGGTTTGTGCCATCTTGGCATTTTATGGCCTTCAAAACTGTAACGCCCTTAGAAAGCCTGAAGGCGGTGCTTGGTTTTCGGGGCCCCGTACGCGGCTAGGCTCCCAAAAAGTCCCACATATGTGGTATCCCCGTACTCAGGAGAAGCAGCAGAATTTATTTTGGGGTGTCATTTCACATATGCCCATGGCATGCGTGAGCAATATATCATTTAGTGACAACTTTGTGAAAAAAAAAAAAAAAAAAAAAAGTTTGTAATTTTCCCGCAACTTGTGGCAAAATATAAAATATTCCATGGACTCAACATGCCTCTCAGCAAATAGCTTGGGGTGTCTACTTTCTAAAATGGGGTCATTTGTGGGGGTTTTGTGCCATCTTGGCATTTTATGGCCTTCAAAACTGTAATAGGTAGTGAGAAGTGAACTCAAAAAATTACGCCCTTAGAAAGCCTGAAGGCGGTGCTTGGTTTTCGGGGCCCCGTACGCGGCTAGGCTCCCAAAAAGTCCCACATATGTGGTATCCCCGTACTCAGGAGAAGCAGCAGAATTTATTTTGGGGTGTCATTTCACATATGCCCATGGCATGCATGAGCAATATATCATTTAGTGACAACTTTGTGAAAAAAAAAAAAAAAAAAAAAAAGTTTGTAATTTTCCCGCAACTTGTGGCAAAATATAAAATATTCCATGGACTCAACATGCCTCTCAGCAAATAGCTTGGGGTGTCTACTTTCTAAAATGGGGTCATTTGTGGGGGTTTTGTGCCATCTTGGCATTTTATGGCCTTCAAAACTGTAATAGGTAGTGAGGCGTGAAATCAAAAATTTACGCCCTTAGAAAGCCTGAAGGCGGTGCTTGGTTTTCGGGGCCCCGTACGCGGCTAGGCTCCCAAAAAGTCCCACATATGTGGTATCCCCGTACTCAGGAGAAGCAGCAGAATTTATTTTGGGGTGTCATTTCACATACGCCCATAGCATGTGTGAGCAATATATCATTTAGTGACAACTTTGTGTAAAAAAAAAAATAAAATTTTTTTTTTGTCATTATTCAATCGCTTGAGGCAAAAAAATAAAATATTCAATGGGCTCAACATGCCTCTTATCAATTTCCTTAGGGGGTCTACTTTCCAAAATGGGGTCATTTGGGGGGGTTTTGTACTGCCCTGCCATTTTAGCACCTCAAGAAATGAGATAGGCAGTCGTAAACTAAAAGCTGCGTAAATTCCAGAAAACGTACCTTAGTTTGTAGATGTGACAACTTTTGCGCAAACCAATAAATATACAATTATTTTTTTTTTTTTTACCAAAGACATGTGGCTGAATACATTTTGGCCTAAATGTATGACTAAAATTGAGTTTATTGGATTTTTCTAATAACAAAAAGTAGAAAATATCATTTTTTTTCAAAATTTGCGGTCTTTTTACGTTTATATCGCAAAAAATAAAAATCGCAGAGGCAATCAAATACCATCAAAAGAAAGCTCTATTTGTGGGAAGAAAAGGACGCAAATTTTGTTTGGGTACAACATTGCATGACCGCGCAATTACCAGTTAAAGCAGCGCAGTGCCAAAGTGTAAAAAGACCTCTGGTCATTTACCAGCAAAATGGTCCGGTCTGAAAGTGGTTAAGGAGGTTTCTCCAACTTGATTGGAGTCCACCTGTGGTAAACTAAGTTGATTGGACAGGATTTGGAAAGGCACGCACAGTGTCTATATAAAAAAGGTACCACAGTTAACAGCACAAACCAAGCCATGAAGTCGAACGAATTAGACCTCCGAGACAGGGTTGTATTGAGGCACAGATCTGGGGAAAGGTACAGAAAAAAATATGCAGCATTGAAAGTCCCAATGATCACAGTGGCCTCCATCATCCGTAAATGGAAGAAGTTTGTAACCACCAGGATTATTCCTACAACGGGCCGTCTGGCCAAACTGAGCGATCGGTGGAGAAGGGCGTTAGGGAGGGGACCAAGAACCCGATGGTCTCTCTGACAGAGCTCCATCCTTTCTCTGTGGAGAGAGAAGAACAACCATCTTTGCAGCACTTCACCAATCAGGCCTGTATGGTAGAGTGGCCAAACGGAAGGCACATGACAGCCCGTCTGGAGTTAGCCAAAAGGCATCTGAAGGACTCTCAGACCATGAGAAACAAGATTCTCTTGTCTGATAAAACAAAGATTGAACTCTTTGGCCTGTATAGCATGCATTAGGTCTGCAGGAAACCAGGCAGCGCTCATCACCTGGCCAATACCATCACTACAGTGAAGCATGGCAGCATCATGCTATGGGGATGTTTTTCAGTGGCAGGAACTGGGAGACTAGTCAATGCAGCAAAGACATCCTTGATGAAAACCTGTTCCAGAGCGCTCTGGACCACACAGCCAAGATAACAGAGGTATGGCTATGGGCAATTCTTTGAATGTCCTAGAGTGGCCCAGCCAGACCCCAGACTTGAACCGGATTGAACATATCTGGAGAGACCTGAAAATGGCTGTGCACCGTCCACATGGCTGCGCTCCCCACCCAACCTGATGAAGCTTCAGAGGTCCTGCAAAGAAGAATGGGAGGAATTGTCCAAAAATAGGCGTGTCAAGCTTGTAACATCATTCTTAAAAAGAGGCTGTAATTGGTGCCAAAAGTGCTTCAAAAAAGTATTGAGCAAAGGCTGTGAATACTTATGTACATGAGTTTTTTTTTTTTTGTTTTTTTTTTATAAATTGGCAAAGATTTTAAACAAACATCTTTCAAGTTATCATTACAGGGTATTGTTTGTAGAATTTTGAGGCAAATAACGAATTGAATCCATTTTGGAATAAGGCTGTAACATAACAAAATGTGGAAATAGTGAAATGCTGTGAATACTTTCCAGATATATTGTATCTCAATGGACTGCAATAAAAAGATTACAGTAAGAGCCCTTTCACAATGAGGCACTTTACAGGCGCTACAGCTCTAAAAATAGCACCTGTATAGTGCCTGTAGAGAGTCTCTCCTGTCTCTCCAGTGTGAAAGCACACTGGAGTGGTGTGCGTGCAGGATGGTAAAAAGTCCTGCAAGCCGCATCTTTGCAGCGCTGTAGGAGAGGTGTATACACCGCTCTTAAAGTGCCCCTGCCCATTGAAAACAATGGGGCTGCGTGGACGGTTTTAACCCTTTTTCGACCGATAGCAGGGGTTAAAACCCCCCGCTAGTTGCCGAATAGCGCCACTAAAACGACACCCACCCGCGTGTGAAAGCGCTCCAAGTACAAAAAACGTTTCTTTTTTTTTTGTCCAATGAGGAATACAGAAGCAGTCAAGACATCCGAAAGTAGTCAAACTGAGGGGAGGGCAACAGCCACTGACAGATCCAAAAAGGTATCAAGAACATTCCACAACACAGGACTACCAGAAGGGCCAATGCCTGAACCTGAAGCAGATGAGATGAAGTGAGGAATTATCAATGGAGTGGATCAGCAGCATAATCATAGTGAGAGATTTTACCTGTAGGATAATCTTTTTTCCTTAGACACCTTTCACACTGGGGCTGCCCATGCGTTCGGGGTAAGTGCTGCTCATTCATTGCAATGGGCAGGGGCGTTTTGGGAGCGCTGTATACATCACTTCCAAACTTGCTGCTTGCAGGAATTTTTCTAACATCCCGCAAGTGCATCACCCGGGGGTGAAAGCACCCATTGCTATGAATGGGAGGTGCTTTATAGGCACTAGCACTAAAACGCATGAAAACTGCCTCAGTGTGAAAGGAGTCTTACACATTTCATTTGCCTCTTCTCCTGTACATTTCATCTCAGTCTCTATCTATGTGATCTATATATTAACTCCTTTACCTCCCTCATCCTGCACATTGACCCACTTATCGCCTTCGTCTCACTGTATGTGACCTGTACATTAACGCCCCTCCTCTTCCCTCTGTGTAGGACATTTAAATATAAAGCTGAACCACATCTAAAAAGGAGAAGTTCTGCTTAAAGCCGCCCCCCTCCCTCTACTTTTAGCACTTTTCTGGAGGGGGGGGGGGGTAATACCAACAGAATTCTCTTTCGCCACACCCACAACCTTCTGGAATACGTCATAGATCCCAGAAGGCTGTAGGACGCCTCACACATGCACACTGAGAAGCTGGCTGTGAAGCCACAGGGAGTCACAGCCTGCTTCCCACAGTGAACATGCCGGCGCAAGGGAAACTATGAAACTATAAGAGGAGGATCGAGGCTGCTCTGTGCAAAAACACTGCAAAGAGCAGGAGGGTAGAACAGGTTTGTTATTTAAAAAAATATATGTTTACAATCACTTTCAGGATGTTTTTCCTCAGGTCAAGGCCCACGGACTTTAGTCCCATACACAATCAGATTTTCTGCTGATTTTTGTCTTCAGATTTACCAAAAGCATGTAGTGCAAGGGCCTGCCTGATTGCATACCAATTGAAACTCCTAAGATTTAACCTCATATTATATGGTTTTGGTTAATCTGAAGGAAAAAAAAAAAAAAAAACTGCAGAAAAGTTAATAGTGTGTATGGGGCTTTAGAATCAATAGGAAAAATGGGGGTGGGGGGGGTCACAACAACGTTAGAAGAGTACTTTTCAACACCCTACAAGCCCCCAAAGTGGAAGGGAGTGAAATTTCCCTCCCAGTTAATGAAGTGTCCATTGACCCACAGGATACAGGACTTCTTTGGTGAGGTTATAAGCTGAAGCATCTCACCCTTTGGAAGACTCCAGAAAACTGACCCTTTTCAGGAAAGGTCACCTAAGCATTTCAAAATTTGGATAACAAGAAACAACACTAGAGTGGGCAAAGAGTCATTCCTTTAAGAAATAGAAGGTGCCACAGATAGAGACTGAGGGGACAGGTTCTGATTAGGAAAGGTAGCAGTAGGAACTGGTCCAAATATAACCTGTAGGACGAGGGGCCCCCTTAAAGAGAGGGAATCCTAAGGAAGACCTAGTACCAAGTAGTGATCAACTTTATCTGAGGAAATAGAATTCCCTGTATGGATTATGCAACACTATATGCAGCTAGCATAAAGCAGTTGCATGCTTTAGCCAGAATATCTTGTATTACAAATCAGTTCTTAGCTCATAGTAAAATTGTAAAATGCTGGCTTGTACCTTCATAGGGCTGAAGAGCTTCCTGGAGC
Organism: Lithobates pipiens; assembly: GCF_037356315.1. Classification (NCBI taxonomy): domain Eukaryota; kingdom Metazoa; phylum Chordata; class Amphibia; order Anura; family Ranidae; genus Lithobates; species Lithobates pipiens. The sequence goes on from NW_027507903.1 coordinate 157,809,591, forward strand.
TGAACACACAATAACTTCCTCTTCCTAAACTCCTGGTATATGCTACGACAGGTCTGGCGCAGCCGCTTCTCTCGATCTTTTGCATTTCTTAGCTCCTTCTCTTTTTGGGCCCTAGAATCTTCAGATGCTTGCAGTTTCTTTTTTAACGTTTCAATATCTGGAATGAAATATGGGTGATCCTAGAACAACAGAAACCAAGTACATAAATAAAATAAAAATAACTGAGATTCCCTGATGCCCCCTCTATAACCTACCCCTCTCTTTTTTTTCTCCTCAGTTTTCTCTCTTAACTTTCTCTTCTTTTTCTCTACCTTTTCTGTTTATAGTTAAAATTGGGGCGATTTTTGATGCATTCAGGGCTTGCTTCAGGCATACTCCCTTGCCGATGGCCCCTCCGTGGGTTCCCTGACCCAGATCTCTCCCCGATGGGTCTGACTGATGCATGACTGCTTATGTTTCCATTGCCCTTTCAGGGGATGGGGAGGTACTATAGTAGGACTTCTATACATTTGTTTTAAATCTCTTATGTTCTTGGACAGGACAGCCAGGCCTTTGCATTACAGTCCAGAAATAAAGACTAGTAATATATCAGAATCTTTTTGTGCGTTTTTTTGTTGTTGTTTTTTTCACAGAAAAGGACATCACTGAGGTAACTTAATGTGTACTTTGCAGTCCTGCAACTGATCTCCAAGGTCAAGATTGTAAAGAAAGAAGAAGAAAAAAAATAAAAATAAAAAAAAAAAACACAGCCAATTTCTCATTTAAGCTAGCACTCCCATATTGTCCATCATGCATACACGCCTTTTAAAATAATCTAAACTGAAAGAGGAGAAAGTGGTGGCAGTGGCACATTGATGCGGGAGGTAGTATTTCCTATAGCTCTCAGTTGCAGGAACATTAATTAGACCTGGCTGGCAGTGTGGCTGCTGCAGTGCATTCCAGTCATTCTAGGGACCCAGAAAGAGCAGCACTATGGGTTGCCAATGGGCTTAACAATGAGATTTGCATCATCATTGGCTGCCCTATAGACAAGGAGAAATATGCCAACAATGGGAAAAGCTTCCATGAAGATGGCCCCAGTAGATGTGGAAAGGCGAGGGAGGAGCTCTCATCATTGGAGCAGAGCAAACTCAGAAAGTATTCCAGTGCTGCCACCACTCCCTAAGAACAGTTAACCTTCAAGCAAACAGCTAAAATACAAAGCTGAGATATTGTACATGTAATTACATTTTCTTGCTTGCCATAAAACTTCTCTAGTTTCTGCCCTCCCATAGCAAGGGTTATATGCTTGATTATTCTACGGGAGGTTTAATGCTCCCATGCAACCTATCCTACAAAGTTGCTCCTCTTCGACAGTTCTGCAGCTGCAACCTCTCTGTTGCCAATATGTAAAATGCAGACCTGAAGCGGCGGCGAGTGTCATCTATTGGGGGGATCGAAAAATAATTCTAGTTGAAGCATCACTGGGACTAAATGACTATTTTGCCCTTACTATTAGGAAAGGGGGTATGCTGGTATTACAAGTTAGTGAAGTTTAAAGAGGTTGTAAAGCAGGAGTGCCCAACCAGTGGCCCGGGGGCCACATGTGGCCTGTGGAGCCCTCTGATTTGGCCCTCGACCTCCTGCTCTAAGATGGCAGGTTGGCAAGCCCAGATCACAGGTTGCCGACCAGCCATCCCAGAGCAGCAGTTTTGTGAATGAAGCCACTGGTAGTGGAAGCAAGTGGCTGCGGAGCAGAGCCACATAAGCCAATGCTTCCTGTATGGTGCCCACTCCTGTCACAGGCGGAGTGATACCAAATGCACTCCCCCTGGGACAGCAACAGCCAGCAATACCAGAATGGAAGGCGGTCATTAACCACTTGCCGCCCGCCCTATAGGCAATTGACGGTGGCAAAGTGGTTGCATAATCCTGATCGGACGTCATATGAAGTGATCAGGATTATGAGCCGCTGCACGCCCCCGGGGGCGCGCATCGCGGCGATCGTTGTCGCGGGGTGTCAATCTGACACCCGGCAACTACGATCTCGGTAAAGAGTCTCCGACGGAGACTCTTTACCACGTGATCAGCCATGTCCAATCACGGCTGATCACAGTGTAAATAGGAAGAGCCGGTGATCGGCTTTTCCTCACTCGCGTCTGTCAGACGCGAGTAGAGGAGAGCCGATCGGCTGCTCCTCTGACGGGGGGGTCTGTGCTGATCGATTATCAGCACAGCCCCCCCCCCAGGATGCCCACACTGGACCACCAGGGACGCCACCAGACCACCAGGGATGCCCAGCACAAGGTAATCCTCCCTAGACCACCAGGGATGCCAGTCAGTGCTACAATGGATGCCAATCAGTGTCCATAATGGATGCCAATCAGTGCCCACAATGGGCATCACTGATTGGCATGCATTATTGTTTGGCACTGATTGGCATCCATTAGTACAGTATAACATAATACAATGCCGCCTATGAGTGCCCACCTGTGCCGCCTATCAGTGCCCACCTGTGCTGCCTATCAGTGCCCACCTGTGCCGCCTATCAGTGCCCACCCTTGCCCATCTGTGCCACCCATCCATGCCAATCCGTGCCAGCTATCAGTGCCAATTTGTGCCACCTATCAGTGCCCATCCGTGTCGCCCATCAGTGCCCATCCGTGTCGCCCATCAGTGCCACATATCAGTGTCCATCAATGTCACCTCATCAGTGCCACTTCATTGGTGCCCATCAGTGTAGCCCCATCAGTGCCCATCAGTGAAGGAGAAAACGTACTTATTTACAAAGTTTTGAAACTGAAACAAAAAAAAACATATATTTTTTTTCAACATTTTCGGTATTTTTTTTATTTGTAGCGCAAAAAATAAAAACCGTAGAGGTGATCAAATACCACCAAAAGAAAGCTCTATTTGGGGAAAAAAATGATAAAAATTTTATTTGGGTACAGTGTAGCATGACCGCGCAATTGTCATTCAAAGTGCGACAGCGCTGAAAGCTCAAAATTGGTCTGGGCAGGAAGGTGTTTAAGTGCCCGGGACTGAAGTGGTTAAAGGTAAGTTTACTACTAAATTCACAGTATATATGGATATATGTTTTGCAGTGGATACCGGGCTGCTTTCAAACTGATCCACAGGTACAGTGCAGCTGCGGGTTACCGGCATTGAGCCATAGACTTCTGTTATTACCTGCGGGTTTGTCCTTCAGAAAGTGCGCCACACCTGCAGAATATAATAGAAGTTTATGGCAAAGTGCAGTTAACCCACAGAAAATCCACAGGTTCACTGCGCTGCACCCGTGCTTTGGGCAAATCGCAGCGCATCAGTGTGAAAGCAGCCTTAGGCCCCATTCGCATGATTGGTCTGACCCAATAGGACTTACTATTCACCTCGATGGAGCAGCAGATGTAAACGGACTTGTGTCTGTTTACACCCGCCTACCTAAAAAAAAAACAGAAAGGGATTTGCCCCTTCCGTCTGGGTGAATCAGATTGGATCAGAGGGCCCATTAGAGTAGAGTGGTCTGTGTCTGTGGACACGGACCTGTCATCCTCCCGTTCCGCTCATTGTGGCCCGCGACCAGTTACCAATTCACTTAAGTGGCTCTCGCTCTTCAAAAGATTGGGCACCCCTGTTGTAAAGTCAGAAGGTTTTTTATCTTAAAGCATTCTATGCATTAAAATAAAAAGCCTTCTGTGTGCAGCAGCCCCCCTTATAATAACCTGAGCCCCATCTCTATCCAGTGATGTCCATGAGTGTATCGGCTGTCCGAGACTCTCCCTCCTGGCTGAGACACCATTGGCTAGCCAACTTTGACAGTAGCAGGAGCCAATCTGGAGAGAGAGGGGGTGGAGCCAGTCACAGCTCTGTGTCTGAATAGCATACATAGCAAGCTGCTTGCTGTGAGGGCACTCAACAGGCTTCCCAGAAGAGGAGAATCCAGGCTTCCCTGTGCAAATCCACTACACAGAGGAGGCAAGTATAACAAGTTTTTTTTTTTTTTTTTTTTTTTCTATAAAAATAACAAAGGGACTTTACAATCACTTTACTTGCCGACTAGAGTTAATCTGTACTGTACTGTTACTATGCCATACATAAAGGTTTACTCAGTTGCAGACTTGGCGAGTTTAGGGTGCTGTATATGCAAGATTTAAATGTATTCACTCTACTGGTTGAACTCATCTTAGTAGCCAACAGCTAGGTCCAATCACTGTCACTAGGGGTCAAGACAAAATATCTTTAGCCCTGTGTAAGTTGCAACGTATATTGGCAGTAAGCATATACAGGGCTCACTTCATCAGCAAAAAAATAAAAAATTGATATACGTATATATCCACCAAAGTGAACGTGTTAAGAGTCCATAAGTGAAACAATATGGTGACAAAGTGCAATATCTTGAGAAGTTATAGTGACTTCAGTGAATGCTTTGCAGAAATCCACCACCACTTGAGAGGAGGCTTACCAGATGTTATGGACCCAGTTATCAACTGGGATCCTCAGATGATGCCTGTTTAGGAGAAACGCGTCAGAAAGGGCTCGTTGATGCCACTGTGTTGCCAGATTTTAATTCCATGCTTGTATTTGCCTGTAATATGCGAGTACCCATTTATGCTTTGAATGTTAATAAAAGTTTTAAACGGTATTTCACTATGAGGCTGTATTTTCTTTTTGGCCTATAATATATGTGGAAGAATCTCTGTCCTCAGTCCCCCCAAAAGGTGGATAGCCATTTCATCTATTTTTGGGTCATCTCTCTGTCTACTCTGGTACCCATGAGAAGTTACAAGTTTGCCAGCTGTTTTTTTGTGTGGATTTACATCAATAAACTCGTGTGACTCACTAGGTATATACCTAACTGGGTCCATAACATCTGGTAAGCCTCCTCTCAAGTGGTGGTGGATTTCTGCAAAGTATTCACTGAAGTCACTATAACTTCTCAAGATATTGCACTTTGTCACCATATTGTTTCACTTATGGACTACTACTACTTAACACGTTCACTTTGGTGGATATACATATATCAATTTGTTTTTTCTTTTTAGTATATTTGGATATAGTGTTGTCTAAAACATAGAATCATTAATAGTGTTAATTTATGCGGAGTTTTTTTTTCACTTTTTTTCATTGTTTCCCATTCTGACTACCTATCTTCGCAAACCATGAACTGAAAAAAGGCACAAGCGTGACATAATTTAAAACAACTAACCTGCAACTGTACCTGACAGTTACTTGTAGTATCCGTATTTGTGCCGAGTGTCATAATCTCTTCTGGCTCTTCACTGGGAATTTCAGAAATTCTCAGAAGATCTTTGCTGGGGGGTTCGATCAAATCCATTGCTTGGCTTTCAAGCACTTCTGGCTTCTGGAAAAATATTTTCATCTAAAATACAATTCAAATACTTTAAGAAGTGCAAACAAAGATTTATTTATATATATATATATATATTATATATATATATATATATATATATATATTTTTTTTTTTTTTTTTTTTTGTATATGCTGTTTGAAAAACATTTTGTAAGAAAGAGATCATTTTAACATGACCAAGAAATCCCAGTGGCTTAAACAGGTAACAGGTCATACAGTCTGGAGACTATTTGTAACATGCTCACACTCAGCCATTCATTGACTTTTAGCACATCTACTGTTTCTTATAGATTTTTATCACCTGTAAGTTCTTTTGCATGCTAAAAGTCAAAAAACAAAAACAAAAAAAACCTTTGAAAACGCTACACTGGAAAGCAGGCATCTTTGGGTACCTACAAACTGCCTCTCATCTTCTTATGTAGGAGTTCAATAACCTAAGATAAATAATGGTTCCATTGTCAACGGTTCTGCCCCCTCCACCTTTCCACCTCTAGTGCCTTGCCAATAGCCCATAATTATGAAAGATGGCCCCACTAACCAATAACAAGGCATAGAAGAGAGTGACCCTGGTGGCCGTATGCCTTTACAAAGTACTAAGAGGGGGCTATTCAATGTGATAATTTAAAATTGTATTTCCCACAGGACTATGTAAAAAGTATAACACATCATTCTTCATAAAATACACATTACCACTCAACTGCTTTGGTATTAAGAAAATAAGCAGCTTTTTTTTTTTCCTCAGTACTGTCATTACTCAATCCTGTCACATTACTGAGCAGGCAGGCTCTCAAACAATAGTTACTTTTGACAATCCAATATAAGCTAGAGCTACACGATTCTGGCCAAAATGAGAATCGCAATTTTTTTGCTTAGAATAAAAAGATCACGATTCCCGTGATGTAAAATCTTCCACATTATACAAAAAAAATGGGCTAACCTTTCTGGTTATTTTTTAATTTTTTTTTAATTCATGAAAGTAATTTTTTCCAAAAAAATTGCATTTGAAAGACTGCTGCGCATATTACAGTGCGACATAAAATATTACAACCACCATTTTATTCTCTAGGGCATCTACTAAAAATATATTATATACGGATATATATATATATATAGATATATATATATAGTTAGTATTTGGGGGTTCTAAGTAATTTTCTGGCAAAAAAAAAAGATTTTAACTTGAAACCAACAAATGTCAGAAAAAGGTTTAGTGTTTAAGTGGTTAAAATTTCCTCACTTACACACAAAGTCTATTCCATTGACAAATTGTTACAATGTTTATAATTAAGTTCAACTGATAAAGAATGTTTTGATTCTTGTCAGACTGCCCAGTTTTTCTCTTCCTTTCTTTTGAAGGCTGTGGCTTCAGAAGGGCAGAGAGAATTCTTTGCACGGAAAGAATTGTGAAACACTTTAGTCAAGATCACGTTAACGATTCTTGGCGATTAATTGTGCAGCTCTAATATAAGCTTACATAAAAAATATTTGTATATGTTGTGTGCTGCCTGTCTTCTGACCCTCTTTCCGCAACTTCCTGGACTCCCTGCATGCTTTGCAGCTTCTCCTCTGCTGTTTACTTTCAATGTCTGAGGACCATATATCCCATGGCACCTTACTGCTTGCCATCACTGTACTGACTCCGCCTCCTGTATTGTAACTGTTCCTCCACCAAACCAATAAAATGCTGTGCCCAGGCTCTATATCACAATTTTAAATATAACCCTGTCCTATTCAACTGCAGAAAGGCAAGTTGATGTGGCTTGGGGCCAGTGCAGTGTTTCATATGTGCTATATAAAATCACGGTTTATTAACATCATGGCAAAGCTGGAGAGAGAAATTCATCATTTATGCATACACGGGTAAATGCCAATATAAAAAAAGTGTCTGTATGTACACGATTACAGCCATGCACTTCTTTGGCTGGCTGTATGCACCACTTGCGGGAGATTAGTAAACACTGGGGGTTATTTACTAAAGGCAAATCTACTCTGCACTACTTGGAAGTGCAGTTGCTGTAGATCTGAGGGGGGACACGCAAGGAAAATAAAAAAACAGCATTTAACTTGCACATGATTGGATGATAAAAATCAGCAGAGCTTCTCCTCATTTCAGAACTTCCCCTCAGATCTACAGTGACTGCACTGCAAGTGCACTTGAAAGTGTAAAGTGGGTTTGCCTTTAGTAAATAATCCCCACTGTGTCAGCACAGGATAAGTGTTCTTTTATTTTTTTTAAAAGCAAGAAAAACTGAAAAAAGCTCAGCTAAAGCATTCAAGTACAGATAAACTATCAGCTAAATAGGCAAAACTGAGAAGTACGGTATCTACCTGTGAGTCTTCTGGGAAATGAAAAATGCTGGGTATGACATCATCTCGCAATCTCTTTGTCTGTCCAGTAGTGTCAAAGCAGCTTTGTTGGAAGTGCAGGCTGCAAAGCCTCTGGTACCTGGATGGCATCCATAACTCTCCTGTACTTGTGGCTCTTTTCATAGCGCGACACCATTTATCCAATAAGGCAGGATTTGATCTAGGAAATCTGTAATAACAATATTTAGCTTATATTATATTTATTTTTAATGTAGCAAGCAAAACAACCATAAGAGGATAGTAGTCAGTCACCTCAAAAAAAAAAAAATTAAATTTTAATATATATATTTTTATTAAAAGTCAGCAGCTACAAATACTGGTCTATGCAATTCCAGAGGAAGTGTGATCGAGTACCTGTCAGAAATAAGGACTCGCTCCAAACACACACACACCCCCCACAAAAATAACCCCCACTAATGTTAGAGGAGGGGGGAGGAAAGTGGAACTTCCCATTTAGGGTGAAGTCCTGCTTTAATGGAATGCTAGATGAAAGAGAATGGAAACTGCTATGACTTTTCTATTTAAAAAAAATCTTTTAATGGCATCTGTATGAAAATACACCCAGAGAATGAGGAGCGTGCCTACCTAAAAATGGAGCAGGAAAAGTTTAAATCGGAACTCCAGGAACAATCTTTTTTGCAAACATACATACATACATATGGTCCAGCTTGGCTACATTAAAAATATCTACATCTGATATCCCGAGGGCTGAAAGGCTGGGTTCATATATTTGTGACTGTAGTTTGCAGTCCTGCGTGTTTCTGTTTATCAGTTCGGGTGCAAATATGTCCCTTAATTCACATATGAACCTGATCTAAAAACACAAAAGGACCCTTTTCAAAACCACATTGCAGCCATCCTGGACAAGGGTGAACCAGCTCCATTGAAAGCCAGCACACTCACATGCTATGCAAATTGCATGCAGTTGAAAACATATCCAAGTTGCATATATGTGAACCAGCCTTAGGGATGCTGAAAATCACTGTAGTAGTCTGCACTACATAGCTATGATCTTCCAGCTACTGCTATAGCAGCCTTCCCTTTGCACTTTAACAACAGGGGGTTGCTCGTTAAGCACCATTGCCATTCACAGAACACCTTGTATTTTTTTATTTTTTTTTCAATGCAAGTGTTCTGATTGAACAATATGGAGAGGAAGTCACAATCTCCACATTTTACAGATTCCTTGTATTTTTTTAAAAAAAATGACAAGGCATTATGTGAATAGTGGGTATGCTGAATGAGTGACACCCTGTGTTCAGGGAAAAGGCTGCTGGACCAGAAGATCACGGCTATCACTGTATGTAGCGCAGACTACTACACAGAGTTTCAGGAACCCCAGCAGCCCTCCAGATATCACATATGGATACTTAGACTGAGCCAAGCTGGATCAATGAAGTTTGCACAAAAGATCATTCCTGTAACTCAGTTTGAAACTGTCCCTTCTATACTTCAGTCCTCAGTGACTTCCACAGAATTAATCTGAAATTGTAAACAATCTACACTCAACAGTGGATCGTGGCTGCAATGTCAGGCTTCGGCACACTCTTCCTCCCGTTCTCTGCCCACACCTACAGTATGTACTAGCTTTCAGTTAGAGAGCTGGAGGAAGTGTCAATGGACTATGAGTGTGTGGATTACCGCACTTGTACTCCAATAAAAAAATACAAGTCTGTCTGCTGTGAAGGCGGAGCCAATTTCAAAAGTGACAGCTGCTCATGGGGTGAAAAACCTCTGCATGCTGTCACAGTGGGAGGTGCTTTGTGAGTGGGAGGTTGCTTAGCAACACATTACATGTTACACCCTAAATGTGGCTGTAACATGTACCATGTTGCTAAACCCAGAGTTATCCTTTAAGGTTGTAATGTAGATTACATGTAAAGGCCATTTATGATAAAAGTAATGTTAGTTTTCAAGAACAATCCATAGAGGCTGCCTTTGCTACTTTCTGAAAGTTGTCTGGCTATCAAATTGACCCTTTTGCTTCAGTGCTTTGAGACACCAAACCAGAAGAAGAATGCAGATATGGCTTCTGATTTTACTTTACAGAAGTCAGCTGAAGTCAGCATAATGCAACAAAGTATTTTCAGAAGGTGGTCAGATATGGAGGCACCATGCTTCTCTTAAAGCGGGAGTAAACCCGCAGATGTTTTCTTTTTCTACCTGCAAAGGAAAAGGCATAATGAGCTAGTATGCACCGCATACTAGCTCATTATGAAATACTTACCTTAGAACGAGGCCCTGACATCTGGTCCGATCCACGCCGAGGGAGCCGACATGCTCCCTCTGTGTTTCTCCCGCATGCGCGCGGGAGATTTCATCCCGGTCGGGTCCAGCCACTGCCGGCCTTTCAGCCGAGAATCCCCTTGTGCGCATGCGCCGCTGCAGTCAGCGGCGCATACCGAGCGAGGGGAATATCTCCTAAACCGTACAGGTTTAGGAGATATTTTTTTTTACCTACAGGTAAGCCTTATTATAGGCTTTCCTGTAGGTAAAAAGTAAAAAAAATGAGTATACAACCATTTTAATAAAGGCTTACTTTAAAGTTTAAATGAAAAATAGGGGCATTGTAGTTTTAATATACAGTATAATAAAAAACTAAGATAAAACAAATATCAAGCAGTATACAAGATAAGGTACCTGTGAAATGTAATTCCTTTTTCTCTTGCCTCAAGGGTATACCTTGATTTGCATCCTGAGGCAGCACAGGATACTGGCATCTTGATGCTGTCCTCTGAAATAAAAAAAATTGTGTTGGAAATTTTCCAGTTCAGAAAGGCCTCACCGTCCATGGTAGAGGGAGCAGATGGAAGATGCAGACTGTATCTTGCAAGTCACCTCTCCATGTCTGCACATTATACCTGTTAGCACTTAAATGGCATTGTTACTTCAAACATTCCATTCAAACCTAAAGTGGAACTAAACTCTCCTATCGCTTTCAGCCATCTTGGCCTCCGATTGATCTTCAAGCCCCATGATGCTGCACATGTGATTAGTTATAACACATGCCATTTGATGATTTGACAGTTTGATTGAGAGCACAAACAATGTGACAGTTACATTCATGGACGTGCCGAGAATGTAACTGCTTTTTGAAACTGTTAAATCGATAGGTTTAGTTCCGCTTTAAGTGTTCTACTGAAGTGTGCTAATGCACACGCATTAACAAGCATTGAGTTAGAGTGGAACAAAACCTTCCTATCCTTTACATCCAAGGAAGCTTCTACCTTAGCCTCTGTTTGATCTGCAGTTGCCATAGTGCTGCACACGTGATCAGCTATGACCACCAGCCAATTGATGGCTTGGCAGTTCAATGAGACCTAACATAAGCTCACTGCCGACGGTGAGAGTTATCATTCACAACATACCCCGAATGTCATTGTTTTTGGGAACAGTTAAATTGGTGGGTTTAGTTCTGCTTTAAGGCAGGCCAGAGCACCACAATGGATAAAAAATAAAAATATATAAAAAAAGTACATGATCCTTTTTTTAAAACAAACCTCACCATGATGCATAGTATATGCCTTGTGGTGCACTACTGTGTATTGGGGAATAAAATGTAGCTTCTTAGATGATCTGCTTGAGTAACGCACTAGTGGGGAGTGCCTGGTCTAGGACTGTCCAGCGTACTGACATCAGCTCTGCCCTATGCGTTACGTCAAAAGACTTCGGCAGGGGCACGTACCTCCTTGTCACTTTGCATTCCTTAAACCTGTGATAGGCATACGTTTAAAAAAAAGCTATTAAATGTAAAGAAAAGGTAAGTCTGCACGGGGGCCGTACTGCAAGGAAACCTTCTTACAGCCAGAAATTATAACTTGAGAAACAATAACTATTCTGGATGTTTATAAGCTCATTCTAATTTTGTCTGTGATCATCTCTTCTTCCCTGTAATTCTGTCATATATTACAATTAGGGTTGCACCGATACTAGTATCGGTATCAGTACTGATACCGAGTATTTGCACAAGTATCAGTACTCGTGCAAATGCACTGATACTTTCAGGTTCGGCTCTTTGAGCTGTCAGTTTGTCTCCCCAGTGTTAAAGAAGTCCTGTAATTGGAGCTGTCAAAAAAATAAAAATAAATAAAATGAAAAAAAAAAAAAAACCAACATTTCTTAGCCATGGAACACAAAAATAAAAAGAAACATCGTTTCTCTTTGTACATGTCTGTTTCTTCATCTGCAGATCAAAAGGATGAGCAAATGTCCCTCCGTTTAGCCTCTTAATAACCCTTAATTTACTCTATTTAGCCTTAACTCCCTATTCTCCTCCATTTAATTATTAATTTCCTGCTTTTTTTTCTTTTGTTGAAGTCAATTTTATAAACAATTGTTTGCTTTGTTAGTGAATATTTTTACACATATTTACACATTTCACATTGAAAAAGCGCTAAAATATTTTTTTTTATTGGAGTATAACATGCGCAAGTTTAAGAAAAAAATAAAATAAACACCTCTTACATTTAAATGCCCATCAATGCAGCCTTGTCAGTGTCCATCTGCAGCCTTGCCCAAGTGTCATCTGCAGCATGATCACTTAAATTACCGCCGCCGATTTAGACAGAACCAGATGTACTGTGTACTCAGCTACTCTCGCAGTCCTGCCCCTTGGCCCGGCTCATGGACATAACACAGGTCCAATGGTGGGACTGGGCGTAACTGCAAGCCGAGCCTAGCCGAGTACACAGTACACTCAGCTCGGTCTATTTCGGCGGTGCTCGGTCCCTCCTTGCCCTCAGAGGCAGCAGTTCAGTGTATAACACGCACCCACGATTTTCCCCTGATTTTAAGGGGAAAAGGGTGCGCGTTATACGCCAATACTGTAACTTTTCAATGCTTTGTACCATTACTGACAGCTGAAGTTAAAACAAAACAGTTGCGGTAGGTATCGGTAATTGGTATTGGTGAGTACGAAAAAAAAAAATGGCATTGGTGCATCCCTAAATTATAATGGTATTTCACAGAGTGGCCCTTCTTCCTACTCTTCTGGGGCCCCCCGCCAGCGCTGTTAACTTCTCCTCTTCTGTGTCTGCCACCATAGCAAGCCTCTTCGTACGGGGGCAGAGGTGGGCACTCTCCTGAGCCTAGCCAGCCCGGTTCTGCCCCACCCCCTGCTAGCAGGATTGGACTGACAGCAGCAGCCACAGTAAAACCTGTGATAGCAGAGAGAAAGGAGAGACCGAGAGACCAGATGCAGATGGGCACATCGCTGGTTCGATACAGGTCGAAGGCAAGTGTTTGGGAGTGGGGATGCACAGCAAGTAGTAAAATATTTGTTACCTTAATGTAGGAAATGCAAAGAAAAAAAAAAAAAATAACTTTTAAACTTATTTTAAAATGCAATAATCTTACAAAACAGTTGTTCTTGACTTTTTTTTCAACTTGTTTACCCTTTGGCAGTCCACTTTCATAAACGAACACTTCCCCCCTATAAATTAATCCACACTTACACTGCCAGAGATATATCCACGATTATCCGTGTACTGTGGGAGACCAGATATAGTGAATGCAGGGTCCAGGGTTTAGTAACACTCTAAAAATTGGGGACACAGGAACCCGGCCACACAATGATTGAAACTGGAATGGCCCCTGCTGAATCGGGTGAATGCCGCTCAGTTTATGGCCTTAAGATGTGTCATGCTTTAGCTGCCATGCATAACAAGAGGAATTATTATTGTGCATGGGGCTCGTTCACACCTATGTAATGCATTTTGGTGCAACGTAGCACATTTCTAGCCTATAGACTTGCATGCAGAACACATAAAAAAATGCATTACATTGTATGAGAGTATGAGATACTCCTACATTACATTGTAGCTATTTGCCATCCATTGGCATTTGCTGGATTATATTTACATCTAGGCTACCTGGTCTGACTGTTTCTACCTTCCCTGAACAGCATGAGCTGCGTTTGTTTATCTAGCTGCCTTACATTTAATTTATTTGGCATTTTCAGCTATAACGGATTTCAGGTTTCCCAGTAAATTTTCCGTTAATGTGGTCTTTTCCATTATTATTCACCTTAGCTTCATTTTATTCCAACGAAAACGTCTTTGTTTAGCCCCCTTTCGGGCTGTTTTCTGACCTAAGGAAAACAATAAATATATGATATCCCTTGTTGTTGGGATCCTGTATAATTATATGTTGTATGGTATTTTATTACCACCATTAAAAAAAAAAATTCCTATGATGCTATAACTATCATAATTAGCTCCGGAAGAAGTGTGCAGACATGCGAAATATGTCGAGCAAAGTATCAGCATTAAGTCACCTTTGATGTTCCGCGATTTCCTTTATATACTATGTCTTGGAATGTTTAATTTTCAAGAGAAAGTTTTTTGTTTCTTATTCTCTAGTATATTATGGTTATAGTATAAATAGCGGCAACATCTTTTGGATGAATTTTTGAATGTTTATGACTTTTTTAAAGTTGTTTGTGTATTTATTGGTATATATGGAAATACAACTGTATATTTTAAATTTAAAGTCTTTGTGACTGTGCCTAAAAAGTCCATAGCCCTCCTTTTTTCATTGATATGATCTGAATTCAGGACGTGGCATGCTTTGATACTTGCATGCAGAACACATAAAAAAATGCATTACATTGTATGAGAGTATGAGATACTCCTACATTACATTGTAGCTATTTGCCATCCATTGGCATTTGCTGGATTATATTTACATCTAGGCTACCTGGTCTGACTGTTTCTACCTTCCCTGAACAGCATGAGCTGCGTTTGTTTATCTAGCTGCCTTACATTTAATTTATTTGGCATTTTCAGCTATAACGGATTTCAGGTTTCCCAGTAAATTTTCCGTTAATGTGGTCTTTTCCATTATTATTCACCTTAGCTTCATTTTATTCCAACGAAAACGTCTTTTTCGTTGGAATAAAATGATATCAATGATATCAATCTGTATCCACCATACCACTTGGTGTGTTGATACACTCAGCTTTTTTCACTGATGAGCAGTGCACTAATAGGTGGCATTGATTATGCAGCACTGATAGGTGGCACGCACTGATGGCTGGCACTGAAATAAAATTATATGAGAGAAAAAGAAAGGAAAACTATTTTGCTATGCTGCCTGCGACGCCCATCTTGGTACACCCTGCACTGGGCCGCATAAAAGCAGCAGTGGACATCTTCTTACACCCAGCCTGAACTATATGGGCTGGGTGTAACAAGATGTCCGCTGCTGGCTTAATGCGGCCGAGTGCAGGGTGTACCAAGATGGGCGCCTGGGATGGTCAAGCACTGACGGCAACACAGAGCATCACTTCAGTTACTGAATGTATTGGCTCCAGTCACGATCCCGATGGATGATGCGACTGCGCCTTACACCCCTGCCAGCTTACCTGCTTGAGGACTTGCTCTCCGCTCGCTGACTTCCTGTTGTGCACCGCCTCTCTCTCCTATCCCAAGTATCAGATTAAGCATCAGGAGCATTTGTGCGAGTACAAGCACTCACGCAAATGCTTGGTATTGGCCCCGATACCAAATACTAGAAATCGGGACAACCCTAGTGACATCAGTATCAGTTAGTGACCCTCCCAGCCAGTGTGTGTTAGCGTCAGATTGTCCGCCACCCTATTACAGTCCCACTATAAGTAACAACGAAAAATAAGGATGAGGGCGCTCTGGTGGAGGTGGATGGCTGGTCTAGAGTAGCTGATCACCGCCATTACAGTATAGCGCCTATAGCTGCTTAAACGCCAGTATGCATACTATAGTTTGTAGACACTTTAAATTGCCCACACACCAATTGGATTTTTATTTTATTTTATCAAAGACATATAGCAGAATACATTTTTGGAAGAAATGTTTTTATTATTGGATATATTTTATAACAAAGTACAAAATATTGTTTTTATTTTGCAATGTTAGTCTTTTTTTGTTTATATAGCAATAAATAAACCCAGCGTTGATCAAATACCACCGAAAGAAAGTTTTACTTGTGTGAAAAACGAATACAAATTATTTGGGTATAGCGTTGCATGACGGCGAAGTTTCCAGCTAAAGTAGCGAAGTGCTGAATAGCAAAACATGGTCTGGTCGTGAATGGGGAAAACCTTACAGAGGTGAAGTGGTAAAAGGAAATAACTTGGCACTTTCACACTGGGATTGTTGAGCACA
Organism: Lithobates pipiens; assembly: GCF_037356315.1. Taxonomy (NCBI): domain Eukaryota; kingdom Metazoa; phylum Chordata; class Amphibia; order Anura; family Ranidae; genus Lithobates; species Lithobates pipiens. Next base: position 157,825,448 of record NW_027507903.1, read on the forward strand.
ATTCCATCAAATAGAATGGGATGATATTCCACAGAGTCTAATCAGAAGTATTGATCACTGATCTGCATAGAGGGGTCAGGCTCTGTATACTCAGGTCATGTGACCCTCCCTCCAGCCATGACCTCATAGAGTGCTGATACACTTCTATCACTCCAATGTTATATCCAACGGATGATGTGTCGGTGAGATCTGACACAGTCCAATGTTCTGGAGTTTCAGTAAAGAAACAGCCTCTCCTCCTGACACACACACACACCCTCCCATCCTATAACACATGGCATACCAAACAGTCACACATCATTTTCATCACAAACCTGCGATGAGAGGCTCGAGCTACTTACCAACCAAAAGATGGCCACCAAACTACACGTACTGGGAGGGCAGCTTGCCCACACACTTCCGTCTTTACGGCTTCTTGCCAGCAGTAAAAATGGCGTCTGTGAGGTCACTCAGGTTTTTCGTCAAAATAGGCGACCCCCGGTGTGGTCCAGTGTATAGCAAGTGAAGCCCATTAAAAACATAGCGTTCTTAGTAATAATAGGCGCCTATGGGTGGTGGATTTCCCTCACTGAACGCACTTTCTACGTTTGCCTCATACTTTCTAGCTTCAAGTGAAGTTGCTAGAGGGATTGGCGCCAAACGTCATGACGCCTAGTGTAGGCGGGGCGACATTGGATTGTTGGCGGGTATTCTGACTCTGTGTCCGGGTTGTGTTGCTTCTGATCAGAGGGTGAAAGAAAGTGAGGGGAACCCGGGGCTTCTGTATACACGGCCTACTGTGCTCCGCGCCCTGACAGCACTGATAACGAGGTAAGAAGCTTGGGGAGCCGGCAGGGGGGTGGCCATCCTTCATAGCTGTGCAACTGGATAGTTCCTTCTCACTATAATGTCCATTGAGTCACGCAAGACTACAAATCCCAGCATGCTGTCTTCTCCCTGGAGTCACAGGTATAGTGTCGGCTCCAGAGTGATCAGCGCCTGTGCCCCTGTCAGCCCCCCCAGCAATCAGCGCCCCCTGTCAACCCCCCCCCCCTGCGATCAGCGCCTGCGCCTCCTGCGATCAGCGCCTGCGCCCCTGTCAGCGCCCCCTTGGGATCAGCGCCTGCGCCCCTGTCAGCGCCCCCTTGGGATCAGCGCCTGCGCCCCTGTCAGCGCCCCCTTGCGATCAGCGCCTGCGCCCCTGTCAGCGCCCCCTTGCGATCAGCGCCTGCGCCCCTGTCAGCGCTCCCCCTTGCGATCAGCGCCTGCGCCCCTGTCAGCGCCCCCTTGCGATCAGCGCCTGCGCCCCCTTGCGATCAGCGCCTGCGCCCCTGTCAGCGCCCCCTTGCAATCAGCGCCTGCGCCCCTGTCAGCGCCCCCTTGCAATCAGCGCCTGCCCCCTGCGATCAGCGCCTGCGCCCCTGTCAGCACCCCCCCTGCGATCAGCGCCTGCACCCCTGTCAGCGCCCCCCCCCTGCGGTCAGTGCCTGCGCCCCCCTGCAATCAGCGCCCCTGTCAGCACCCCCTTGCGATCAGCGCCCCCCCCCCTCTGCGATCAGCGCCCCCTTGCGATCAGCGCCCCTGTCAGCACCCCCCCCCCCCTGCGATCAGCGCCTGCGCCCCTGTCAGCGCGCCCCCCCCCTGCGATCAGCGCCTGCGCCCCTGTCAGCGCGCCCCCCCCTGCGATCAGCGCCTGCGCCCCTGTCAGCGCGCCCCCCCCTGCGATCAGCGCCTGCGCCCCTGACAGCGCGCCCCCCCCTGCGATCAGCGCGCCCCCCCCCCTGCGATCAGCGCCTGCGCCCCTGATAGCGCGCCCCCCCCCCCTGCGATCAGCGCCTGCGCCCCTGTCAGCGCGCCCCTGTCAGCACTCCCCCCCCCCCTGCGATCAGCGCCTGCGCCCCTGTCAGCACTCCCCCCCCCCCCTGCGATCAGCGCCTGCGCCCCTGTCAGCGCCCCCCCCCCCCCTGCGATCAGCGCCTGCGCCCCTGTCAGCGCCCCCCCCCCCCCCCCCCCCGCGATCAGCGCCTGCACCCCTGTCAGCGCGCCCCCCCCCTGCGATCAGCGCCTGCGCCCCTGTCAGCGCGCCCCCCCCCCCCCCTGCGATCAGCGCCTGCGCCCCTGTCAGCGCGCCCCCCCCCCTGCGATCAGCGCCTGCGCCCCTGTCAGCGCGCCCCCCCCCCCTGCGATCAGCGCCTGCGCCCCTGTCAGCGCGCCCCCCCCCCTGCGATCAGCGCCTGCGCCCCTGTCAGCGCGCCCCCCCCCCCTGCGATCAGCGCCTGCGCCCCTGTCAGCGCGCCCCCCCCCTGTGATCAGCGCCTGCGCCCCTGTCAGCGCGCCCCCCCCCTGCGATCAGCGCCTGCGCCCCTGTCAGCGCGCCGCCCCCCCCCCCTGCGATCAGCGCCTGCGCCCCTGTCAGCGCGCCCCCCCCCCCCTGCGATCAGCGCCTGCGCCCCTGTCAGCGCCCCCCCCCCCCCCCCTGCGATCAGCGCCTGCGCCCCTGTCAGCGCGCCCCCCCCCCCCCCCCCTGCGATCAGCGCCTGCGCCCCTGTCAGCGCGCCCCCCCCCCCCCCCTGCGATCAGCGCCTGCGCCCCTGTCAGCGCGCCCCCCCCCTGCGATCAGCGCCTGCGCCCCTGTCAGCGCGCCCCCCCCCTGCGATCAGCGCCTGCGCCCCTGTCAGCGCGCCCCCCCCCCCTGCGATCAGCGCCTGCGCCCCTGTCAGCGCGCCCCCCCCCCCTGCGATCAGCGCCTGCGCCCCTGTCAGCGCGCCCCCCCCTGCGATCAGCGCCTGCGCCCCTGTCAGCGCGCCCCCCCCCTGCGATCAGCGCCTGCGCCCCTGTCAGCGCGCCCCCCCCCCTGCGATCAGCGCCTGCGCCCCTGTCAGCGCGCCCCCCCCCTGCGATCAGCGCCTGCGCCCCTGTCAGCGCGCCCCCCCCCTGCGATCAGCGCCTGCGCCCCTGTCAGCGCGCCCCCCCCCTGCGATCAGCGCCTGCGCCCCTGTCAGCGCGCCCCCCCCTGCGATCAGTGCCTGCGCCCCTGGCAGCGCGCCCCCCCCCCCCCCCCTGCGATCAGCGCCTGCGCCCCTGTCAGCGCGCCCCTGTCAGCGCGCGCCCCCCCTGCGATCAGCGCCTGCGCCCCTGTCAGCGCGCGCCCCCCCCTGCGATCAGCGCCTGCGCCCCTGTCAGCGCCCCCCCCCCCCTGCGATCAGCGCCTGCGCCCCTGTCGACCCCCCTGCAATCAGCACCCCCTTGCGATCAGCGCCTGCCCCCCTGCGATCAGCGCCCCCCCCCCCCTGCGATCAGCACCAGCGCCCCTGTCAGCGCCCAAACACACAAACATGCAAAGTGAAGCTCAAAAAGCTACATGAGCTACTTTGGAGCATGTGTGGGGCAGCCTATTGAAATGAATGAATTGTCTTGCACATGTGAGAATACACCCATAAATGTGATGCCAACTGTCAGTGTAAACAGGGCCTCAAAGGCTGACATGCACTGCAGCTTGGACCCCTTCTCACCTCTATATTCACCGCCTTTCTTGGTCACTTGAAAACCTCCCACAGCTTCCAATACCAGCTCTATGCCGATGACACCCAAATCTATCCCTCTACTCCTCACCTCACTCTTTCAGTCCCCTCTCACATTACTAACTTGCTGACACATCATGCATGTCACACCACTTCCTAACCACACCATAGCCGAAAGACCGCTACAGTACAGCTCTCTAGTTCCGGGAGGGCATCCCTGGACAACCCCTTGGAGCGCCTCCTTGGCCGCAAATCCGGTGTGCTCTGCGATCCCTGTGTCCTTTGGACACAGCTGATCGTGGTAAAGGGCCAATCACATCGGCTATTTACCATGTGAGCATCTGTGTTCAATCCCAGCTGATCAGTCTAAACAGAATTATTGGCATCCCTCTCCATACGCGCTGTCACAGCATGAGGAGCGGAGAGGCGGCAATCCTGACAAGCACACAGATTATCAGAGCAGCCCCATCAGTGGCACACATCAGGGAAGGAGAAAAAAGTACTTGTTTGCAACATTTCTAACAAAAAAGTTTAATTTTCCATATTTGTTTAGCAAAAAATGACATAACTCAGTGGTCATTAAATACCACCAAAAGAAGGCTCTATCTGTCTCAAAAAAAATGAAGAAAATGTCATATGGGTGCAGTGTTGCATGATCGCGCAATTGTCATCCAAAGTGTGACAGTGCTGGAAATTGACCTGGTCAGGAAGGGGGTATAAGTGCCCAGTAAGCAAATGCTTATACTAAATCTCTCCAACCCCCTGCTTGTGCCCTCCTCCATGACTTTCCATCAAGATCAATAATACAACTATCGTCCCTCCCCTCACACCAGGGTACTAGGTATAATCCTGGACTCTGACCTGTCTTTTTTTTCTTTTTTTTTTTCTTTTTTTTTAACCACTTCTGCTCTGGAAGGTTTACCCCTTTAATGACCAGGCCATTTTTTTGTGATTCAGTACTGCATTATTATAACTGACATTTGCGTGAACGTGCAATATTGTACCCAAATAACATTCATGTCCCTTATTTTTTTCACACAAATAGAACTTTCTTTTGGTAGTTTTTGATCACCTCTGCAGCTGTAAGCAGAAAAGACTATCAATTTTGAAAAAAGAAAAAAACAATTTTTTTTTTTTTTTTTACTTTCTGCTTAAAAAACAAAACAAAAACAAAAATCCAATAAGAAATCGAACTTCTAAATCAATTTAAGCCAATATGTATTCTGCTACATGGTTTTTGGTACAAAAACAAAATCCCAATAAGCATATATATTGATTGGTTTGTGCAAATAAGCTGTCAGGTTAGTAAAACAGCGATATCGGAGCGGATTCGATCATGCAGTTGGCTATGTACATAGATTTGCACAACAATAGGATAGAGGAATATTCCTGAACTTTGTTTTATCTCATGGTTACTGTGAAATTGTGTGAATGCATCAATGCAGTGCATGTTATCTCAGCTTGCAGAGCTTGGGTTCATTGAATGAGTTTACCAAGAATTTTAATATTGCAGAATATACAGCCTTATGCTACATAACTAAGCTCAATTTTATGCTGAATAAACTAAATTAATGGATCTTAAAAAGAAAACTATCTTTTGATAGATTTTTGCTCCAAAAGCATCTTATCAAAATAAATTTGATAAAAAAAAAAAAAGTTTTTCTTTTTTTATTTATATCCACCCTGGGGTCCAGTGACACCAATACAGTGATCAGTGCTAAAGTCACTGTAGTAATGACACTGGCAGGGAAGGGGTTAACATTGGGCAATCAAAGGGTTAAATGTGTCCCTAGGGGCTACTTGCTAACTGTGTGAAGACAGAGATCTGTGTACCTGCTTGGGAGAAGCACTGGATCTGTCTCTCCTACTAACAGAACTGCAATCTGCCTGGTTTACATAGGCTGACTGCTGTTCTGCCTCTGTCGGGAATGATCTGCGGCAGACCCAGAAGTGCAGAATCGCATACCTGTATGTGATTCTGCACATAGGAGCCACTGCCCCCACAGTAAATGTATGTAGGGCGGTTGGCAAGAGGTTAAACTAATGAAACCACCAAGCTATTCATTCACTCTCTTATCTCTTGCCTTGACTATTGCAACTACCTCCACACAGACTATCCCCCCTTCAGTCTATCATGAATGCTGCTGCTGGACTCCTCTACCTTACCAACCGCTCAGTGTCTGCTGCACAATCTCTCCACTGGCTTCCGATTGCCCAGCAAATTGAAGCTGATCTTCAAAGTGGAACTTTAGTTTAGAAAATTTAAGTGATTGTAAAGTCTTGTTTATTATTTTTATAGGAAAAAAAATGTTGTACTTGCCTGCTCTGCTGACCTGGGTCCCTCTTCTGTGCTCCTGGCCCCTCCCTCCCATTCAGTGCCCTCACAGCAAGCAGCTTGCTATGGGGGCACACGAGCCGCGTCACAGCTGCTCTTTTTTTTCTTTCAGACACGGAGCCCCGCCCTCGCCCCCTTTCTCCCCTGATTGGCTAGCTGACTAGAAAAGCAGAGGGCGCCAATCTCAGCCAATCGGGAAGGAGAATCATGGACGGCTGAGACACTCGAGGACAGAGAGGGACCTTGGGTAAATGTGAGGGGGCTGCTGCACACAGAAGTCTTTTTATCTTAATGCATTAAGATAAAAAAAACTTCTGTCTAGATCATTTCAGGCTGGCCCCTTTTGCAGGTATAGCTATGTAAAACATTAAAAATAAGTGCCTCTGCTGTTTAACTGCTTCCCGACCAGCGCATGATGATGTACATCGGCAGAATGGCACGGACAGGCAAATTGGCGTACAGGTACGTCCATTTAAAATTGCCGCCATGCCATCGTGTACGCACCAGTTGGGACCCCCGTGAGTCTGACCGCGGGTCCCGCGGACTCGATCGCCGCGGGGATACCTGCGATCATCTCACAGGGAGGGAGAATGGGGAGATGTCAATGTAAACAGCATCTCCCAGTTCTGCCTAGTAACAAGTGACACTGATCTCTGCTCTCTGTGTTTGGAGCAGAGATCAGTGATCTGTAAATCACAGCCACGTCCCCCCCCCCCCCCCCCCACAGTTAGAAACACATCCCTAGGACACACTTAAGCCCTAAACTACCACCTAGTGGTTAACCCCTTCACTGCCAGTGTCACACAGGAATTGGTGCATTTGTATAGCACTGATTGCTGTATAAATGACAATGGTCCCAAAAATGTGTCCGCCATAATGTCGCAGTCACAATAAAAATCGCCGATCGCCGTCTTTACTAGTAAAATAAAAATTATTAATAAAAATGCCATAAAACTATCCCCTATTTTGTAAGCGCTATAACTTTTGCGCCAACCAATCAATAGTCGCTTTATTAAATTTTTTTTTTTTTTACATTTATTTTTTTCCCAAAAATATGTAGAATACGTATCGGCCTAAACTGAGTGGGGGGGGGGATGTTTTTTTATATATTTTTTGGGGGATATTTATTATAGCAAAAAGTAATAAAATAATGCTTTTTTTTTTTGTTTGTTTATAGCGCAAAAAATAAAAACCGCAGAGGTGATTAAATACCACCAAAAGAAATCTGTTTGTGGGAAAAAAAGGATGTCAATTTTTGTTTGGGAGCCACATCGCACGATCGCGCAATTGTCCGTTAAAGTGTCGCAGTGCCGGTATCTTATCATATAAGGTCCCCCGTCAGATAGCGTCTGCTGTGTACTGCATGCGCAGTACACAGCAACACAGATTCCGAAAATAGCCGAGGATGAACGGCGCCTGCGCACTGAGTCCAGGTTCTAGCCCCACCATCCAAGTGGACATAGAGTAGGAATAAAAAAGAGCCGAGCACAGCGATGCTGAGCCCGAAGTGTGGCGAGCGGCTGTATAATTTTCACAACCCTATGTCAGCTTGGATGGTGGGGCTACCACCTCCACTCACGGCGCAGGCGCCATTCATCTTCGGAGATTTTCCGACGCTTTTTCTGCTCCGTACTGCACAAGCGCTGCGCATTACGGGGCGGACGCTATATGATGGCCGGACTGAATATGCCAGAACACCGGATCGCAAAAAGTGCTCTGGTCTTAAGCCAGCAAAATGGTTCGGGGCTTAAGTGGTTAAAATCCAGTAATACACTGCCTCACCCTGCGCTGCACACGCTCATTTTTAGGAACTGCTGAGTTTATAGAGGGCTCTTAAAGTGAAATTAAACATTCCTATCCTAAGTTTACAGCCAAGGAAGCTGCTTCTGTTTTGGTCTGCAACCACCATGGTGGTGCACATGTGATCAGTTATGACACCAACCCATTGATGGAATGACAGTTTGATTAACCGTTTCAGCCCTGGAAGACTTGGCTGCTCAATGACCAGGCCATTTTTTGTGACTCGGCACTGTGTCGTTTTAACTGACAATTGCGCGGTCATGCAACGCTGTACCCCACAAATAGAGTTTTCTTTTGGTGGTATTTGATTGCCTCTCTGGTTTTTTATTTTTTTGGGCTATAAACAAAAGAAGGGCGACAATTTTGAAAAAAAACACATCTTTTACTTTTTGCTATAAGTATCCCACATTTTTTATCAAAAAAACTATTTTTTTCCTCAATTTAAACCAATATGTATTCTTCTACATATTTTGGTAAACAAAATCGCAATAAGCATATATTGATTGGTTTGCACAAAAGTTATAGCGTCTACAAAATAGGGGATAATTTATGGCATTTTTATTATAATTTTTTTTCTACTAGTAATGCCGATCTGCGATTTTTATCGGGACTGTGACATTATGGTAGACACATCAGACACTTTTGACACATTTTTTAAACCATTGACAATTATACAGCGATCGGTGCTCTAAAAATGCACCGATTACTTTGTAAATGTCTCTGGCAGGGAAGGGGATAACACAAGGGGTGATTAAGGGGTTAACTGTTCCCTATGTGTGTTTCTAATTGGGGGGGGGACTGTCTAGGAAGTGAGAGAGATCGGTGTTCATACATAGTATGAACACACAATCTGTCTCCTTTCCCCTGAAAGAAACAGGAACACACACAGATCCCGGTTCTCACTCTGTCACAAGCTATCGTGGGAGCCGGTGGTCATCGTGCCCGCCGGGCACTCGCATGGGGTCAAGCACATGCCTCAGGCGGTGCTCCCCTAGTGGCCAAAAGGGGGAGCGACATAACATATTGCACCCATTCTGCCGCAGTAAAATGGCAAGCGGTTAAGGACACAATGAAATGTGACGGTTACATTCCAGGAATGCTGGGATTGCTTACTGAGTACTGGGTGTGAGATAAGACCTTCCTGTCTAATCCCAGAACAAAATGGTGTTGGGCTAACTGCGGAGGGGATGGGCCTGGTAATAGACTATAAATGGTAAAAAAATAAAAAAAATTCCCTGTCCTGTTCCTTGCAGTGATGTACGTGCTAGGGTGATAGAAGCATATGGTGTTGTCCATAAGGTCTCATGCCCACAGACATTTTTACAGCTACTTTTTGGAGCGTTTTTCACAGCTTAAAGACACCTCCATGTTCGCCTATTGCCTCATGCCCACCAAGGTGTTTAAGAGCTGTAAGTGGCATAGGTGTTTAAGCTCCAAAAAAAACCTAGGACCAGTGCGTTCTGAGGCTCCAGCACTAAAGCTGTAAAAACAAGCTAGACACCGGTGTTAAACGCAACTTAACTAGGCTCAACGCTGTATACACATCGTTAAGCCTTGCCTGGCACTTCTCTGCCTCTATTCAAAATCATGGGTTCCCTGTGGGATCCCATTTATTTGAATAGAAGTCGCACTTGAAGTCGGATCAAGATGATCCAACTTGCAGTAAGTTGTGTGTGCTCAGAATCTTGAAGGGGAACCCCACCAAAATGTTAAGAGAATATTTGCATGAGGTTCGCCCCCCCAAGATGATACCAGACTCTGCGGTCTGTTATGGATCTTAAGGGGAACCCCTCACTTCCTAAAATCCATACCAGACCCTTATCTGAGTACGCAGCCCGGAAGGTCAGGTCCCCATCCGGACCATACCAAGCCACATGCCCGTAACATGGGGTGGGTGCTTCGGGCAGGAGAGGCGCCCCCCACCCCAAAGCACCATGTCCCCATGTTGATGAGGACAAGGGCCTCTTCCTGACAACCCTTGCCATTGGTTGTCAGGGGGTTATCTGAATCTTGAAGCCCCCTTCTTTAACAAGGGGGCCCCAGATCCCAGCCCCTCACCCTAGGTGAATGAGTATGGAGTACATTGTACCCCTACCCATTCAGTTATTAAAATAATAAAATAAAAACATGTCCATAATAAACACACTACACAGGTTTTAAAGTATTTAATTGATGCAGCCCCCGGCTCTTCTCCCTTCGCCGCTGTTTTCTCAATGGATACCAACTGCACCCCACCTCTTATCTCGACTCGCAGTCTCCAAAGTGGTGCCAGCAGCAGGAAAGAAGAGGACTTCAGGCAAGTGTGCAGCAATACACTGGGCATAATAGTACAGGGCCTCTTTCACACTGATGTGCTGCAATATACCCACACCGGGGTGCAGTGCACCTACAGCTTTTCTGTGGGTTTGCTGCACTTAGCCATAGACTTCTATTATATCCTGCTGCTTTACCACTGCCAACTTTACGTGTGAGTGAGCCATAAGCATGCTGCTGCTGAATGCAACTAAGGGCTCATTCACAAGTGCTGCACCTCCTGAAAAGCTATTTGAGTGTGTGTTGAGGCGATGTGTTGCCTCCTCACAACCTGATTCAAGCCCATGATTGCTGTGCAGTGCATGCGTTTGGGAAACGGTAGTACTGTAATTATAAGCTCAAATCTTGTGTGAGGAGGCGACACTGAGCCCCGTGATCTTTGACTTCTCCAGTGTTGTTCAGGTAGATCTCCACCGCTGTAAGGTTGCCTACCCCTGTTTTACAGTATTTTGCCTCTTGTGCTGATAAAATCCACCTGTTTTAGACCCCTTTCACACTGGAGTGTTTTGCAGGCGCTATAGCGTTAAAAATAGCACCTGCAAAACACCCTAAAACAGCTGCTCCATTCACTCCAGTGGGAAAGCCCGAGGGCTTTTGCATCTGGAGCGGTGCACTGGCAGGGAAAAGTCCTGCCAGCAGCTTCTTTGGAGTGGTGAAGGAGCGGTGAACGCACCTCTCCTTCCCATTGAAATCAATGGGGCAGCGCCCCACCGCTCCATTTGCGGGCTGATTTAACCCCTTTTTGGTCGCTAGCGGGGGGGGGGGTGTTTAAACTGCCCCGCTAGCGGCCGGATAGTGACAGTAAAGCAGTGCTAAAAATGGCCCCACTTTACGCCAGTGGCGGCTCAGTGTGAAAGGGGTCTTATGGAGACATCTCTTGTTCCAGCTGGGTTTGATAATTTTAGGATGTGGCAAGGTTAAGGTCCTTTAGATTGAATCTTTAATGATAAGCTGTATTTCTGCATGACTATTACAAATTTATTTTTTCCTATTTTTATATTTAGGTATCACACTTGGTGGAGGTCCTGCCTTTAGAGTAATGGAAGGTGAGCAATCTTTAAAAAAAAAAAAATATATATATATATATATATATAATATTTATTCCACGAATACACGATCTTACCTAGTTGATTATGAATATTTGCAAAGGGGTAGTGGGGTAACACACCTCTGGACAACATGTTAGCTTGAAGGCTCATGCTTACCTTGTGTTCTTAAAATTCAAGTTTGAAGTAGCATGTTAACTTTGCTTCCTTTTTTGTGAAAACTAGTTTATATATTGTACAAAGTAAATTGTAAAACATATTTCTTTATAGTACATCATGGGACACAGAGCCTAAGTAATAACTTAATGGGTTATGGGCCACCTCCAGGTGTTGACACTGGTATATCCAATACAGGAAGCTCACTCCCCTATATAACCCCTCCTCCTTCCTAGAGTACCTCCCTTTTTTTTTCGCCAGTGTCTAAGGCGTTGGTCACGAATGAAGGTGTGCTCTGAGGAGCTCCAGGAGGGATTCATGCTGGATTTAAATAACCTCCACAGCCTGATGCATCCAGCCACTGAGGCCACAGGATGGTACCTGGGCCTCACATAGAAGAGTGAAGTTTTGCATGTAACTCCTCTCTTTGAGGGCTGGAGCCTAGGAACCAGGATTCTTTTTGGTCTTGCTACATTACCTAAATTTGTCCTGAGGGGTGCTATACAGGTCCAAAGGCGTGGAACCCCTATTAAAGGACCCGTCTTTGTAGGTTTACTAACGCCCGTTGTGATGGGTGAAGTTTGGATCTGTCTGTTTTCAGCAGTATCCTGCAGTGAGGATAAGGTAAGAGAAAGCTTAGGAACTGCGAAGTCCAGCTATGACTTTTCTTTCATATGAAACATTGTAATGCCATAAAATCTCCTTTAGAGGGAGTAAAGATGCAAATACCTTTTTCAGCAGTTCTATGTCCAGCTACAACAGCGTGGTGTGTCCCAGTAGCAGGAGGGGGTTTATTATTACTATTCCTCTCCCCCAATTAGGAAACTAAAGGGCTGGGGTTACATTATGTACAATGCCACAAGGTACAATGCATCCTATCTGTCTAAGTAGACACAAGATTCAGTTTGAGCAGTGTTACATGACTATTCTAAGTGTGACAGCGCTAAAGGCTGATTCACACTTTTAAGTAAGCCTCAACTGCTAAGAAGATCCCCCCCTCTCCCTGTCAGTGCAAACTGTGGAAGGCCGTTTACCAGCACTTCCTGGTTCACAAGCTGATCAGCTGTGATTGGTCGCAGCTCATCACGTGGTAAGAAGCCTCTGGCAGAGGCTTCTTACCATGATCGGAGATGCGGCATGTCTGACATGCCGCACTAGCGATCTCCCCCTGCCGGCATGTTATCTTGCTGGATGTCATATGACACCCAGTCAGGATAACAGAACCGCCGGTTGGGAAGTAGTTAAAGAGAACTTGTCACCAAAATATCATCATATAGAGTATGTAATGAAAAAAACAAAATTAAAGACCCAAGCGCGTAAAATAACTGAGCTGCAGCACAGTGTCTAAGACCATATAGAGGTTTAACGGAACAGGTTCCACTCAGAACAGGCCTCGCTATGCTCGACTCAAAGAAATTGAGTGCACATGCTCAGTGTCATATCCAGAGGTTATCTTTGGAAAATAGACACATGAATGCTCCCAGCAATGTTGAAGGGGTGGAGGGGTCAGCCTGTCAGTGCTCAGACCAAACGCTGCATCAGATTGGTCTGCATGGCTGTTGTCCCAGAAAGAAGCCTCTTCTAAAGATGATGCACAAGAAAGCCTGCAAACAGTTTGCTGAAGACAAGCAGACCAGGGAAATGGATTACTGGAACCATGTCCTGTGGTCTGATGGGACCAAGATAAACGTATTTGGTTCCGATGGTGTCAAGCGTGTGTGGCGGCAACCAGGTGAGGAGTACAAAGACAAGTGTGTCTTGCCTACAGTCAAGCATGGTGGTGGGTGCGTCATGGTCTGGGGCTACGTGAGTGCTTCCAGCACTGGGGAGCTACAGTTTGAGGGAACCATGAATGCCAACACTGTGTGTACTGTGACATACTGAAGCCAAGCATGATCCCCTCCCTTTGGAGACTGGGACGCAGGGGAGTATTCCAACATAACCCCAAACAACATTCCTCTGCTTTGCTAAAGAAGCTGAGGGTTAAGGTAATGGACTGGCCAAGCATGTCTCCAGACCTAAACCCTATTGAGCATCTGTGGAGTATCCTCAAATGGAAGGTAGAGGAGTGCAAGGTTTATAACATCCACCAGCTCCGTGATGTCGCCATGGAGGAGTGGAAGAGGACCCCAGTGGCAACCTGTGAAGCTCTAGTGAGCTACGTGCCCAAGAGGGTTAAGGCAGTGCTGGAAAATAATGGTGGCCACACAGAAAATTGACACTTTGGGCCCAATTTGGACATTTTCACTTAGTGATGTACTCACTTGTTGCCAGTGGTCTAGACATTAATGGATGTGTGAGTTATTTTGAGGGGACAGCAAATTGGCACCGTTATACAAGCTGTACACTCACTACTTTACATTGTGCAAAGTGTCATTTATTCAGTGTTCACATGAAGAAAAAATATACTAAAATATTGACAAAAATGAGAGGGGTGTGCTCCACTGTTATGAGATACTGTATATGTCTTTTTAGGTCTCAGGAGTACATTTACTAATGGCTGCTTTCAGCTGACCGTGCAGAAGCTGAACCACGTTCAGGAGGGGGAGTGGTACTTGCCAGGACAGCGCAGTGGTTACTCTTGGGGGCTATAGCTGGTTTGATGGATCAACTTGGGTACAATCAGCCTGCCCATAGATGGATCAAAACATAACCAGTTCCAACCACCTGAGCTTCCAGAAATCTATGGCCAACTTTATTATTACGCTCATGTTTCTGAAAGGATTACATTAGGTTTTTTTTTGGATGTTTTTTTTTTTTTTTCTACAGTCAATAAAACTCCCCATCATGTTATCCTATATGTCCATGCACACATAGGCTATTATCAACATTTTTTGGCTTTAAAAAACCCCAAAACTAGTGGGTCCTAAGAGGAGTTTTTCAGCTGTAAAAATGATCTAACGTCAAACGCTGATAAATGCTCAAATGTGGCTCGCCAGCGTTTAACGTTTTTGATCCATTGAAAAAAAAAAAAAACGCTATTACAAAAAACGTAAAAAAAAACTCACTGCAAAGCTACTGGTGTTTTTTATAACGTTATTTTAACGTCTAGTGTGCATGAGGTCTTATATTTGAGTAGAAGTCACACGATCCTTATATCATATATTCAGACAATTATGTGTGGTGTGACATTTTAATTGGGTACTACACTTGTTTATCTTTAGATTTCAGAGTGTCAATTGATTCCTTAACAGATGGTGTATCCTTTCCTTTTTTTTTTTTTTTTTTTTTTAAGCTCTTTGTATGTGAGAGGTTGGTCTTGTAAATTTATAACTAAACAAATTAGAATTGGAAAAAAAAATGGAGAAATAATTCCCTGTTCACATTTGTGCCAAGTGGGAGCATGTGTAACATCAAGCACGTTGTCTCATCACACAAACCCACGTCCACTGCAGTGCCATTTATTGTTAATGACACCCCAACACACCTTACTAATACTTGTGTGTTGCAGAAAACCACAATGCGTGGTAACTTATGTAGTGCACTGTGGTTTTATAAAAAAAAAAAAAAAAAAAAATACACCCACCTTTTAGATGCAATTTCTGAGCATTGTTGCCAGATTAATAGTTTTAAGTGACCACATCTTCTTGACTGCACAGTAGTGGAAAACTATGACAAACTATTTGTGGTGACACAGTACTGCACTCATATATGGTTAGTTGTGTGTCCCACTACATGTGATAATTACCTTAGTAAGTTGAATTCAATATATGCTGCAAGAGTTCTACACTCAATCTATAACTGTTGTGTCCATGTAGTAAATGACTCCTCCACGTTGTAAATACCAAGTTGAAATTTAGCATGGACATTTTACTATCTGGGAAATTCAGATTTGGCAATACTTGTACATGTGCAAATATTTTGAAAATCCTTCAGATTGACAGACAGCTTGATATAGTAAATGTGTGAAGTTATGCTTTTCAATTTGTCATAACTTTCATGTCATTGGTATTAGTAATTTGATCAGAGATTTTTGCCTAGGGACAAAGCTGACTTTCAACAAATATTATCTATTGTTTTAAATAATGGTCTAAGTAGCAATCCTATGAATGTTCTCTGTACATCTCACCAGATAACGCTGACTTGGAGCTTTTGACTTCCTTGCTGGAGGAAAATGAAGCTGCTGAAAGCAGTGATTCACACTTTTCTGATGCTTCAAATGAGCCTGACGCTTATAATGAATTATTTGATGGCGATGAAGAAGGGTCTTACCATGAAAGTGACAGTGCAGCTGAAGAGCAGGAGACTCAGGTGAAAGAAGATTTTAATACACTGTTTGGTGATATTGAAGATCTTGAAGATGATAAACCTGCTCTTCCAAACAATACGCAATCCCCTTCACCCACTCAGGAAAAATCTAAAAAGGAACTGGAAGGTACATTTTGCTTATTTCCACAAGTGGAATTGTTTTAGGATGAACTGTTTCTTGCGTGTACATTTCTTATCAAAATGTGAATATATTCTACCACATGCAGCTGTAGTTTAGTATTTATGTAATATGCCCTTAGTCTTGCTTTTTTAATTTAGCAGGGTATTGTGAGTGAGGCCGGTCCATAAGCTGTTCGACTGGCCAAGATTCGAACCGCTAATGGGCAGGCTGAATGTACCAAGTTGGTTGATCGATCAGCTTGGTATGATCAGCCTGCCGGATACTCTTCAGATTATGGCTAGTGCCCCCGCTGGGAGCAATGGCTCGGCAGGAGGGAATCCCCTTCAGCCAGCACTGTCTATGGTTATGGGTGAACCGTACTTGTTTCTTTCCTGCAACCCATGGTTGCAGGAAAGAAATTTGCACCGTGTATGGCTGGCCTTAGACCAGGGGTTTCCAAACTTTTTTCAAAGAGGGCCAGATTTGATGAAGTGAACATGCACAAGGGCCGACCATTTTGCCTGACATTCTTTGAACCATAAAAATTCGGTCTAAGTGTGTTTGTTCGAACACTAATACAGGGCCCAACAAGAATTCTCTTGCCTTTGTGGCTGTGTGTGTTGAAGAGAGGAGCTCGGGCGTGTTATTTGGATATATCGTATTTATTGGCGAATAAGAGGGAAGTTTCAGGAAAAAAACCTTAAAATTTTAAATAAAAAACTGTGAAGCAAAATAAGGGTCAATGCCCATCTGCGTGCCCACCATTGCCGGGAATGCAGCCCCCACCATTGCCAGGATTTCACTCACTATTAGCCAGTAATGTAGCCACCATTGCCAGGATTTCACTCACTATTGCCAGGAATGCAGCCACCATTAGCCAGGAATGTACTTACCATTGCCATCAGTGCAGCCTTGGAGGGGGCTGGACGAGCGCCAAAGAACAGGAGAATCTCCTGTTTACACAGCGGCCTCTTTAAGAGAAAGTCCCACCTCCTTTGATGGACAGAACAGTCGTCCAATGGCGGAGATGGGACTTCCTATTACAGAGGCTGCCGTGTGAACAGGAAATACTCCTGTGTGCACGGCGCTCATACAGCCTTCTATCTCCAATGCAGCCAGACTATATATCTTTTGTGGCCCCGGCGCTGGGAGATCGTCGGGGGGCCACAAAAGATATATATGTTTAGATTACCAGGCGGGCCGTTCAAAACCGGACCCCCGGGCCGGACTTTGGACATGCCTGCCTTAGACTATATGCAGTCCTTTCTTCTTATTGTAAATAGTGCTCAACTAAAATGTTGTGTTATTGTTTTCTAGTCTAGAAGTGTGATCTTTGTAAACATATAGACCACCCTTAAAGAGGAGCTCAAGTCTCCCCCAAAAAAATTTTAAAATCTGCAGCTACAAATATTGTAAAACGGAAAAGGTTGCGCTATGTAGATTGTGTGAACAAAGTCCAACAGTTGATCTATAGTTCCAACAGATCAAATAAGAACACAGGTGCCATATAAAGTTCTACTGCAAATGGAATTCAACGATATCCTCCACCAAGTGGCATCCCCAATATATAGTCAGGATGTACTCTTACCCCACAGTGTGGACCCTCTGTTATGGAAGGTCAAATGCGCTTTGGGATATATTGGCTCCATGCATCAATAAGGAAGTAGTGCAGACAGTACATGACTCTCCAGCCGTTCCTCCCGCAGCAAAATCAAAGCCTCATATCAGCCAAGCAACATCCCAAATAAATAAATGGGGCCTTCAATAGTGTAAAAACCTTTTTAAGGTGTTTATTAAAATACATGCACTAAACAGAAGGTGCATCAAATGTTTAAAAACAACTGCAGCATGAATACCTTTAAAAAAAAAGTCGCTGTGACTAGTATAGCGTCTCCTCGTCCGACTGGTTTTGTCACGATTGGACATCTTCTGGGGCATTGGAAACGCTTCCTGTCATCACAATTAAATGGCAAAACAAAGTCAGCCAAGCCTCGCTTTCACACACGGATGCGACGGCGCACGGAAGCAAGACTGCTAGAATGGCATTGCAATAGTTTACAACACAAATGTCAATTTATTTATAAAAAGGAAAAATAAAAATATTTGAACATTTTAAATGTAATCTCTCTCTGTCCCTCCACATCCCAGTAGACATTCAAACCATGGGAAATGTAACTTTTAAGGATACTGGTAGCTGCACTTTACCTGCCCCTGGTTCCAGCTCTATCCTCACCCAATCTGATTCTTCAATCTGCTTTGGGTCCAGACGCAAGCTTCTTCGCAGCAGGCTTACAACTATGCATGTGAATGGTCCCATAAGTCTTCCGGGACCTGTGATGTGTCCCGGAAGGCTGTGGGGGGAAAGAGGGTGGACCGAGCTTTTACTCTGATTGCTACAGCGATTAAACTGAAAGTGCGGGAGTAGGTAACTGCCCCCCCATAACGGTTGTTTACAGTTTCGCTGCACTTTAATACCCTAAAATGTTTAGCCCTGGCTTTTTTTTCTTTTTACCTTTTAATGCATTGCCTGAATTTAAGGTAAACGCTTTACAACTTTCTGTCCATCCCCCCCCACTCCCATTTGGCTTCTGCTGCTTTCAGTCAAATGCTGCAAGGAGGAAGTGGGGACAGAGCCAAGTCACACTGTGTGTCTATAGAGCTTGGCCTGTGCATCGACTGTGGCTATGCTTTACTTGCTTCTGACCATAGTGTGTGTGTTTTTTTTTGTTTTTTTTTTGTTTATATATATATATATATCTATATATATATATCTATATATATCAAGCATAGTCTATAGAATGTTTGTTTATCAATATGGAAGATTGTTTGGAGCAATGACTGATGTCAGGCAGTGCAGACCTGCTCAGTTCATCTAACCCTAATGGTGGTAGTGACATACTATTTTCTGTTAAGAGGAGCTACAGAAGATGCAGGAGCAAATGAGAAGGCTACAGGAACAGCTTCAGCATACTGGGATTGCTCAGCCACCAAGCACGGCATTGCCAAGGAAATTGCCAGCCAAAAACATGAGGATAACAGGTGATTTGTGCACTTTCATTTGATTTATTGGATTTGTGTAATTATCCGGTTTTATGGAACGAGAGATCTAATGAACTATAATATTGTATCATACAATGTATAAATGCTGGAATACATAGCTTGGCAAAAAGGGTAGAATATTCACAACTGTCATATTGCTGGGTTTTGGTCTTCTGTCTTGTATACCACTGCCCAGTTTGAAGAAAAACATCTGTTAAGCCCCATACACATGATCAGAAATTCTGCCAGCAAAAGTCAGATGTGAGCTTTTGGTCAGAAATTCCGACCGTATGTAGGCTCCATCGGACTTTTGCGGGCAGAATTCCAGCCAGCAAAAGATTGAGAGCAGGTTCTCTTTTTCTGTCAGAAAAAGTTCCGATCATCTGTGCAAAAACATATGTCAGACTGATGCACCAATACACATTCTGAGTTTGCAGCAGAACTATCACATCCTGTGCTTTTAAACAATGTAATTTATAAGGTAATAGGCACAGTTCTCAAAGCTTTGCATAAGTATAGGGATCTTTCTCTTTCTTTTTTTTTTGCCATGTGATTGTAATTTTCAATGCCATTAGACTCGATGACTATAAAAATGGGGATCCTTATCCTGGTGATTAAACATTGTGGTCTGAGCTTAAAGTTTTCCCCAAGAAGGTGTTATATTGTGGAAACAAAATGGATGCCTGGAACACCAATGGGGCAGCATTTCTGTTAATTGAGCTGCAGCATGGATCATATGAAAACATTCCTGCTAAATGGAGATTTCAGATCCCTAATCCCATTACAGTTTAATGCTCTAAAACATAGTTAAATTGTATGTAAACCCCGTTCATGAAATCTGACCTGGGCGCATATATGTAGCGTTTACTTATCTCTCTCCAAAGCTCTGAGTGCTGTGTCTTTCTGTTGCTCCGTTCTTCTGTTATCAGTATGATAACTTCTGACAAGCTCTCCAACACTAGGTAACAGCAGCTGTAAATTTGTGTTTGGGTGGGAGCTTAGAGCTACATAAGCAGAGAGCTTGTCTATTCAAGCTGCAGCTCTAAAAGTTCCTTCTTCCTCTGCTTATGTGTGTGGGGGGGGGGGGGGGGGGGGTTGCCTTTCCTCCAATCGGCTCTCACACAGTGTGGGCTCAGATTCCATTCCCACTACTGAATGAGGAAGACATATGACATGATTTGCACTTGAATGTGGAAAGGGAAATACAGCAGATATGCATGTAAAACTTGTGTAGGGAGATTTGTTTCATCTCTCTGTATCATCTGAGGATGTTCACTTCACTGGGTATAGGAGAGGGTTTACATTCACTTTAAGAAAGTAAGTGCATCTCTAGTTAAACTCTTTACAAAGGCTTTGAAAATGTCAAATTGTTGTAACTCATTCCATTTGGAAGATGTTCCTTCACTTGGTGTCTTTGTGATCTAATTATCACTATGGCAAGAACACCTTAAAAAAAAAAAAAAAAAAGGTGTTCTAATTTAAAGCCCATCCCCGTTCTCTCCTAAAAACCTGCCCAGTCCTTTCATCTTGCCTTCTTGCGTGAATGGTCTAAACTCCAATTGATTTCAGTGTAAGGCCATCAACGGGTTTACAGAATGCAGAAGCATTGAATTCAATCAAAACCACTAATGTGTGGAATGAGAGACTGAGGCACTGGAGCAATTCTCCATATGTACTGTATAACAAGTAGTTGTGATTTTGATTTTTGATACTTGTAAATGCTGCTATTTATCAAATTTTCGCCTGAAATGTTTCTTGCTCTCATGAAAATATTTGCTTATAGCACCAAAATCACAATGCGGTACTTTAAAAGAGAGGAATTTTAAACCTATGCAAGAGTCCAGTACCTTTGCTGCTCAACTTGTTGGTCCATCTACCTCATGTATGAAAAATCAGGATACTGCTAAAAGAAAGCTGCCAATGTCTGGTAAGAACATCACATAGTTATACATTGCATTCTCTCTTCCTTGAATTCTAAGATTTGTGCTAATACGTTTTTCTTTTTTGTACTGCAGAGAATAATAGCCCACCACAGAAGAAAATTCCAATTTCATCTCCGACTGGAAAACCTGTTGATAAAACTAGCCCTGCAGCAGTAGTCTCATCTCAGCCTGCCCCAAGCAGACCCCCTTCCAGCCAACAGGTGTCTGTTGAAAAATTCTCCGGACTACGACTCAGGTATAATAAGTCAGGATCTGGGATAACGGTTTTGATCTGGTTTTTCTCTACCACTAATTTATTCTCCTTAAAATGGAGAAATATAACCCCCTCCCTATGGTATATTATCTTCCTAATTTGAGTATTTATGACATAAGGGTTGATTTACTAAAACTGGGTAGTACAAAATCGGGTGCATCTGTGTATGGGTAGCCAATCTGCTTCTAAATTCAGCTTGTTCAATTAAGCTATAACCATAAAACCTGGAAGCTGATTGGTTTCTATGCACAGCTGCACCAGATTTTGCACTCCCTCCAGTTTTAGTAACTCAACCTCATAGTTCACTGCATATATGAATAGCTTACATGCCCCTGTTCAGGTGACTAGACCCATTGGAAAACCTTCATGCAACCAATGTGAACCTTATTTAGTGAAATTGTAGCCCACTTCTCTTCTGCTTGTACAAAAGGTGTTTTTTTTTGTTTTGTTTTTTATATATTTATGCCTATGCACTTATATGCAGTCCAGCAGACTGGGCACCCCCCTCGACCAGGCCAATTTTCAGCGCTGTTTTTTTTTTTTGCTAACCAAAACGAAAAAAGACCAAATATTTTAAAGGGGGGAAAAAATAATTATATTGTAATTAAATATATATATATATATATACATTTTTTTTTTTTTTTTTTTTTTTTAAACCACTTCAGCCCCAGAAGGATTTACCTCCTTAATGACCAGAGCACTTTTTCCACTGCGTTGCTTTAACCGATTCCCGACCGGCTCTTTCACATTTACTGTGGCACAATGGCACCACTGCGCGAAACCCTGTATGGGTGCGGGGTTACCTTTCAGAGCCGTCAGAGGGATTTGTGTGTGTAAACACACAAATCCTTGTTCTGTCAGGGGAGAGGAGACCTATCATTCCTGCTAAGTAGGAACAACAATGTCTCCTCCCCTAGTCAGTCCAATTCCCCACAGTTGGAACACCCCTAGGGAACACACATTTAACCCTTCCCTGCCAGTAACATTTATACAGTAATCAGTGCATAGTTATAGCACTGATCGCTGTATAAATGTCAGTGGTCCTAAAAAACTCAAGTGTCTGATCTGTCCGTAGCAATGTCCTGCTAAAAATCGCAGATCACTGCCATTACAAAAATTTTTTTCCCATAGTTTAGATGCTATAACTTTTGCGCAAACCAATCAATATGCGCTTATTTCAGGGGTTTTTTGTTTTTTTTTACCTAAAATATGTAGAATAATACATAGCGGCTTAAACTGAAATAATTTTTTATTTTTATTTTTTTTATTTAATTGGGAGATATTATAACAAAAACGAAAAAAATATAGTTTTACACTGTGATTGGCCACAGCTCGTCACATGCTAAAAGGCCAGTGTGACTGAACAGTGAGGCCCCGTTCACACCTGAGCATTTTGTAGCTTGAAGCCTGAAGCTACAAAACGCTTGAGGGGGGAAAAAGGCCATTATTCTCTATGGCGATGGTTCACATCTCCACTCCAAGTTGCCTGAAGCTCAAACAAGTTCTGGACCCTTTTTTGTCGCTTGAATCGGGCAGATTTGGGCGTTTTTCTTCTTTTTACATTGGTGACCATTTGCCCTGCACAAAATTGTGGCAAAACGCGGTAAAAACCACTGCAAAATCACACGATTTTTCTGCCTGAAAACGATACACTCAGCGTCTCTACACTCATGGGGCCTAAAGGACACAGTGATGGCAGATCTGTACCGATGCGCACCGCAGGGGACTTGCAGAAAGAACGATCACTGGAGGACGTCCATAGATGTCTTTTGGTTAACGTGGTTGTTAACCTTTTGTGTTTCTTTCTGATGCTTCTTTCCTCAGTTATCGGCATGTGTCACTTCTGAGACGTTTTCCCAACACATGAGCTAAAATTTGTGTCAGGAAGGAGATGCGCACACAGCTTGTCTATTTAGAATACAGCTTTGCATGTTCCTTCATTGCTCTGCCTATGTAGAGGGGCGGGGGGGGTTCCTTTCCACCAATCGGCTCTCATACAGTGTATAAGAGCTGTAACTGCAGCTCTCCATCCCCTCCTCTGTACTCCTCACAGATGGAGGATTTTATCACAATTGTGCTCTTTTGAAGGGTTGTAGACAAGAGAAGACTGCAAAACTTACGTAGGAGGATTTTTCATCTCTGTGTATAATATGCTATTCACTTCACTGGGTATATGAAAAAAGCACCTCTAACCACCAAAGGCATCCCTTTTTTTATTTTTAGAAACTACCTGTAACCAATGTTTAGAATCGAGGGGCATAGCTTCTAAATAAGAGGCTGTATATGGCCACCCTTTGTGCTTATCTGTGCTATGTACATTTTAGCACTTTATTCATAAAAAAAATAAAATGCATGTTATAAAATCCAACCCCCTCCCCCGCACCCTCACTTTTGTTTTTCCCTCACTTTCTGTGACTTTTTTTGGAGATTTTTTCCTTTCACTTCCTGTCTTATAGCCAAATCAGAAAGTTAGATGGAATCCCTCCAGGGAATTTTGGTTGTCTCCAGGGACACAAGAACTAGTGTCTCCATCCATTTGGGGTGTGGGATTTTCTATCACTCTTGATAACAGTAAACAGGACAAATAGGGTGAATCTCCCTAACAAACACACGGATGGCAATAAAAACCTGTCCAGTTATCCAAAATTAAAGAAAAACTTTCCCCTTAGTGATACTTTAAACCATCCTGTACTGGCACCCATTTAAAGACTAATTCTAATGTCTACAGTTTTTTTTTCCTACTTATGTTGCTTTGCGTATGTAATTTCTATTTTACACAAAATCAGGAAACCCCGGGTGTCATCTTTAGAAATGGAGAGAAAAATGAGTGGACGAAAGCTGATCAAACTCTTCCAATTACAGAACAAAATTACAACAGAAAAGTTGGAGGACCAAGATTGGGTTACGTTTGGTGTAATTGTCAAGAAGGTTACTCCTCAAAGCTCTAATAATGTAAGATAACCGTTCTCTAAAACTACAAGCATTTTTCTGTTCCTAGGTCTGTTTCATTAGGATTGAGTTTGTGGTGCTCCTTTTATGGCGTATTTTAATTATGCAATTGAGTTAGGGGATTTTTAATTTACATTTTTTTTTCTTTTGTCTATCTTGGAAACTCTAACTTAATCATGTTGTATTTTACCTTCATATCCCTAGCTTGCTTATTAAGGGAACACACCCTTCTGCTTACTTGGCTATTAGGCCCCTTTCACATGGGGCGGATCCGTTGGACAGACTCTGCTAGCTCAATGGGGGATCACTGCATTGATCCCCATTGAGCAGGTGGATGACAGGTCCATCTCTGCAGCCCCGCTGTCCTCTATGAGGCGATCAGGTGAAAACCGATCGCCTGTCCATTCATTTTTTTTTTTTTTTAATCCGATCCACTGGATGGATGGCGGATATTTCGCCATCCGTCTGTTTTCGGATCTTATCGGATGGTGGGCGGGTGTCAGCGGACACCTATCCGCTGACATCCGCCTGCCCATAGAAATCGAGGGTGGCCCGATAAGATCCGCCTGTCCATTTTTCAGGCGGATCCAATCATGTCAAAGGGGCCTTGATTGTAATCCCACAAATCATTCCATTAAAGTGATTAACCCATTTATATAAAATCATCCCATTCACACTGTAATATATCAAGAAATGTGCCTGGGTTATGTAAAAATTATGCTTACCTGTATCTATATCAGCGTGGCTCCCATCGCTCAGCTGACTCTATGAGCACTCTTCACTTTACGGCTCAAAGTTCCAGTGGGCAGGGCCGAGCACGTCTGCTGACTTCGAGAGAGAGATTGCTGGGAGCCGCACAGATATGGATACAGATAATATTTTTCTCCCTTCGTCTTTCAGGACAGCACCTGGAGAGTGTAGCTTCACCCACTTTCCCAGGAAACACTGCAGTCAGTTTTCTTTATAGACCGGACACTTCCACCATGGCCTCAGTTGTAGTGTTTCCTCTGCCATGGTGGAAGCGCTGCAGGGAACCAGGGGTGTGCTATGCTTTGTCCAGGTGGGGAGAGTATGGGGCATACCTGTAAGGTTGTTTTTGTCAGCAGGCCAGCCCAGCATCCTCCCTTACGCGAGGGGGGTGCTCCGGCGTCTCCTACTCTTCATACCCGGCAAGGGTCAGGCTGGTCAAGGTCCCTGCTCTTCTCAGACCGGCGGCACAGGCTAGAAGGAAAAATTGTATATATTGTGCGGCGTCTACTCTATCCCCAGACCTCCATGCTTTCCAGGTCCCGATGACAAGTGCATCATTCTGGCCGGGGGCGGGATTTTCGGCGGTACAACACAGCTTCCAGTTCCGGCCGCTGGAATGCAGGACGAAGGGGCGGCGTCTTCTTGCCGGTGTCATTTCCAGCCCTCACGGTGGCGAGCGGACTGGGAAATTCAAATAAAAGCAACTGAATGCCATTCTAGCCTCCAGCATGGAGGAGGAACAAACGGTGGTGGCAGGAGCCACTCACACCACCCAGGCCCAGGTAAGCAGGGACAGTGGTCTCTGTACATTATTCTATGGGTCCTGTATTTTTTCCCTCCCTTACTCCCATGTGGGGAGATAGGCGAGCCTGCACCACTCTCCCTGGATTGTTGGGTACTAGGGAGAATGTTTGGTCTGTTAGAAAAGTGACTCTGGGGGGTATTCACTAGTAGCTGCGGTATCAAACACAGGGGCTGAAGGGTTAGCTCCTCTATTTGGCAGCAGGTTATGTTTTACGTTCAAGTGGTTACTGTTTATCTATATGTTTTGTGTAGATACACCAAAACCAGACCTAAATTAACGTGCATTTCAGAAAGTTAAAGAAAAGACTAAACCTTCCTCCCCTCCTCCTAAAAGGAAATGCCTGTCCTGCAAAAATGTACTTGGAGAGTCCTGGACTAAGGTGTTAGGCAGGTCCTGTATAGCAGATCTAGTTAAGGAGGAAACTTCCCCAGCTACACCTGCTACTCAACAAGGAGAATTATTAAGCTCCTTCCGGAAGGAACTGGCGGACACGTTTGAGACGTTCCATTCCTATCTGGGTAAGCGCCCAGCTACACAACCTAAAGGCAGCTCAGTTCAGCCCTGTTCTCATTAGCCTGTTTCTGCATCCAGAGGGGGCAGTGACTCAGAGGATGAAGAGTGAAGTGTTTCCCCAGATTCTGGGGAAGAAGAGGATGAAGAGAGAGGTTTCTTCTTCACGCTATAAATTATCCTTTAGACCCCTTTTCAGACCACACCGCCCATAGCATCAGCGGTAAAACGGCGCTATTTTTAGCGGCGTTTTACCGCTGGATTTGCGGCGCATTTCAGCTGCTAGCGGGACACTTTTACCCCCAGCTAGTGGCCGAGAAAGGGTTAAAACTGCCAGCAATATGCCGCAATAGCTGCGTTTTGCCGGCAGTATTACAGCGCTGCCCCATTGATTTCAATGGGGAGCAGTGGTGGAGGAGCGGTAAACACACCGCTCCAAAGAAGCTACTAGCAGGACTTTTCCCTGACGTCCTGTCAGCGGACCACTGTAGTGTGAAAGCCCTCGGGCTTTCACATTACAGACAATGGTGCAGCTTCTTTAGGGCGGATTGCAGGCGCTATTTCTAACGGGGTCTTAGATGAAGTGGATGATCTTTTTAAAGATTATCCACACAACTTTGAATATCAAAGAGGTTAAAACCCAGTTGTCATTGCACGACAAAATGTTCCAAGGCATGGGTGAAGTGAGGCATTGGCTATTTCCAGTACATAAGTTTCTATCGGAGACAGTAAAAAGAGAATGGAAGGACCCAGAGAGGGCTCTCTTCTTTTCCAAATCCCTCAAATGGAGATTTCCTTTCGAAGAGGGTAGCTCTCAAGTCTGGAATAAAAAAAAACAAAGCTTGATGCAGCTTTTTCTCAAGTATCAAGGAACACAGACCTTGTGTTTGAGGATATGGGTATCCTAAAAGATGCCATGGATAAAAGGGCAGACTCCCTATTAAAGAAAACCTGGGATTCAACCTTAGCAGACTTAAAGCCAGCTATGACCTCAACTGTGGTGGCCAGGAATCTAGAGTAATGGCTTGAACAGTTGAAAACCCATATCGAAGCAGGAACTCCCGGTAAGGACCTATTGGATACACTGCCAGTACTACAAAAAGCAGTGGGGAACATAGCAGATGCCTCCAATGAATCTGTAAAAATGTCAGCCAGATCCTCAGCCTTGGTAAACTCATTGGGTTCAATGGGTTAAAACAAGGTCAGCGGATACAGGCTCATAAACAAAACTATGTGGTCTACCATTTGAGGGAGATTTAGTGTTCGGTCCTGATCTTGAAGCCGTACTTGATAGAACGGCCGATGAGAAGAAGGCCTTCCCAGTAAAGAAGAAGGTGATCCCGCAGCGTAAATTTTTTTTGTGTGTTTTTCGCAAAACCCAGAACACGAAAGAGACAGGTTACAAAAAACCCTGGAGGTCCCAAAGAGGTGTGGCAAGTCTGAGGTACTGTTTCGTCCCCCAACCAAAACACAAAAAAAACAGTGACAGTCCTCCGACTGTGGGAGCAAGGCTGCAAGCCTTTTTTCCCACAGTGGATGACAATGACCAGTCCCTTTTAATTTTTACGTAACTCAGGCTCCTGAGACCTAGAGAAATCTTTAGCAATGACATCCATCCTACAGGAATTGATCCAACAAAGGGTGATCATAACTGTCCCCCCCCCCCCCCCCCCCCCAAAAGAGTAAGGACAACGGTGCAATTTGCATGTATAGTAAGGAAACCTTCAGGGAAGTTCAGATTGATTCTGAACCTGAAGATACTAAACAGATCAATCGGGTACAAGAAGTTCAGGATGGACACCATCTTTTCAGTGAAAGTTCGCCTGACCCCAGGCTGTTTTTTGGCATCCATAGATCTGAAGGATGCGTATCTCCATGTGCCTACCTCACCAGTATCGCAGAAATACCTAAGGCTTGCGGTCAAGATAGGAGACTCAATCTCACGTCTTCAATTCAGAGCCCTTCCCCTTTGGGCTGTCGTCCTCGCCAAGGATATTCACAAAGATTATAGCAAAGGCCTTAGCTCCCCTCGGAGTAAAAGGAATATTGATTGTACCATATCTAGACGACCTCCTGCTATTTGCCAAACAAGGGATCTATTAGAGAAAGATCTGAGGGAGACAGACACTTGGAAGGTCTCGGCTGGATCATAAACAAGGAGAAGTCAAACATGATCCCGTCTCGGACAGTAACATTTCTGGGATATACCATTAATTCCATACAGTAAAGAATCTTTCTCCCGGAGAAAAAAAATAGAGCAGGTCCAAAATGCCATAAAAGACCCAGACAAACCTGCCAATCTTTATCAGAGCAGCTATGTCAGTATTAGGACTCCTCACAGCATCAATAGCAGCAGTACAATGGGTATGTCTCCATGCAAGGGATCTCCAACAGGCAATTCTGGGGAATTGGTCCTATGGGGATCAGAATGCTCCCTCAGGTTCAGAGGAAGCTCTGGTGGTGGAGGAGTCTCTCAAACTTGGTCAAGGGCCTACTCTGATGTTTTCCTGTAGAGAGGAGATTAACAGACGCAAGTTCCTGGGGTTGGGGCGCCCATCTGGAAGGGCAGATGGGTCAAGGGACATGGACAAACAAGGAAACCAAGAGATCCTCCAATTGGAGGGTGCTAAGGGCTATTCTTCTAGGTTTATGGGCCTTTGAGGATCTAGTCCAAGGTCACCATGTTCAAGTGTTGTCGGACAACGCCACAGGAGTGGCTCATTTAACAAGGCAAGTAGGCACGAGAAGCAGGGTGCTACTATCCTCTGCCCTTCAGATTCTGTCCTGGGCAGAAAGCAACTTGACATCCCTAACAGCGGTGCACCTAAAGGGAGATCTGAATCTAGTAGCAGATTTTCTGCGCAGAGAAAGCATACTAGAATCGGAATGGAGCCTGAACTCTGAGGTATTCCAGAGAATAATAGAGAGATGGGGAGCTCCTCAGATCTGTTCGCATCCCAAACCAACACAAAGGTGGAGGCTTATTTTTCACTGAACAGGCAAGACTAAGCAAGCGGATTGGATGCACTAGCACAGCCGTGGAACTTCCCCTAGTGCTACACCTTACCCCCCCCTTTGCAGATTCTTTAATACCAACGGGATCATTTGAAAAGAGAGGCCACGAGTATGATTCTAGTGGCTCCTTTCTGGCCCAAGAGGGCCTGGTTTTCAACTGTGCAGAGGATGGTGGTGGAACCCCACTGGGTTTTTTTCCACTGCAGAGAGACCTAACTCGGGGACCCCTTCAACATCCCAATATCGAGCACCTCAGACTGACAGGCTGGTTACTGTGGAGCACATCCTAAAAAGGAAAGGCTTGTCGGACAAACTAGTCTCAACCCTATTAAGTAGCCGACCATCAGTGAAGCCTATAGAGCTTCAGAGGCAGATGCTCCCGCGGGGGTAGTGGCCCATTGAACACGGGCAGTAACAACGTCCTGGGTGGAACGAGCAGGGGCTTCTCCGGGTCCGATCTGTAAGCATCGGAACAATTGTTCGGCAGGAAAGTCCTTCAGGCGGTGGTCCCACCCTATAGTAAATACTCTTATCTCCAGGTGCTGTCCTGAAAGACGAAGGAAGAAAACCTTAGTTAGACTTGCCGGTAAGGGAATTTCTACGAGTCTTTCAGGACAGTGCCAATGACCCACCCTAATTTCAACATGGCTGGAGGTACTCTATGAACAACTGAGGCCATGGTGGAAGTGTCCGGTCTATAAAGAAAACTGACTGCAGTGTTTCCTGGGAAAGTGGGTGGAGCTCCGCTCTCCCCAGGTGCTGTCCTGAAAGACTCGTAGGAATACCATTACCGGTAAGTCTAACTAAGGTTTTTACATAACACAGGGACACTTATTGGTATATTACAGCATGCATGGGGTGATTTTATATGGGGAGGGGGGGAGGTAACATGCTTTAAATGAACAGAATCAGGTTTTTTCGGTTAACAAATGCTTTAAGCGTGTGCATCAACATTTTCAAACAATCACCTATTTGATTTGGTTTCGTTTTTTCTTTACAGGGCAAAACATTTAGTATTTGGAGGCTGAATGACTTGAAAAATTTTGATACATATGTATCTCTGTTCTTGTTTGGTGATGTACACAAAGAGCACTGGAAAACAGATCAGGGAGTGGCCATTGGTATTTTAAATGCTAATCTCATGAAACCAAAAGATGGCTCAGAAGAGGTATGTTGTATCAAACACTAAAAAACCAATTAGTATGATCAACCACTAACTTATTTGCTCTATAGCAATTTCCTGCTGACTATTGGGATCTATATTTTATTTATATATAATATCTCCATACACACACTTACACCAGCATCTACTGCTTTTCTGCTTTTTTTTTTTTTATTTTTTATTTATTTTTTGTTTGTTTTTTAAAAAGTCTGATTCATCTGACCCCCCTTTTTATTTTATTTTTTATTTGCATTTATTTTTTATGGTATGACGCTCTGTTTAACAAAAATGAGTTTCTGCTTAACTGGCTGCTGAAAATGTAACCTTTTTAATGACACCTTTCACTGCCAAAGCTGTTTGTTTGTTTTTTGTTTTGTTTTTTGTTTGTTTTCCCCCCACAGATGTAAAATTTGTGGCATAAGGCCCCTTTCACACATGCTGATGGTATGTCCGTATTTCATCCATCCATTTGCGGATGAAATACGGACATCCATTCATCCCTATGGGATAGCGGGTGTCTGCGGATGAGCATCCGCAGACACCCGATTTAGTCCGCCTCCGCAACAGTCCGATTCTGCAGACGGAGGAAAATCCTATTTTTCTATCCGTCTGCAGAGCGGATCGGACGAACACGGACACACGGTCCGTGCTCATCCGATCCCCATAGAGGAGAGCGGAGAGCTGACAGGGCGGTCCCTGCACAGTGTGCGGAGACCGCCCTGTCCGCAGCCAGCTCAGCGGGGACAACGGAGCGATCCCCGCTGAGCGAGCGGATCTTCACGGGGCGGATCATTACTGATCCACCCCGTGTGAAAGAGGCCTTAGTATTAGTTAAAATCCCCAGAGATAGACCCTGGGGAATAAAATGGTAATGTTCCCATTGTTTAGGTCATAGGATATTGGCAACTTTTATATAATGCAAATTTCCAGTCAAAAAAAATACACCAAACTTAATTGTAGTGCACACAAACACAATATGACTTTTTTATTATTATTTTTTTATTTTTTTTTTATTTTAACCACTTCAGCCCCAGAAGAATTTACCCCCTTCCTGACCAGAGCACTTTTTGCGATTCGGCACTGCGTTGCTTTAACTGACAATTGCGCGGTCATGCGACATGGCTCCCAAACAAAATTGACATCCTTCTCCCCCCCACAAATAGAGCTTTCTTTTGGTGGTATTTGATCAGCCCTGCAGTTTTTATTTTTTGTGCTACAAACAAAGCGACAATTTTGAAAAAAACGCATTCTTTACTTTTTGCTATAATAAATATCCCCTAAAAATATATAAAAACATTTTTTTCCTTAGTTTAGGCCGATATGTATTCTTCTACATATTTTTGGTAAACAAAAACGCAATAAGATTTATTGATTTTTTAAACAAAAATCTGCGAGGTGGATGGATAAATCAATTCACCCGTAGAA
Source organism: Lithobates pipiens (assembly GCF_037356315.1). Lineage (NCBI taxonomy): Eukaryota > Metazoa > Chordata > Amphibia > Anura > Ranidae > Lithobates > Lithobates pipiens. The sequence continues at coordinate 157,856,818 of NW_027507903.1, forward strand.
AAAACAGCGCATAATATTCAAATAAAAGAAAAGAAATAATATACAAATTGCGCTAGTGCAACCTATTGTTCTATGGAAAGAATATTTCTATCTTCCCAAATGTAACCATACAATCACAATATTGTCCATGAACACTGTCCATATATCTAAATTGTACTGAGTACTTAGGATAGTTTCAGGAAACGAATTGAAACAGTATGTCTATTTCAGTCCATCCACAGACAATAAAATTAATAGCCAAAACAAAAATAGAATGTCCTGGTATAAATCAAGAGGAGTGTACGATGCAATCCTCCCTTAATATGAAAAAACAGTGGTCACGAATTTGCTGGGGTACAATCTCAAGACTGGGGTGACCCCCCCTTAGTAATGCTCTTACCAGATATGCCTGGTTACATAGGCTCTTCGAAAATGCTCCTCATCCGCTCGATTTCATCCGGTTCGTCTGCACTAGGTAATACACGGTCGGATGTGCTTAGATACGCGGGCTCTCAGATGTTCCTCATCGGCTGGATCCCATCCACTGCATACACGATCGGATGTGCTTGGTTACACGGGATCTCAGATGTTACTCATCGGCTGGATCCCATCCACTGCATAAGTGCCGGGTGATTCAAGATCTCCGAAAGAAGCAATTACGGGAAACAAACATAGCGTAATACTGTCTTATGAAAACACAATTTATTTAAATAAAAATGTTGCACTCACACAAAGTTAATTCTTTAAAGCATTGGTTCACTCAGCGTGCATAGTTCTTAATCACAGTCTCAGGGGAAATAATAGCATCAGCCGCTAATGGCCGTCACCACTTAGTAGTTCACGGTTAAAGCTGTGCGACTCTTCCTCCCTCCTGTCAGTTCCTCTATGCTGCGAACGTGTGCTACCACCCTGACGCGTTTCGTCGTATTGACATCATCTGAGGGTGGGGGCAATCAGTCCTGACTACACTTAAATACGTGCGGTATTAACCCTTCGTGGACATGTATAAATGTATAGCGGTTAATCTATCTATATTATGTACGTTGCTCTCTTTGACAGAATACCTGTCATAGGCTTTCATAAACGATGTTTTTAAGGGAACCATTTCATTACACAGAAAAAATTTTTAACAAACGAAATATTAAGAATTGGAAGAATTCAAAAAATAAATTGAAAAATATATAAGTTTAAAAAATCCCAGAAATTAGATTAAAACCTCAGGAGAGATGAAAACAAAATTACAGATAAAAACCACAAACGATCTTATTACCCTCACACACTCTACCAATATGGCCATGTCGGATTTCTGATAATGTGCTGATATGCTAACAATCATGATGTTTACAAAATCCGGCGCATATATCCCAATCACTTGTGTTTCTTTAAACGAGGGGATTCCCGTCACGTTGATCTAGATACTTCAAGTTTAAACGATAAACTTTATTATACAGGAGATGTATAAAGAAAAAGGATTCGCAACCTTTTATGGCCTGTCTCCTATTTTTTCTGATAATAAGATCAAGCAACAGCCTCAACTGACACTGACTTATATTCCCAAGCTCTTCATGCAGAAAGAGGCGAGCCGTCCATCACGAGCCTCCCATTAAAACCATCGCTGATACGATGAGTGGGTTATACACGGTACAATCTTTGTGATGCGACGGAAATTTTTTTTATGACTATTATTGGCTACTTCCAGTGCCGCTATCCTCAATCTACCTTACATGCGACGTTGTGGCTTATGTATTGTACATGTATATGTGGCATTATATATTTATGTGGCTAAGATATAATATATTTGAAATTCTAATTAAACAAACTTGCTGCCTGTCTCCGTTAATTAACTCATTATGATAAAAATTCACGTATTAAAATCTGACTTCCACGTATACTAACAACCTGCATAAAATAATGATATTTCCTATTTGTCATCTACATAATATAAAATATAAAATATAAAATATAGAATGTAAAATGCAACTAATCCCTTCTCTTAACGTCAGGGTACTATCACCTTAATGAAAAGTGCCTGTGCGACTCATAAATTCAATGTCTAGTCACCTGACACAGTAATACTAATCGAGGGTGACCAATAAGACCCCAATATTTCCGAACATGACTGTAATAAAAATTATCATAAAAAAGTTCTATGATTAAAAGTTGGTAATAAAAGTTGGTAATTAAACAGGTTTAGTGCTAAAAGTATTAGTAGTAGAAAAGTTGTTATTCACGTAATCTGGATATTAAGACCCCTTTAAAACAGCTTTAAAAATCACTTATAAAACAATTAACGTCTAATTCAACGTTTAACCCATTAGGAGTCAGAGTGTTCATCCGATATATCCATTGGGATTCTTTTTTGGACACTTCGCGGACCATATTTGATCCACGCCAATTAGGGTGAACTCTATCAACTCCCCAGAATTTTAGTAGAGATGGGTCTCTGTTGTGATGTTTTTTAAAATGAAGAGACACGCTGTGATCACTAAATCCGATTTCTATATTGTACATATGTTCGGATATGCGTTTCCTTAGGGTCCTTTTAGTTCTTCCCACATACATGAGCCCACATGGGCACTGTAGTACGTATACCACGTGCGTGGAGCTACATGTAATAAAATCTTTTATTACCATTAACCTGTTATTCCCTGTGGATATGAACTCGGTCATACCTCTAATTAGGCTATTTTGCTTCATACAGGGTTGGCACCTTCTACATGAAAAAAACCCGTCCCTATTCCAGAAAGTTTCTGTTTTTTTGGGGGGATTCAACACTTTCTTCACTACCTGATCTCCAAAGTTGGGGGCTTTTCTGTATATGAATGAAGGACGAGATGGCAACACCTGTCCTAACGTTTTATCAAGACATAGGACATGCCAGTGACGATTTAATATCGTTTCCACTTCTTTATACTGGGCATGGAAGTCTGAGATGAATCCCCATTCTTGACAGGGAGCCTTGTCTTGCAATTTATTTTCTAGACATTCATCTCGGGAAATTTTAGCTATTTCCGATACTGTTTTGTTCAGAGATGCTTCATTGTACCCCTTTTCTATAAAACGATTCTTAATAATATCCGATTGTGGGTAAAAGTCACTATCCAAGGTGCAGTTGCGCCGTATACGCATAATCTGGCCTTTAGGGATATTTTTAAGCCACAATGGATGATGTCCACTTTTTATAGGTAAATAACTGTTCCTATCAGTAGGCTTGAAATATGCTTTGGTGATTAGACCCGTTCCCTGTTTGATTATATCCACGTCAAGATAATGTATTTTTTCTGAACTGTGTTCGTATTCCAAACAAATATTATTCTTGTTGTTATTCAATTGGGACATGAATTCATGTAGTGAGCTTTCTGAACCTTCCCAAATAATCAGGAGGTCATCAATGAATCTTTTGTAGAATACTAAAGATGACTTATATTGCTGTTGCTGTGAGAAAATTACGCGGTCCTCCCATTCCGACATAAACAGGTTCGCGATGCTGGGAGCAAATTTAGCTCCCATGGCCACGCCCCTTTTTTGTGAGTAAAAATTCTGGTTGTACCAGAAGTAATTTTGTGATAAACAAAAATCTAAAGCTTGTCCCAAAAATACCTTTTGTTCATGGGGGATATCATTCCTCTGACTTAAAGCCCAATTCAGGGCCAAAAGGGCGTCGTCATGTTGGATAATACTATATAGGGATGCCACGTCGGCTGTCACTAGGTGGATCTCTCCTCCTTCTCTCAATTTGATCTGACTCATTAGTTGCAATAAATTTTTAGTGTCTTTCAAATATGCTTTTGTACTTTGGACACTCATCTGTAGGAATCTATCTAAATATTGACCCAATCTTGCTGTTACAGAGCCAATACAGTTGACGATTGGTCTGGCCGGGGGTACAGTCGGATTTTTGTGTACCTTGGGCAATGTGTAGATAGTCGGTATTCTACAGTGACCGGGTACCAGAAATCTCGACTCCTTCACATTCAACACCTTGTTTTTTACTCCCAATAATACTAATTTTTCTAGATTTTGATAATACAGCACAGTGGGATCCTTTCTTAATAGCTCATACGTGTCTTTGTCAGATAGCATCTTTTCTAATTGTGATTCGTAAAAAGTTTTGTCTAAAATCACTACCCCCCCTCCCTTATCTGCAGGTCTGATTACTATATCCTTCCTCATTTCCAATGCTTTGATCCCATCCTGTAAATGATGTGGATTTAAATTCTTTTTTGGCAAAATGGTCTCTAAGTCCTTCAAAATCAGATTTTTAAATACATCAACATGCTGGTTAGCGGAGTTCAATGGGTTGAATAAAGACTTATTCTTCAACCCGCTATCTATTCCTATTGTACTAACTGGCATGGTAATTCTATTCGTAGTGTTATTATTTAGAAAATATTTCTTTATATTAATTTTCCTAATATATTTATGGATGTCCATATAGACATTAAATTTATTTATGGCTTTCCTCGGAGCACATTTTAGTCCCAACTGTAGAATATTGGATTCTTTAGCTGTTAATGTGGCACTACTTAAGTTGTAGATTCCGGCTGATCCAGGTCTCGCCTTCTTTTTTTGGACTCGCCGGCCTGCTCTACAACCCCTTTTCCATCTCCTATCTGATTGATCCTTCCTGGTGCTCCTTCCCCTACTTGAGGAGGTCCTCCCCCTACAGTGTGTTGTGATTGGGGAATTTTTTGCGGAGGTTGTGGGTTGGTATAATTCTGTGGGGGATTCCACCATCCCTGCTGAGGTCTTGGGGGACCCATGTTGTACTGGGGGGCATTGCTGTAAGGAGGCTTCCTGCCCATCCCCCGCGGTCTCCATCTCCCTCTCCACCCTCCTCTCCCTAAAAAAGGACGAGGGGGGTTATCTTGAATCCTTATATTATCTCTTAGGGGTTCAAATCTATTAGATAACGGGAACCCCTGCTGATAATCTACATATCTGGATTGCGGATACGCAGTTGGTCTCTCTATGTATTCTTCAGGTCTAGGGCCTCTTTGGGGGTTACCTCGCTTCCCTTTTCTTTTAAAACGTTGATCTACGTAAACCCATCTTTGCTCCTCATGCTTTGGGGTAGATTGGTTGTCGGGACAGAGGTAATTATCAGATCCCCTAATACCTGGAGTGCCCGGGATAACCTCTCTAGGGATTACGTTCTCTGTAGGTTTATTCATTAATTTGCTTTGCCATATGTAAATATTTTCATTCCTAAAATCATTTAAATCCCTATGGAATTTTTTGACTTTCTTTTTTTGGGTGTCAGTGTCAATTTTTTCCAATTTTTTGTTTATATTAGAATTAAAATCCATCCATTGTTGTGTTTCCCTGATACTCGCTAATTCATTAGATAATTCTTCTATCTGTTTCTTTAGTTTTTGCATTTTTCTCTCCTTCCTTCTTAAAACTAATTGCTGAAGTTTAAAACCCACCCCATTAAAAAAATCCAACCATTCTCTCATGGATTCCTCATCATCTAATCCGTCTTGTGGTGTTACCTCCCACCTTAAACTACGTACAATAATATTCTCTTTCAAATATTGCTCGAGGGTACATATATCCCACCAGGTTCGTACCTGCTTTTCTAATGCATTCCCAAGGGCTTGCAAGACTTCTTTATAATCATTAGTTTCCACCGATTCTCTATTTGTAGCAAAAATTGAACCAATGTCTATATGTCGGTTTGATAAAAATTCCACAGCTTCCATAGCTGCCTTATTTAAGAAATGAACTGAACAAATATGTGCCTTTGCTTGGGATAACCTCCGCCCGTTAACCACGCAAATAAAAGGCGCTTAGCATTAAAAAATATGCTTTCTACCTGGGAGTTGTGGAATTTAAGCAGCTGTTCTAAAAGGTATTAAATCAATAAAACCGCTAAAAGGTATTAAATCAATAAAACCACTAAAAAACATTAAACAAAAATCTGCGAGGTGGATGGATAAATCAATTCACCCGTAGAAAAAACAGCGCATAATATTCAAATAAAAGAAAAGAAATAATATACAAATTGCGCTAGTGCAACCTATTGTTCTATGGAAAGAATATTTCTATCTTCCCAAATGTAACCATACAATCACAATATTGTCCATGAACACTGTCCATATATCTAAATTGTACTGAGTACTTAGGATAGTTTCAGGAAACGAATTGAAACAGTATGTCTATTTCAGTCCATCCACAGACAATAAAATTAATAGCCAAAACAAAAATAGAATGTCCTGGTATAAATCAAGAGGAGTGTACGATGCAATCCTCCCTTAATATGAAAAAACAGTGGTCACGAATTTGCTGGGGTACAATCTCAAGACTGGGGTGACCCCCCCTTAGTAATGCTCTTACCAGATATGCCTGGTTACATAGGCTCTTCGAAAATGCTCCTCATCCGCTCGATTTCATCCGGTTCGTCTGCACTAGGTAATACACGGTCGGATGTGCTTAGATACGCGGGCTCTCAGATGTTCCTCATCGGCTGGATCCCATCCACTGCATACACGATCGGATGTGCTTGGTTACACGGGATCTCAGATGTTACTCATCGGCTGGATCCCATCCACTGCATAAGTGCCGGGTGATTCAAGATCTCCGAAAGAAGCAATTACGGGAAACAAACATAGCGTAATACTGTCTTATGAAAACACAATTTATTTAAATAAAAATGTTGCACTCACACAAAGTTAATTCTTTAAAGCATTGGTTCACTCAGCGTGCATAGTTCTTAATCACAGTCTCAGGGGAAATAATAGCATCAGCCGCTAATGGCCGTCACCACTTAGTAGTTCACGGTTAAAGCTGTGCGACTAGCGCAATTTGTATATTATTTCTTTTCTTTTATTTGAATATTATGCGCTGTTTTTTCTACGGGTGAATTGATTTATCCATCCACCTCGCAGATTTTTGTTTAATGTTTTTTAGTGGTTTTATTGATTTAATACCTTTTAGCGGTTTTATTGATTTAATACCTTTTAGAACAGCTGCTTAAATTCCACAACTCCCAGGTAGAAAGCATATTTTTTAATGCTAAGCGCCTTTTATTTGCGTGGTTAACGGGCGGAGGTTATCCCAAGCAAAGGCACATATTTGTTCAGTTCATTTCTTAAATAAGGCAGCTATGGAAGCTGTGGAATTTTTATCAAACCGACATATAGACATTGGTTCAATTTTTGCTACAAATAGAGAATCGGTGGAAACTAATGATTATAAAGAAGTCTTGCAAGCCCTTGGGAATGCATTAGAAAAGCAGGTACGAACCTGGTGGGATATATGTACCCTCGAGCAATATTTGAAAGAGAATATTATTGTACGTAGTTTAAGGTGGGAGGTAACACCACAAGACGGATTAGATGATGAGGAATCCATGAGAGAATGGTTGGATTTTTTTAATGGGGTGGGTTTTAAACTTCAGCAATTAGTTTTAAGAAGGAAGGAGAGAAAAATGCAAAAACTAAAGAAACAGATAGAAGAATTATCTAATGAATTAGCGAGTATCAGGGAAACACAACAATGGATGGATTTTAATTCTAATATAAACAAAAAATTGGAAAAAATTGACACTGACACCCAAAAAAAGAAAGTCAAAAAATTCCATAGGGATTTAAATGATTTTAGGAATGAAAATATTTACATATGGCAAAGCAAATTAATGAATAAACCTACAGAGAACGTAATCCCTAGAGAGGTTATCCCGGGCACTCCAGGTATTAGGGGATCTGATAATTACCTCTGTCCCGACAACCAATCTACCCCAAAGCATGAGGAGCAAAGATGGGTTTACGTAGATCAACGTTTTAAAAGAAAAGGGAAGCGAGGTAACCCCCAAAGAGGCCCTAGACCTGAAGAATACATAGAGAGACCAACTGCGTATCCGCAATCCAGATATGTAGATTATCAGCAGGGGTTCCCGTTATCTAATAGATTTGAACCCCTAAGAGATAATATAAGGATTCAAGATAACCCCCCTCGTCCTTTTTTAGGGAGAGGAGGGTGGAGAGGGAGATGGAGACCGCGGGGGATGGGCAGGAAGCCTCCTTACAGCAATGCCCCCCAGTACAACATGGGTCCCCCAAGACCTCAGCAGGGATGGTGGAATCCCCCACAGAATTATACCAACCCACAACCTCCGCAAAAAATTCCCCAATCACAACACACTGTAGGGGGAGGACCTCCTCAAGTAGGGGAAGGAGCACCAGGAAGGATCAATCAGATAGGAGATGGAAAAGGGGTTGTAGAGCAGGCCGGCGAGTCCAAAAAAAGAAGGCGAGACCTGGATCAGCCGGAATCTACAACTTAAGTAGTGCCACATTAACAGCTAAAGAATCCAATATTCTACAGTTGGGACTAAAATGTGCTCCGAGGAAAGCCATAAATAAATTTAATGTCTATATGGACATCCATAAATATATTAGGAAAATTAATATAAAGAAATATTTTCTAAATAATAACACTACGAATAGAATTACCATGCCAGTTAGTACAATAGGAATAGATAGCGGGTTGAAGAATAAGTCTTTATTCAACCCATTGAACTCCGCTAACCAGCATGTTGATGTATTTAAAAATCTGATTTTGAAGGACTTAGAGACCATTTTGCCAAAAAAGAATTTAAATCCACATCATTTACAGGATGGGATCAAAGCATTGGAAATGAGGAAGGATATAGTAATCAGACCTGCAGATAAGGGAGGGGGGGTAGTGATTTTAGACAAAACTTTTTACGAATCACAATTAGAAAAGATGCTATCTGACAAAGACACGTATGAGCTATTAAGAAAGGATCCCACTGTGCTGTATTATCAAAATCTAGAAAAATTAGTATTATTGGGAGTAAAAAACAAGGTGTTGAATGTGAAGGAGTCGAGATTTCTGGTACCCGGTCACTGTAGAATACCGACTATCTACACATTGCCCAAGGTACACAAAAATCCGACTGTACCCCCGGCCAGACCAATCGTCAACTGTATTGGCTCTGTAACAGCAAGATTGGGTCAATATTTAGATAGATTCCTACAGATGAGTGTCCAAAGTACAAAAGCATATTTGAAAGACACTAAAAATTTATTGCAACTAATGAGTCAGATCAAATTGAGAGAAGGAGGAGAGATCCACCTAGTGACAGCCGACGTGGCATCCCTATATAGTATTATCCAACATGACGACGCCCTTTTGGCCCTGAATTGGGCTTTAAGTCAGAGGAATGATATCCCCCATGAACAAAAGGTATTTTTGGGACAAGCTTTAGATTTTTGTTTATCACAAAATTACTTCTGGTACAACCAGAATTTTTACTCACAAAAAAGGGGCGTGGCCATGGGAGCTAAATTTGCTCCCAGCATCGCGAACCTGTTTATGTCGGAATGGGAGGACCGCGTAATTTTCTCACAGCAACAGCAATATAAGTCATCTTTAGTATTCTACAAAAGATTCATTGATGACCTCCTGATTATTTGGGAAGGTTCAGAAAGCTCACTACATGAATTCATGTCCCAATTGAATAACAACAAGAATAATATTTGTTTGGAATACGAACACAGTTCAGAAAAAATACATTATCTTGACGTGGATATAATCAAACAGGGAACGGGTCTAATCACCAAAGCATATTTCAAGCCTACTGATAGGAACAGTTATTTACCTATAAAAAGTGGACATCATCCATTGTGGCTTAAAAATATCCCTAAAGGCCAGATTATGCGTATACGGCGCAACTGCACCTTGGATAGTGACTTTTACCCACAATCGGATATTATTAAGAATCGTTTTATAGAAAAGGGGTACAATGAAGCATCTCTGAACAAAACAGTATCGGAAATAGCTAAAATTTCCCGAGATGAATGTCTAGAAAATAAATTGCAAGACAAGGCTCCCTGTCAAGAATGGGGATTCATCTCAGACTTCCATGCCCAGTATAAAGAAGTGGAAACGATATTAAATCGTCACTGGCATGTCCTATGTCTTGATAAAACGTTAGGACAGGTGTTGCCATCTCGTCCTTCATTCATATACAGAAAAGCCCCCAACTTTGGAGATCAGGTAGTGAAGAAAGTGTTGAATCCCCCCAAAAAAACAGAAACTTTCTGGAATAGGGACGGGTTTTTTTCATGTAGAAGGTGCCAACCCTGTATGAAGCAAAATAGCCTAATTAGAGGTATGACCGAGTTCATATCCACAGGGAATAACAGGTTAATGGTAATAAAAGATTTTATTACATGTAGCTCCACGCACGTGGTATACGTACTACAGTGCCCATGTGGGCTCATGTATGTGGGAAGAACTAAAAGGACCCTAAGGAAACGCATATCCGAACATATGTACAATATAGAAATCGGATTTAGTGATCACAGCGTGTCTCTTCATTTTAAAAAACATCACAACAGAGACCCATCTCTACTAAAATTCTGGGGAGTTGATAGAGTTCACCCTAATTGGCGTGGATCAAATATGGTCCGCGAAGTGTCCAAAAAAGAATCCCAATGGATATATCGGATGAACACTCTGACTCCTAATGGGTTAAACGTTGAATTAGACGTTAATTGTTTTATAAGTGATTTTTAAAGCTGTTTTAAAGGGGTCTTAATATCCAGATTACGTGAATAACAACTTTTCTACTACTAATACTTTTAGCACTAAACCTGTTTAATTACCAACTTTTATTACCAACTTTTAATCATAGAACTTTTTTATGATAATTTTTATTACAGTCATGTTCGGAAATATTGGGGTCTTATTGGTCACCCTCGATTAGTATTACTGTGTCAGGTGACTAGACATTGAATTTATGAGTCGCACAGGCACTTTTCATTAAGGTGATAGTACCCTGACGTTAAGAGAAGGGATTAGTTGCATTTTACATTCTATATTTTATATTTTATATTTTATATTATGTAGATGACAAATAGGAAATATCATTATTTTATGCAGGTTGTTAGTATACGTGGAAGTCAGATTTTAATACGTGAATTTTTATCATAATGAGTTAATTAACGGAGACAGGCAGCAAGTTTGTTTAATTAGAATTTCAAATATATTATATCTTAGCCACATAAATATATAATGCCACATATACATGTACAATACATAAGCCACAACGTCGCATGTAAGGTAGATTGAGGATAGCGGCACTGGAAGTAGCCAATAATAGTCATAAAAAAAAATTTCCGTCGCATCACAAAGATTGTACCGTGTATAACCCACTCATCGTATCAGCGATGGTTTTAATGGGAGGCTCGTGATGGACGGCTCGCCTCTTTCTGCATGAAGAGCTTGGGAATATAAGTCAGTGTCAGTTGAGGCTGTTGCTTGATCTTATTATCAGAAAAAATAGGAGACAGGCCATAAAAGGTTGCGAATCCTTTTTCTTTATACATCTCCTGTATAATAAAGTTTATCGTTTAAACTTGAAGTATCTAGATCAACGTGACGGGAATCCCCTCGTTTAAAGAAACACAAGTGATTGGGATATATGCGCCGGATTTTGTAAACATCATGATTGTTAGCATATCAGCACATTATCAGAAATCCGACATGGCCATATTGGTAGAGTGTGTGAGGGTAATAAGATCGTTTGTGGTTTTTATCTGTAATTTTGTTTTCATCTCTCCTGAGGTTTTAATCTAATTTCTGGGATTTTTTAAACTTATATATTTTTCAATTTATTTTTTGAATTCTTCCAATTCTTAATATTTCGTTTGTTAAAAATTTTTTCTGTGTAATGAAATGGTTCCCTTAAAAACATCGTTTATGAAAGCCTATGACAGGTATTCTGTCAAAGAGAGCAACGTACATAATATAGATAGATTAACCGCTATACATTTATACATGTCCACGAAGGGTTAATACCGCACGTATTTAAGTGTAGTCAGGACTGATTGCCCCCACCCTCAGATGATGTCAATACGACGAAACGCGTCAGGGTGGTAGCACACGTTCGCAGCATAGAGGAACTGACAGGAGGGAGGAAGAGTCGCACAGCTTTAACCGTGAACTACTAAGTGGTGACGGCCATTAGCGGCTGATGCTATTATTTCCCCTGAGACTGTGATTAAGAACTATGCACGCTGAGTGAACCAATGCTTTAAAGAATTAACTTTGTGTGAGTGCAACATTTTTATTTAAATAAATTGTGTTTTCATAAGACAGTATTACGCTATGTTTGTTTCCCGTAATTGCTTCTTTCGGAGATCTTGAATCACCCGGCACTTATGCAGTGGATGGGATCCAGCCGATGAGTAACATCTGAGATCCCGTGTAACCAAGCACATCCGATCGTGTATGCAGTGGATGGGATCCAGCCGATGAGGAACATCTGAGAGCCCGCGTATCTAAGCACATCCGACCGTGTATTACCTAGTGCAGACGAACCGGATGAAATCGAGCGGATGAGGAGCATTTTCGAAGAGCCTATGTAACCAGGCATATCTGGTAAGAGCATTACTAAGGGGGGGTCACCCCAGTCTTGAGATTGTACCCCAGCAAATTCGTGACCACTGTTTTTTCATATTAAGGGAGGATTGCATCGTACACTCCTCTTGATTTATACCAGGACATTCTATTTTTGTTTTGGCTATTAATTTTATTGTCTGTGGATGGACTGAAATAGACATACTGTTTCAATTCGTTTCCTGAAACTATCCTAAGTACTCAGTACAATTTAGATATATGGACAGTGTTCATGGACAATATTGTGATTGTATGGTTACATTTGGGAAGATAGAAATATTCTTTCCATAGAACAATAGGTTGCACTAGCGCAATTTGTATATTATTTCTTTTCTTTTATTTGAATATTATGCGCTGTTTTTTCTACGGGTGAATTGATTTATCCATCCACCTCGCAGATTTTTGTTTAATGTTTTTTAGTGGTTTTATTGATTTAATACCTTTTAGCGGTTTTATTGATTTAATACCTTTTAGAACAGCTGCTTAAATTCCACAACTCCCAGGTAGAAAGCATATTTTTTAATGCTAAGCGCCTTTTATTTGCGTGGTTAACGGGCGGAGGTTATCCCAAGCAAAGGCACATATTTGTTAAGATTTATTGATTGGTTTGCGCAAAAGTTATAGCGTTTACAAAATAGGGGATAGTTTTATGGCATTTTTATTTTTATTGGCGGTGATCAGCGATTTTTATCGTGACTGCGACATGGTGGACACATCGGACGTTTTTGACACATTTTTGGACCATTGTCATTTATACAGCAATCAGTGCTATACAAATGCACCGATTCCTGTGTAAATGACACTGGCAGTGTAGGGGTTAAGTGTGTCCTAGGGGCGTGTTGCTAACTGTTTTACACATCACTGATCTCTGCTCCAATCACAGTGAGCAGAGATCAGTGTCACTGTTGCTAGGCAGAACAGGGAGATGCTTGTTTACTTTAGCATCTCCCCGTTCTTCTCCGTGAGGCGATTGTGGGTATCCCAGAAAGTGGTTAACGTACTGTGTGGTCACCCTGTAAGGGTTTGTTCAACCATCTCTAGGTTGCTCTGATAGGCCGCCCTCCAGGGTTATACTCTCAAGGCTTGCTTTTCCTCATTTTCATGTCAAAACATACATATATGTGATTCTGCGATTGCTTCTTGGACTTTTTGTTATGAAGCAACTGTTTTCCAGATCTGCAAGGTTTACATATTTTCTACTTTCTACCAAGTGGATGTTTTAGCTCCATCATGTGTCTGCTTCATGTGCTGCAGGCTCTCCCCAGTTCTGTTCTTTCTTGGGCCTGTTAGCACTGATAGTGTGCTCCTTTGCCCACCTGTCAGTTGGAGTGCTTTTAAATGTCCCAAAGGTGACCTTCATTAAATGAGGATGAAAATGTACTTTCAGATTGGATTTGTTGTAAGCATTTCCCCTTTTCACAACAGGTGTGCCTGTCTGTTGACAATCCACAAAAGATCTTGTTACTGGGAGAAGCAATGGATTTGGGAACATGTAAAGCTCGTAAGAAGAATGGTGATCCCTGCACACAAATGGTCAACGTGGTAGGTGGCCAGTTTGTTCTCTGTGTCACTTTCTACATGGAGATCATTTCCAGATCCTGCTAAGTTGTCCTTTAAGCACTTCATAACTTAAAGTGGTTGTAAACCCTTACAAACCACTTTGACCTACAGGTAAGCCTAGATTAAGGCTTACCTGTAGGTCCAAGAAATATCTCCTAAACCTATACAGTTTAGGAGATATTTACCTGAAGACAGCCACCGCTGTCTGCGGCGCGCAGGCGCACTGGGTAAGCCACAGATCGCGGCGATATGCCGCAAGTGTCGGCTCCCGTGTGCATGTGCGGGAGTGACATCATCGCTGCTCCGGCGAATCACGGCGCCGGAGCAGGGAGACCCACCAAGAAGATGGACGCTCAGAACTACAGGGGACAGCGGTGACTTCGCTGGCTCCTGTGTCAGGTAAATGACACATAATGGACTACTATGCGATGCATAGTAGTCCATTATGCTTTACCTTTGCAGGGAGACAAAGAGGAAGTAAACCCATCAGGGTTTACTTCCTCTTTAAGGCTTTTTACTGCATCTGTTAAAATAATATAGACATGTCTGTGTGTGTGGGTTTCGGGCTATGCAATTGAAACTTTTAAATAGAGTATTTTTCAGTATGTAGCTTAGATCAAGAGCAACTTAAACTAGCGTAGAAAAACTAAAACTATTATTAGCAGTTTTTGTTTTATTAAATGGTAATATATTTTTTTAAATTATTTTTAATAGCCATTTCAATAATCTGTTTCTGCAAGAGAGACAGCAGGAATGTAGCTTGGTCGTTCTGTTTTAGATTATCTATTATATTTATCTGCTTTCTTTAGCTCTGAAACATTGTTTTTTTTCTAATTAGAATGAATGTGAGTACTGTCAGTATCATGTGCAATCTCAGTATAAGAAGGTGAGTGCCAAACGAGCAGATCTGCAGTCAAGCTATTCTGGACATGTCCCTAAGAAAATGGCTAGGGGAGGAAACAGCCTGAAAGAGAAACTGTGCAACAGTGGCTTTCACTATGGTGGTGTGTCCTCTATGGCATATGCAGCTTCACTGTAAGTAGATTGCTAACTTATCTGTAATTTTGGTATAAAAAAAACAAATTTAATATCTGTATTTGTTGTATCAAATTCCAATTGATATGAAAATTGATAGTTTACACAATTAGGTTTTAGTTTTACGCCATAACACTTTGGTACTGGCTTGCAGGGCATACAAAAAATGCGCAAATAGAAGGGGTCCGGATATGTCATTCTTAAGACTTTGTATAAGGTTCTCCTTTCACTGGGTAATGGTCCAAGGTTAGAATTGTCTATCCCTGCCTTACTTTGGAAGTTGCTTCTGGAATATACATGTATCAGGTCATTAAAGCAACTTTTACAGTCTCGCAAAAACTGTTTAGCTCAGCTCAGCATTGAAAAGTAGCCGAAAAGTAGCCACTACAAGGTGTCTGATAGTGCCACTATCTCTACTGACTTCTTGCAGTGACTCTAGACCCCAGTATGTGCACTGGATAATGTAACATCTGTGCGAAGCATGTCTACTTGCCCATGGGGGGGGGGGTTGAGTTTTTCAGAAGAGCCCAGTGGCAAAGTAATGTTGAAGATGCCATTCTGTCGATGAACTTTGTGAATCTGTGAAACGGCAGAGTTGCTTTAAAGACCAGTTCCAAACAGAACTATTTTTTATATATAACTTTAAATTTGCCTAAAAAAAATTGAACTTCATGCACCTTGTTGCGATGCAGTGGTTTGCATTGCACGGTGTAAAATTTTGCTTTTTTACGCAATACGCATGCATAGTGTGAACAGCACACATAGAGAAGAATTCTTTTCTACAACATATGTGCCGTGCATTAAACAATGCAGATCAGTGCCATTGGTGTCAACAAGTCCTTACTGTTAAAGCAAAACTCATCAGTAGTCCTTTCCTGCTGCAGCTGGGGCAGTTCTTATTGCTGCACTCAATGGTGCTCGCATAAATACAGTTGATGCCATGACACTTTGAGCTTGGAGGTGGTGGGATGAAATATGCTGGCATATATATTTTTACTATTTATTTTCATTTTACGTTTTTGAAAGAAAAAACACATCAAGGACATATACAGAAAGTGGGAGAATAGTTCTATGCCTCTTGATTTGCACATAAGAAAAGAAAAAAAGGTTCTACGTTAAGCCACTTACATTGATGTAAAGCCATTGCAGCACCCAATGCTGCAGAAGTACATGGCTTCTAGAGATTGTGTGAACTGATGTTGAATTTTCAGCGGAGCACCAGAAGACTACCATAGTAAAACTCTGATTAATGCTGGTTTGAATGAAAAAAAAAAAAAACAAAAAAAAAAAGGTGTATAAAGGAGAGAAGGAAAAAAATCCATCCAGGCTTGAGCCCTGATGAGGAGGAGTTCTTGTACTATTGCTAGTGCAAAAGCAGGGGCTCCCACCTATATAAAAAAAAAATAAAGTGGGAGGGATAGGGGGAAAAAAAAAAAAAAAAACTTTTTAGAAGGGCACAAGGAAAGGACAAGGAAGGGGAGGGGGCTTGAATGTTAAATAGATATTAATCTTTTGTTGGTAGTGGAGACAGTTGTATTTCTGCCACATACCTGCTGCAGCCTTTATTACTGCTTGAAATTGAATTTTTATATTCTGTAAAATAAAGCATGAGGTGGTAGAACATACAAACTTCCAGGTGGGTAAGAACCGAGCTGAGAATTATGGTAAGGTCATCTCATGTTTTGGGTATTCAAGACATACGAGGCAAAAGACCCACGTTTAATGACTAAATTTTAAACTCTTAGGCCAGGTTCACTCTGTTGTGGTGTGGAAACACATATGGTATACCTTTTGCATGATTCTTTGGAAGTCGCTTCTAAAATGTGAATATGGGAAAAACTTTGCATAAAATTCCTCCGTATATTAACTTTTGTATTGTTTGTGTTTACAGTGCATCAGCTACAGCGCCTAAGAAATCTGTCCAAACCACTCTATCAAATATGGTAGTTAGAGGAGCAGGTGCCATAGCACTGGAAGCAAAACAAAAAATGGGTATTTGACTTTGTGATCCCAGTACTAATGTCACATTTCTAGAATAACAATATCTAAAATAAAAAAAACTTTTGTTCTTCAGCTGCTGCAAGGAAAAACACTGTGCAGTGTTCAAATGAGTTCAAGGAGCTTTTGACTGTACCAACTCCAGGAGCCCTCAATCTGAATAGACATTTGTCTGGCCTGAACACAAAAGGTACAGAACTCTTCCACATCCACTCATTTGTACTTTAGGTATTGGGTAAAAACTTTTTTGTTTTGCATTCAAAGGTTTTCTATTATTTAACAACTTTTATTTTTAAGGAACCCCTGCTAAACCTGGATCATCTATTCAGTCTATCTCAGCTTCAGAGCTTTTGAAACAGCAGAAACAACAGTTGTTGGATTCAAGAAAACGGAGATCAGAAGACATCCAGAAAAGGTTAATTCAGACTATAGTTTCATCATCACACTTTCCATATACAAGAAAGTGTATCTGGCATGTTGGCATGTGGAATTGGCCGCTTGGTAGAGCAAACGTTGATTTTAACCGCTTAAAGTGGTTGTAAACCCTTACAAACCACTTTGACCTACAGGTAAGCCTAGATTAAGGCTTACCTGTAGGTCCAAGAAATATCTCCTAAACCTATACGGTTTAGGAGATATTTGCCTGAAGACAGGCACCGCTGTCTATGGCGCATTCGCCGTAGACAGCGACGCGCAGGCGCACTGAGCGCGGCATTTCCAACAATGGATCTGCCGCGCGTGTCGGCTCCCGTGCGCATGCGCGGGAGTGACGTCATCGCGGCTCCGCCGAATGACAGCGGCGGAGCTGCGGGACGCCACCAGCAAGATGGATGCGGCGGACTACAGGGGACAGCGGCGACTTCGCTGGCTCCTGTGTCAGGTAAGTGACACATAATGGGCTACTATGCGATGCACAGTAGTCCATTATGCTTTGCCTTTGCAGGGAATGAAAGAGGAAGTAAACTCATCAGGGTTTACTTCCTCTTTAAGGACCGCCTCCTGCACATATACATCGGCAGAATGGCACGGCTGGGCACAATCGCGTACCTGTACGTGGCTCTTTAAGTGCCCAGCCGCAGGTCTGGAGCTTGCCGGCGGAGGCGTGCTGTCGACCCAGTCCAGAGCTCTGTGACCGTGCCCGCGGGACCAGCGGACCAGATCGCCACTGGTGTCCCGCGATCAGGTCACAGAACTCAAGAACGAGGAGAGGTCTGTGTAATCAAACCTCTCCCCGTGCTTCCTACTGAGCTTGTCACTGATCGTCTGTTCTCTGTTATAGGGAAAGACTATCAGTGACGTCAGACGCCAAGCCACGCCCCCCTACAGTAAAAAAAAATCACACACACTTAACCCCTTCCCACACCCTAGTGGTTAACCCCTTCACTGCCAGTGTCATTTACACAGGAATCAGTGCATTTAAATAGCGCTGATTGCTGTATAAATGATAATGGTCCCAAAAATGTCCGATGTGTCCTCCATAATGTCGCAGTCACAATAAAAATCGCTGATCGCCGCCATTACTAGTAAAAAAAATGCTATAAAACGATCCCATATTTTGTAAGCGCTATAACTTTTATGCAAACCAATCAATAATGGTTAATTGCGATTTATTTTTATTTATTTTTTAACCAAAAATATGTAGAATACATATCGGCCTAAACTGAGGGAAAAAAAAATTTTATTTTTTTTTTATATATTTTTTGGGGATGTTTATTCTAGCAAAAAGTAAAAAATATTGAATTTTTTTCAAAATTGTCGCTCTATTTTTGTTTATAGCGCAAAAAATAAAAACAGCAGAGGTGATCAAATACCACCAAAAGAAACCTCTATTTGCGGGGAAAAAAGGACCCCACGTCGCACGACCGTGCAATTGTCGGTTAAATCGACACAGTGCCAAATCGCAAAAAGGGGCCTGGTCCTTTGGCTGCAAATTGGTCCGGGGCTTAAGTGGTTAAGCCGCATAGTAGAGCAAACATTGATTTTTAAGCATTTAAGGACTTTTGGTGTTCAAAGTACAACCCCAAAATATTTAAGTTCCTAGGGTGTACCTCTTTTTAAAACTATTGCTTAACAAAGTAGATTTTTTTTTTTTTTTTGTTACTACTTTTTGGCAGGAGACTGCTGGGAAATAACAGATTTTGTAAGGCCATGTTGTTAAAAGAAAGCTGTATATATTAATTTGGCATCATAAGGAAATGCAACGTTTTTGCTGAATTAGTACACCCATTGCAAAATGTAAACTTTTCCCTTGTCTGTCAGAGGCATACGCGGACAACTAAAATGCCAGTTTAAATGACTCTGTTAATTGGCAAATATTGTGTGGTTGATGAATGTAGTCTTCTCTCAAAATGAACCATATTGTTTCTTAGGTTTCTTGAAAGCACAAATAAAACAGAACAGTCAAGTTCCACTGCAAGTGCTGGGCAGGCAATATTTCAGTCTCCAAAGCAAGCTGCAGAGTTCCCCAAAGTCCAGAAGATGTCTGCCCCCAAGTTGGGTCGTGGTGTTACCGAGGGTGAAGATGTTCTTTTCTTTGATGTGTCTCCACCTTCCTGCAAATTAAAGGCTTCTGAAGAAGCTAAAAAGGTATAGTAGTAATTCAGAAAAATATACAAATTCTTATATTGGCGCTTTTATATTCATGTTAAAAGAAAAATAGGGGTGGTTTCCCGAAGCCTGCTTCTTCGTGGCAGCTCCTAGTGCTGCATCACAGGAGAGTAGAGTGCACTCTTTCCTCTCCTTGATATATTGGCAGCTAGGGCACAGTGCACCAGTACCATCATCTGGGACTGGCTAACCCATGGCTGCAATCTCAGACCGGGAGAGGAGCACATACGTTTCTGTGCTGGTGAGAGCTCGCACACCACTTCTAGGTTTTCTGGGCTATACAAGGGCAGTAATCCTTTTATAATTTTACCCCAGGGTATGGGTAGAACACCTGTTTTGGGACTTTTTTGGCTAGTGCCAACACCATTGCCCCTCAGCCAGCTGTGGACTGCTTTCACGGCTAAAGCCACGTATTGTCAGCAGGCCATGTCTCAGCAATTTAAAGTGGGCGAGAAGGTTCCAAAATTCTTCTATCCGGCAGGGAGGAACCTAGTCATAGCTCCCCTGGCAATGGCTTCCTTGGGGGGGGGGGGGGGGCTCAAAATTATTCTGGTATTTGCATTACAAAGAGGCATCTTTCAGTTCCTTTGTGTCAAGTGAGGATGTTGCACATTGTTCCTTTGAGGAGTCTACTCTTCAAGAAGCTCAGTGTTCTCTCAAACCTAAAGGGGCATTTGTTGGTTACCTTGCAGTGGTAGTTCGAACTAAATTTCAACAACTGATTTTTGGTGTCATTACATCTGCCTTGGCACCCCTAATCTGTTCTGGTCACCCTTGCTTAAAGGATGGGATATATAAAGATTGGGCTCACCCTGAAAAGATGAGTGTCACACAAAAGCGTTTTACTCAACAGTTCCTTAAAAAGAGCGAGTTCACCAAAAAATGGAGCATGCCGGCTGTCATTCTTGCGGTTTCATATCTGAGCAGGACCTTGATGGTTTCTGTGGACAAAGTACTGGTCTTTAATTGTTCTTCGGATAAGCACCTCTAAGATTGTTTTAAGCCCTCCTTTGCTCAAAAAGGGGAGTTGTGCAATCAACGTTTGCAGCCGTGGGTGTGTCAGGCTCTAAGGTTTAGGCTCCTGGGATGGTGAGCGAAAAGCATTCAGACCAAAGGGCTGTACTGAATCTGCTAGGTGCCTGGAGTATTTACCTTGAGCACTCAATTTCTCAGTGGAAGCCTTGAAGGATTCCATTCAACAGCTTCCTCGTCTGGGCCCATTGTCTGTACATATGGCCAGAATCCTTCAGCTGAAGTATTGTTCAATCGGAACTGCTCCATGAAAAATTTGTAGAATGTCTACCATTTCAAGGGAGCATTTGTCACCTGGGTCTGCTTTGGATGATTGCATTTTTCAGAAGTAAAAAGATATTCTTACTCACGGTCACTTTTTGGATGTAAAGTCCACTACAGCTGAAAAGGGCAAAGTTGGGAGTACAGAAATCTGTCGCTCCATCCCACTTCAAAAATGCCTACTTTTTGTCCTTTGCAGGCTTCCTGCTCAAAGCCGAACCCACAGGTGTTTGATGCATTCTGCAATGTGGTTGCTGCATGTGGATCTTTATTGCTCCGGTTGAAGATTGTGTTGCTTGCGTCTATCTAACAAGGTTACTTTGTGGTATAAGCAAGGAATCTAAGACCTCTACAATGTTTAAATGTGTTTTTACTATACAAAAATGCTGTACATATGCAACTATTACAATATTAGGAATACAATACAAGACTGACTGATATCTATAACAAGCAAAATGCCTAGCAAATAAACAGCCTATGGTCTGTAACAGTAGAAATACACTTAAAAGTTACTTAGCTACAGTTACTGTGTTTATGATCTCCATTGCTCCTGAAGAACAGGCACCTTCTTGTTTGCCGATTACAGATTTGAGCGTCCTTTGATGTTAATCCATGTTGAGTGGGCTCTAGTATCAGTCTCTACTGCTTCTATTATTTGGGCTCTTGTTTATCATGGTTACAAACTTGTTTTCCATAACGACCGACTAACAGCCATTCTTTTAGTTTACTGTAGCTATAGAGACAATAGCCTATTCAACCTGTCAACTCAATACAACAATGGCATCTATGTTCCCATTGTATCCAACAGCATTTGTTTGAGAAATAGCTACTCAAGCCAAAACCTGACAGTAATCTGATTTCTATGACCAACTACTATTGTAATATTGTCCCATGTAATGTTATGTCTGGTTAATATATAAAAAAAAAAAATCCTATTTTAACAAACGCAACACATTCTGCCCTTGATTATTTTTTTATTTGTTTCTGCTTTCAGACTCCATAAAGTCATACAGAAAATTACTTCATTGCCAAGAAAACTAATTCTAAACATTCATTTTCCTTGAATGCAACACATCCCATATTTCTCTCATTGAGAAGGTGTTTCAGTCTTGGCTAAAAGTTAATTAGAAAGTCCATTCTAAAGTTCTTTACAAACAATTCCAAGCTTGTGATACATCAAAGGCCTTGCTCTCCACAGCTCTTGCGGTCTTCCATCATTCTGTCCATCATGTAACCACTTTTCTCTGGTCTTCCTATAGGTCAAATTATGTAGCTTCACTTTTCGCTCATGCTGAGAAGTATCCACTAACCAGCCAGAGTCCCAGCCACTGTCTTGAAGCTCATCTGCCAATGCAAATATAACTTCTAATCTTCCTGCCAGATTCCCTCTCATTCCTAGCTAGGCTTCAGATACGTCACTCTTGGTTTCCGTGTCATGGGAAGCAGTAACATGGTATCTGTTAAGCCCTGTTCTTTCAGGAATCTTACATAAACACTGAACTCTGCACTCCAGCTGTGGAATCTGTGCTCCAGCCCATACCATCCTCTCATATGGTGTGCTTTTGGCTATTGGCCTAGAATTTAACATGACTGCCTGTGAGAGGACCCGATCCCACCCACTTAGTGTATGTGTGGGTGTAAGTTTGCATATCTATCTGGTCCTTCAATAGCCCATTGTATATTTCAATCAAACCAGCTGCTTGTGGATGGTATGGAATGTGGCACAACCATTACACTCCAGAATCTTTGGCCCACTTTTATACTGTTGATCCGATAAAGTGTGAGCCGTTATCACTTTCTGGAGCAGTTGAAGCATTGCGGCTTGATCTGCAAGGATGAACAAGCGTAAGTCCTGAATGTGTCCAATTCAGTGCAACAATATCTCAGTCCATTGTTTCCCTGGGGCAGGGGACCAATGAAGTCAATCTGCCATATCTCTGCAGGCCTCTTGCTCCTCTTAATCCCCCCCGGTGGAGTACTTTTGCAATGGCCATTGTTGCACTTCTCCATACACACTGTACAGTTCCCTATTACAGTCTTTATCATGTCCATGGATATAGGCAATCCTCTCTACTGTGCCCATATACCGTATATACTCGAGTATAGGCCGACCCGAATATAAGCCGAGGCCCCCAATTTACCCCCAAAAAAACTGGCAAACTTATTGACTCGTGTATAAGCCGAGGGTGAGACATGCCTGTCCATCCCTGTGTGTGTGTCCGTCCATCCCTGTGTGTCCGTCCATCCCTGTGTGTCCGTCCATCCCTGTGTGTCCGTCCATCCCTGTGTGTCCGTCCATCCCTGTGTGTCCGTCCATCCCTGTGTGTCCATCCATCCATCCCTGTGTGTGTGTGTCTCCATCCATCCATCCCTGTGTGTGTGTGTATCCATCCATCCGTGTGTGTGTGTGTCTCCATCCGTGTGTGTGGTGTGTGTGTGTGTGTGTGTGGTGTGTGTGTGTGTGTGTGTGTGTGTGTGTGTCCAGCCTACCTGTGTCCCGAGCCTTTGTCCCGAGCCTCCGTCCCGTGCCTTGCCTCCTTGCCTCCGTCCCGTGCCTTGCCGCCGTGCCTTGCCTCCGTCCCGTCCCGTGCCGTGCCTTGCCTTGCCTCCGTCCCGTGCTCTCTTCGTCGGCGCCTCGGCGGCCATTGTAAAATTCAAAAGCTGCGCCGCCGCCTTCGCCTGTGATAGGCGGAACACTGAATTTCCCAGCAGCCTGTGTTCCGCCTATCACGGACATCGTATCATCCTCGTCCGTAGTACGAGGATGATACGATGTCCGTGATAGGCGGCACACAGGCTGCTGGGAAATTCAGTGTTCCGCCTATCACAGGCGAAGGCGGAGCCGGAGGCGCGGCTTTTGAATTATAGAATGGCCGCTGTCTGTCTGCTCGACACGCTGATCGAGCGGGCAGACAGCGATGACTCGAGTATAAGCCGAGGGGGGCACTTTCAGCCTCAAAAAAGAGGCTGAAATTCTCGGCTTATACTCGAGTATATACGGTATATGTTTCTTTCTGCTTCAAATGTCCAGATTGCTTGTGGGCCCAATTGGCAAAGTTCATCAAGACAGGATCAATTGGTACAACTGCCTTCACTTTGGCGATTTCATCTGCAACTCTGTTATTGTTCTCAAAGTCTGGGACTAGGGGCACATGTGCATCAACATGCCCCACTTTTATGGTGCATGAGTGAGCTTCCTTCAAGATGTAGTCCCAGACTTCCTTGCCTCCCCACACCACCTTTCCATGAATCCTCAATTCATTGGATTTCCACGTGGGCATCCAAGTTGTCAGTCCTTTAACCACTTCCCGACCGCCGCACGACGATGTACGTCGACAGCATGGCACGGGCAGGCATATGGGCGTACATGTACGTCCCTGCCTTCCCGCGGGTCGGGGGCCCGATCGGGCCGGTGCCTGCGGCGGTCGGTATCCGTGCAGGAGCGATCGGTGATGAGGAGGCGGCCATTCATTCATGGCCACCCCCTCGCGATCGCTCCTGACGAATGGGAGTGAAGCATTGCATCACTTCCTCTCCTGTAATGTAAACACAGGAGAGGAAGTGATGTAATCTCTCCTCCGTGTCGGTATTTTTCGTTCCGGCACCGAGGAGAGAGCATCGGTGAGTTGCACAAGCACTACACTACACAGTAGAACATGCCAGGCACACTCACACCCCCCCTTTACCCCCCGATCACCCCCCCAATTACCCCTGCCCCCCCAGTCACAGTGACACCAATGCATTTTTTTTTTTTTTTTTTTTGCATTGGTGTCATTTGTGACTGTAATAACTTAGGGCAGTTAGGGTTAGCCCCCTTTAGTTCTAATGTACCCCCCTAACCCCCCCAATAAAGGTTTAACCCCGTGATCACCCCCCGTCGCCAGTGTCACTAAGGCTGGGTTCACATTGCAGCGGTTTATGAGAACGGATGTGATTCGCACTGCAGTGCAAATCACATCCGATCTCTGTGATTCGAGTTCAGCCATTCGCCGCACCCGCCGCAAATTCGCACGGGACCCTTTTTTTGGTCCGCAGCAGAATCGGATCGCATGGGTGTTCACACCATGCGATCCGAGTTTGCAGATCGCACTGCGATATGCGAACTGATCTGGGGGTGTCATTAACATTTCACTGACACTCCTAGCAGTTCGCATAGGGCAGTGTGAACTGCCGCCGGGAGGCATGCGATGCGGGAACCCGCCGCGGATTCATGGCGTTCCCGCATCGCTCCAGTGTGAACCCAGCCTAATAAGCGATCATTTTTCTGATCGCTGTATTAGTGTCACAGGTGACGCTAGTTAGGCAGGTAGGTATTTAGGTTCGCCGCAGCTTTTTATAGCGCCAGGGACCCCCCATATACTACCGCATAAAGCCCCCTGATTGCCCCCTAGTTAACCCTTTCACCAGTGATCACCATATAACTGTTACAGGTGACGCTGGTTGGTTAGTTATTTTTTTATAGTTTCAGGGCACCCGCCATTTATTACCTAATAAAGGTTTAACCCCCTGATCACACGGCGGGTGTCATTTGTGACTGTAATAACTGTTAGGGCAGTTAGGGTTAGCCCCCTTTAGTTCTAAGGTACCCCCCTAACCCCCCCAATAAAGGTTTAACCCCGTGATCACCCCCCCTCGCCAGTGTCACTAAGGCTGGGTTCACATTGCAGCGGTTTATGAGAACGGATGTGATTCGCACCGCACTGCAGTGCAAATCACATCCGATCTCTGTGCGATTCGAGTTCAGCCATACAAATAGTATGGCTGAATTCGCGTTGCACCCGCCGCAAACTCGCACGGGACCCTTTTTTTTGGTCCGCAGCAGAATCGGATCACATGGGTGTTCACACCATGCGATCCGAGTTTGCAGATCGCACTGCGATATGCCAACTGATCTGGGGGTGTCATTAACATTTCACTGACACTCCCAGCAGTTCGCATAGGGCAGTGTGAACTGCCGCCGGGAGGCATGCGATGCGGGAACCCGCCGCGGATTCATGGCGTTCCCGCATCGCTCCAGTGTGAACCCAGCCTAATAAGCGATCGTTTTTCTGATCGCTGTATTAGTGTCACAGGTGACGCTAGTTAGGCAGGTAGGTATTTAGGTTCGCCGCAGCTTTTTATAGCGGCAGGGACCCCCATATACTACCGCATAAAGCCCCCTGATTGCCCCCTAGTTAACCCTTTCACCAGTGATCACCATATAACTGTTACAGGTGACGCTGGTTGGTTAGTTATTTTTTTATAGTTTCAGGGCACCCGCCATTTATTACCTAGTCTCACTAGTGTACCCGTAAATTTAGGGGTGTCTACTTTCCAAAATGGGGTCATTTGGGGGGGGGGGGTTTGTGCCATCTTGGCATTTTATGGCCTTCAAAACTGTAACGCCCTTAGAAAGCCTGAAGGCGGTGCTTGGTTCTTGGGGGCCCCGTACGCGGCTAGGCTCCCAAAAAGTCCCACATATGTGGTATCCCCATACTCAGGAGAAGCAGCAGAATTTATTTTGGGGTGTCATTTCACATATGCCCATGGCATGCGTGAGCAATATATCATTTAGTGACAACTTTGTGTAAAAAAAAAAAAAAAGTTTGTAATTTTCCCGCAACTTGTGGCAAAATATAAAATATTCCATGGACTCAACATGCCTCTCAGCAAATAGCCTGGGGTGTCTACTTTCTAAAATGGGGTCATTTGTGGGGGTTTTGTGCCATCTTGGCATTTTATGGCCTTCAAAACTAATAGGTAGTGAGAAGTGAAATCAAAAATTTACGCCCTTAGAAAGCCTGATGGCGGTGCTTGGTTTTCGGGGCCCCGTACGCGGCTAGGCTCCCAAAAAGTCCCACATATGTGGTATCCCCGTACTCAGGAGAAGCAGCAGAATTTATTTTGGGGTGTCATTTCACATATGCCCATAGCATTTTATGAGCAATATATCATTTAATGACAACTTTGTGTAAAAAAAAAAAAAAAAATTTTTTGTCATTATTCAATCGCTTGAGGCAAAAAAATAAAATATTCAATGGGCTCAACATGCCACTTATCAATTTCCTTAGGGGGTCTACTTTCCAAAATGGGGTCATTTGGGGGGGTTTTGTACTGCCCTGCCATTTTAGCACCTCAAGAAATGAGATAGGCAGTCGTAAACTAAAAGCTGCGTAAATTCCAGAAAACGTACCTTAGTTTGTAGATGTGACAACTTTTGCGCAAACCAATAAATATACAGTTATTGACTTTTTTTTTACCAAAGACATGTGGCTGAATACATTTTGGCCTAAATGTATGACTAAAATTGAGTTTATTGGATTTTTCTAATAACAAAAAGTAGAAAATATCATTTTTTTTCAAAATTTGCGGTCTTTTTACGTTTATATCACAAAAAATAAAAATCGCAGAGTCAGTCAAATACCTTTAAAAGAAAGCTCTATATGTGGGAAGAAAAGGACGCAAATTTCGTTTGGGTACAACATTGCATGACCGCGCAATTACCAGTTAAAGCAGCGCAGTGCCAAAGTGTAAAAAGACCTCTGGTCAGTTACCAGAAAAATGGTCCGGTCTGAAAGTGGTTAAAACCTGCCCAGCTGTCAGTGTAGATAGTGACATGGGAAGAAGGATCCTCCTGAAGAGTCATTACTACAGCTTTCAACTCTGCATACTGACTGGACCCTCCAATTCCGGTCTCCTGCAGGACTGTGTCTGTACTTGGGTTGTAGGCTGCTGCTGTTCATTTACACCCAGGCGAGGCGACTATGGCTGGACCATCAGTGAACCACGCTGACTCCTTCATGTCTTCTGACAGACTCGGAGCGCGGAGCCTCTTGAATGGGGGATGACTGCAGCACAGAAATTTATTTTGGCTGGGTGCTGGTAAAAGTAACAAGCCCTGCCAACTGTTTTGAAATGTCTCTAACATCCCTAGCTGCAATATACCCCCTCTTTCTTGAAGGTAACACTTCCATTTCATCAGTGTCTGGTTCTGGGCTACAGCTGCCCTAGTGGTCAGTCCAGTATCTCTCACCCATCCTGCTATTGGCAGTGCCGTATGTATGGTGACTGTGTCCTTTCCTTTAGTGGTCTCTACATGCTAAAGTGCTGTGTAGGCCCCAAACGGGTACTTCTCTAGGGGCGTGTATCTCTTCTGTGCCCCTGTCAGTTGTTTGGACAAAAATCCAATTGGTATTGCTCTCGGTCCTTCTTTTCATTTGGCTGCCACAGATTCCAAGATATGGTACCATTCTGCTCCACTACACCCAGCTGAAATGGTACTCCCTTGTCTCACCGGTCCTAATCCCTGATGCTGCAAAATAGCTTCTTTAACAGCCAGGAACACAGTGTGCTGCTCTGAACCCCATGAGAACTCAGTCTTTTTTCTGGTGACATTATATATAGGCCTCAGAATCGGTCCAAGATGTGAGGTGAACGATCTCCAGAACCCCACAACTTTAATGAACTTGTACCTCCTGTTTGGTAGTAGGGGGAGACAGCACCTGGATAGTTTGCACAACTGTCTCTGAAATTTTCCTCTGCGGCCCAGTCCACATCATTCTCAGGAATTTTACTTCTGTGACATATCCTTGGACTTTGTCTTTGTCGATAGCCCACCCTCTGTTCTTCATGTGCTGTATCTGCAGGTGCAGTGCTTCAGTTACATCTTCTTTTTTGTTCCAGAGAGCACAATGTAGTGAAATACAGCGACTTTCAAACTCGGGGTACTTAAATCTCAGGCAATCTGTTCATGACAAATCGTTGGAGAATGAACATAGTCTTCAGAAAGCACAGTGAAAGTGTACTGGCTGCCGTCCCACATCATAGCAAAATGGTCTTGACACTCTGGGTCTATGAAAATCGAAAAGAAAGCATTAGCCAGTTCTATCACGGCATGATATTCTCCTGCCTCTTTAGTGATTTTCTCAACAATTGAGATCATGTCTGGTACAGCTAAATTCAATGGCGGTGCCTCTTTGTTTAGACTTCTGTAATCCACAGTCATTCTATATGTCCCATCCAGTTTCTTTACTGGGAACACCGGAGACGAGAGAGGACTTGCAGCAGGTCTAAGGATCCCTACCCTCCCCAATTTCTTTGTGGCCTCCAGGAAGTCTGTACTGCTTGAGAAACACTGGCTTCTCTGGTGGAGGAAATAAAAAAAATTATATATATCAATCTCACGCGGTTTCTGAAAAAACACAAACAAAAAAAATGCACTATGAGATTAATATCAGTGACAAAATATTAAAGTGCAAAGTGATATGATCACCACATAGAGATGCAGATAATAAAAGTGCATAACGTGTAAAATAGCAAAAGTCGCCAAATATAATAAAATACTGTGCCAAGAAAAACTTATTAAAATAAGGTGCAACAATATTAAAGTGCATAAATAAGGTGTCTCCACAGTATGTTCATATGTTAAAAAAAAAAAAAAAAAAGTCCGAAATCTGTGCAAAATCCTTAGAGGAAGACTAGGTAAATGCACGGATAAAAACGAAGACCACTGTATAGCGTCCTGTTATAATGGGCAAATGTGTGGTATAATAATGTCCATAAATAATTCTCTGGTGGAGGAATGTAGGGTCCATTTCACATGACCTCCTGAACACAGCCTTCACTGCCCTAACCAGATATGCTTTACCAGGATACTTGAATGTGAATGTACCCCTTTCAGTCTGAATTGACTGATCTTGAAGTACATCTGTCCCAAGAATATTTTCAGGTAACTGATACCAAAATATTTGTCATAAATCCTGATCCCTTGCCAATAGCCAATTTCACCCGTATCCTAACTGCTGGTGTGGTTTGCCCTTCCAAACCTTCTACATAAATCAATTCTCCTTTGTGATGGGAAGGATTTTCTTGCAAAAGTGTAACTTCCGCTCCGGTATCAATTAAATCCTTTACATGTGAAGGAGACGATAACTTCCCCACCATACAGTGCCAAGTGCATATGGGTGTCGGTCTCCTGCTGTCATTGCCCTCACTGCTATTAGAGGAGACTCGTCTTCCCTTCATAAAGGATAAGGAACCTCTGAATCCCCTTTTCTGATTCTCTCTAACTCCTCCCTGGGATAAAGGGATTCGGGTTCATGTTCAGTTTTGGGAATTGGTTTGGGGCTAACAGGAGGGGTTCCTTCTGTTTTCTCTAAGTCTAGGCTGATGTTCTCTTCACTAGGAGTAGTGTTTCTAACCCTGACAGTTTTTCCTACTAAATGTTTCCACAGCTTTAGCATTTCTGCAGTAGAAATCCCATCTATCTCATCTTTAGGTACTCCTGCCTTTAATAGGTCCACCTACATTTTTTTTTTTTTCTAGAAATAACTAGCCTGGTTTTCTCTTCACCTCCTGTCTTCTCTCCCACATTCTTTCTTTTCTGCTTGTATTCTTCTTGTCTGGCCTTGACCTTTATCTACTGCCCTGATGGGTTTTGTTTTAGTCTCCTGTAGCTCCCCCCAACTGGCTTAAGAGGGCAGTGGCTTCTTGCTGTTTAATCCCAGGCCTCCCAGCAAGGACAATAAAGGAGCCCTGAGATTAAATGGTGCAGACTTCATCAGCTTGGAGCGCAGAGCAGACGTAAAGGGTTCCATTCTGGAAATGTATTTAATCCATTTATACAGCCCATCTCGCATTACTTGGAAATACCCTCTCCTGTTCTCCAGGCGTAAGTATTTTCCAGGTCACTAGGACTAGCGTATACTCTGACTATTCTAACCCTCGCAAGGTCTAACAGTGAAAAATTTACACTAAACTCTTGGACCCCTTCATCCCACACGTGTAGTAGCCAACTCAATAGGGGCTCCCCAGACCTTTTTTTGTGTTTTGCCAGCTTATGGAGTTCAGTTTGTGTAAACTCCCCTACTTCTTCAAAACATCTCTGGGGTTGCAATAATGCACCTCACTATCTGTCATATCCTCTCTATCGTGTTGCCATTTCCTATGCTTGGTAATGAGAGGTCTGGCATACTATTTCTTTCCCACTAGCAGATCATCATCTGAAATATTGAAGTCTATCTCCTCATCCTCACTATCATTTTGAGAGCACATCCTCACAATCCTAGTTTTAGGATGTGACAATGGCACGTACCCTGGCTTTACTAACAGTTTTACGGCCCTTCCTTTTACTTAAGGCGTTAATTGATTTGGTCATGAGGGCTACACGCCACTTGGGCTGATGATTTGCAAGACTAGCGGTTTAACGTACACACTCTGAAGCAACTGCTAGCTGGTCTTTTAATACCTTAACTTCTGCCTCTGCCTTCTCCCTTCTATGTGATTCAGTATAAATGAAGTAAGTACCAACTCACTGTGGACACTGTCCTCTTCTCTTTTTTTTACTTAAATCCAACCCCTTAAGGCTAAAATCTACAAAATGATCTGAGATTGTATCACCCCAAGTCATATTTAAGGGAGAAGCCTACTTCCCAAATTTTTTAGCAAGAGGCTCCCACTCATTGTCTCTGGCCCAGATAGGTAAGCTGCACACTTTCTTCTGGCCACCAGAACCCTCTGCAGCCTTGCTTTTTCCTAAACAGCTTGCGCATTATTTTACGTAGCACAAGCTACACGACACACCACAGAAAAACAGGTCTGCTTCAGTTGAATTATAGCACAGATCGTGGCACGAGTACCAAAATTGTTTTTCTTGCGTCTATCTAGCAAGGTTACTTTGTGGTATATGTGGTGAGGTAGGGGGTGCTGGTGCTGATATATCAAGTCATAGCAATAACTACAAAGCAGTGAATAATAGATGAATACACAAATGTTAAACGCATAGCATTGAAGCCAAATGTAGTTGCATGAAAGTGTAAATAAAAAGTTCCAGCAAAAAGTTCATTAAATTCAAGAAAAAAAGATTCTGTGGAGATTTCTTCCAAACACTTAATCAGTGATCCTTCACCAAGCACTAAAACACCACCCAAAGTGTACCAGATAAGTGATCTGCTTGCCAGAAAGATTTGACTTCTTTACTTAAAAAGAAAGTCAAATGTCACTTTGGCAGGATAATGCCTGCTCGCATATGGTATGACTGGAGATTATAGGAACCTTCCTCCTCATAGTGATAGGCAGGATATGTGGAAACCATGATAAACATCCATAGCGTAATACTGTTTAATTAAAACACTGTAAAAAAGAAATAGCCAAATGGCTGCTTGCATATAAAAGTGCCTTGATCCGGCACTGGGGCTGCTGGCTTTTCTCAAGGTAGTGGCTGCATGTGCCTAGCGTCCACCTCCGTGGATGTCGTGCGCGCCACTGACTAGGAGGACAACCAGAGGGACTGGAAGTAGCATGGAAATGCATGACCTGGTAAGCAGATCACTTATCCGGTACACTTTGGGTGTTTTAGTGCTTGGTGAAGGATCACTGATTACGCGTTTGGAAGAGATCTCCCCACAGAAGCAATCTTTTTTTTATTTTTTATTTTTTTTCTTGAATTTAATTAACTTTTTTGCTGGGACTTATTTACACATTCATGCAACTACATTTGGCTTCAATGCTATGTGTGTTAACCTTTTTGTTTTTTGTTACATTTGTGTATTCAAATATTATTCGCTGCTTTGTAGGTATTGCTGTAATGTGATATATCAGCGCCAGCGCCCCCTACCTCACCACACATGCTTTAGGAGTCCTTTGTTACACTTTGAGGGGGGCAGCTTTATTTTATTTATTATTTAGTTTTTGTGTTTTGTTGACGCTGCCTGTTTACCCACTTTTTACTTTGTGGTATAAGCAAGGAAGCTGAGGCCTCTGCAGTGTTTTTAAATGTGCTTTTACTATACAAAGATACTGTACATACAAAACTATTACAATATTTGGAATACAAGACTAACGGCTATCTATATAACAAGCAAAATGACTAGCAAATAACCTATGGTTTGTAACAATAGAAATGCACTTAATAGTTACTTGGCTCCAGTCACTGTGTTCGTGATTTCCGTTGCTCCTGGAGAACAGGCTGCTTCCTGTTTTCTGATTACAGATTTGAGTGTCCTTCAGTGTTAAACCACTCTGTCTCTACTGCTCCTTTTAGTTGGGCTTTTGTTTACCATGGTTACAAATTAGTTTTCCAGAACAACCGACTAACAATCATTCTTTCAGTTTGAGAGACCCTCTTACCTTTTTACTGTAGCTATAGAGACAATAGCCTATTCAAACTGTCAATTGAATACAACAATGGTATCTACGTTCCCAATGTATCCAACAGCATTTGTTTGTAAAATAGCTACTCAAGCCAAAACCTGACAGTAATCTGATTTCTATGACCAACTACTATTGTAATATTGTCCCCATGTAATGTTATGTCTTATTTAATATTAAAAAAAAAATTACATTTTTTTTTTTTTTTTATTAACAAATGCAACACAAAGATGAAATTGGACATGTTTGTTTACACTGCCAGGGACCCTTGCAATGGATGTCCCAATAACTTTGTATGACCGGTACTTTATGCCTTCCTACTGCTACAACTTCTGCCTTAACTGTTGCGCATAATACAGTTGGGGTGGGTGGGGGTATTCCTGTGATTTTAGACTCAGACTCTGGGGGCAACAAAACTTTTCAAAATTTTGAAGGGTGGTTCCTGTGGTAAGTGTTTTACCTATACTTGACAGCATTGATTCGACAATCTGACTTTTTTTTCCTGACGACCTGAGGAAGGATCACACAGATTCAAAATCTGCTCTTTCTAGATGGATTTGCCAGCTTATTTCAAGCTTAAGACTTTACAAGAAATGACGGGGGCCCTTCCTTGAAGAGCTTATTTTCTACCAGGAGTCTTTCTGCATTCTAGGCTAGTCAACGTCAAGCTTTTATGTAATTCAAATTTGTGAGGCTGCGACATGGTCTCCTTTTACTGAGTTTTGCCAAGTAGCTGTTGGGGCCCCTGGACACTATCTTCGGGAGATGGGTGTTACAGGCGACTGTTAACCTGTGTTTTTGTTTGGATTGCTTAGCCTGCTAAGCCCCCCCCCCCCCTATATTCAGTGCTTTGGGACATCCCTACCATAATGGATATAGAGATGCCCTGTGATGTACTCCCTGAAATGGATTCTACAGGTAAACAAAGAATCCTGCATAGGATGCATTAAGGTGAAAAAACAGGAACCTTTGCAACCCCTTTTTAATGTCTCAACAGCTGACAGCAAAAGTGAGTACACCCCTAAGTGAAAATGTCCAAATTGGGCCCAAAGTGTAAATTTGTGTGACCACCATTATTTTCCAGCACTGCCTTAACCCTCTTGGGCATGGAGTTCCCCAGAGCTTCACAGGTTGCCACTGGTCCTCTTCAACTCCTCCATGATGACATCATGGAGCTGGTGGATGTTGGAGACCTTGCACTCCACCTTCCATTTGAGGATGCTCAACAGGGTTTAGGTCTGGAAACATACTTGGCAAATCCATCACCTTTACCTTCGTTAGCAAGGCAATGGTAGTCTTGGAGGTGTGTTTGGGGTCGTTATCGTGTTGGAATACAGCAGCCCAGTCTCCGAAGGGAGGGGGATTATGCTCCTGCTTCAGTATGTCACAGAACATGTCATTCATGGTTCCCTCAATAAACTGTAGCTCCCCAGTAACGGCTGCACTTATGCAGCCCCAGACCACAACGCTCCCACTACTATGCTTAACTGTAGGCAAGATACCGGCTGACACCTCTTCGTTTTTTTGCTATATCTATGTAATTCAGATGTCTATAGCCACCTATTGCTTCAAATTGTAATTGTTTATATTTCAATAAACTTTGTATGCTCCTTTTGCATACTCTTTGTGTACTACTACCTGGGCCAATTAAAGTCCCGTAAGGGGAAGTTCCTTCTCCACTCTACTGTCTTTTTGGGATGTAGGCCCAGCCCATCGGTTAACCTTACCGCTAGGGATGCACCGAAATTTCACTGCTGAAACATATCGGCCAAAAATGCAGTTTTCGGCATATTGCCGGAAAAAAAAACACTGATTAATGGGGCAGGGCCTTGGTGGGCCACCCTGCCCCTGGTGTTGCCTATTATGGGGGTGTAGTCCTGGAGCACCCGTCCTTACTCTCTCCTCTTTCGCTTTGTTTTCTAGAACTCTTTAGTCCCATTCTTTTTCTTTTTCCTTCATGTTCTCTCTCTCTCTTCTGCCTGTTTTCACTTCCTGGTTTTCTTATTCTATGGCTGTGTTTTTCTCCCCTACTCGCATTCCTCACACTCACCTCTTACCCACTTCCATTGATTGGACGTAATCTGCCTTTATGGGCAGGGTCCGCCGACATCACTCGTTTCCATGACATCGGCGGCCCCACTGTAGTGTCCCTTGTTACTTGGCTACCACCGGTGTTCTGGCATATAGTGTCCGCCCCGTACTGCGCATGCACAGCTCTTGCGCAGTACGGAGCAGAAGAAGCTTCGGAAAATCTCCAAAGATGAACGGCCCCGGTGCCGTGAGTGGAGGTGATGGCCCCACCATCCAAGTGGACATAGGGCTGGCAAAATTAGAGGGCCCCTCACGGGCTCGCTGCGCTCGCCACGCTTCGGGCTCGTCCTCGCTGCGCTCGGCTCTTTTTTATATTCCAACTCTATGTCCACTTGGATGGTTGGGCTAGAACCTGGACTCATGGCGCAGGCGCCGTTCATCTTCGGGGATTTTCGGAATCTGTGTGTGCTGTGTACTGTGCATGCGCAGTACACAGAGGACACTATCCGATGGGGGACTGTATATGACAGGACACCGGCATTACGTGCATGACGCACTGAGATCACACAGAGATGCAGGCTGCATGACGGGCACTGGTAGGCTGCTGGGTACTGGTGATGCACAGGCAGGCAGCATGATGGGCACTGGTAGGCTGCAGGGCACTGGTGAGGCACAGGCAGGCTGCAAATGATGGGCACCAGTAGGCTGCTGGGCACTGGTGAGGAACAGGAAGGCTGCAAATTATGGGCACTGGCAGGCTGCATATGATGGGCACTGGTGAGGCTACATTGATCTCCTGTACCATGTCCCCAGTCTCTGACCATCTCCTGTACCATGTCCCGTTAGTTGGTAAAAGTGTTGGACTGTGGTCCGGCACATAAAAAAAAAAATAATCTGTGCATTCCCTGCGAAGCTACCATGAACACCCTTATTAAGATGTCACTGGAGGTAAGAATATTCATCTGTTCCAGCAGAAGAAGCTTCAAGCTCACACCAGGAAGGTTCACCCCTCCCTGGAGACCAAGAAGAGTTCCTTTCATTGCTCCCAGATCTTAACCTTCATAGCCAAATACAAACTAACAACCTCCTGCTAAGGGAGAAGTCTGCACAGGTTCTGACTGGACAATGTAGCTGGAACTGCCCAGACCTTGAAAGGGTTAGGCTGGTTTCTGAACTTTTAGAATCAACGCTGGAAACAACTTATCGCTTGGCATATCTGGGTCTTGTTCTACATACAGCTTAAGACTTGGGTTTTCCTTCCTAAAGAAAAACTTTGAGCGCTCCGGTCCAAAACTCAGACTCTTCAATCCAAGAGTCACCCAACTCTGTTTCTGCTTGAGTCCCGAGGCTGCAGGTAGTCTTTGTCCATATCCATTGTGGATATGTCAGTCCAAGCCTTGGACTTGACCTTATTGCCTGGAAGTAAACACTAGATTATTCCCGGCCTGGTGGCTCAAATACTTCTATGGTTTGGAGTACTTGGAGAGTCGAGTTCTGTCCTGGATACAACTTCACATTTCAACCTTGTTTCCTGTTTAAATCTTGGGTGTGAACCCTGGGGAATAGCCTTCTCACCCATTGATGTTCCTGGACCTGTCCCATAGTTTTAGGATGCTTGATGTGGATTTCCTGATTTCAACAACCACCTGGATAGATATTTCTGCAGCTACATGGTTCTTCTGGAAGAAACTGTGGATGCGCTGGTGG
The DNA here is from genome assembly GCF_037356315.1 of Lithobates pipiens. Lineage (NCBI taxonomy): Eukaryota > Metazoa > Chordata > Amphibia > Anura > Ranidae > Lithobates > Lithobates pipiens. The sequence goes on from NW_027507903.1 coordinate 157,893,586, forward strand.
CACCACGGGATCAGTACAGCCTGATCTATAAATTTTATCTTCCTAAATCCCTTTCCTTGTCTTCTGCAGGTTTGAGGTGGACAACATCCAGGTGATTCTTGTAGCATTAAGTTGGCCCAGGTGGATGTGATGCTCTCACTTGATCAGACTCCTGGCAAGTTATTCTGTGTGCACTTCTACATAGTCTGGATCTTCTGTTCAAGCACCAGTTTACCATCCTGCTTTATGTTCACTAGCTTTAATGGCATGGCTGTTGAAGCCCTGTGTTCTGAGAGACCAACAATGTTGCAAGCTGGGAAGTCTACTTCCCTTAAGGTCTACCATCATACATGGATGACCTACTTTGCTTAGTGAAAAACAAAACTTTCATTCCAAAAAAATGTGTGGGGGGTGGATCCAGGAGGGCCTAGGTCAGCAATTTTGCCTGGCATTCAAACAAGTCAAATTTCAGTGGTTGAAATCCTCTTCCAATGATCATTGGCTTCCTATTTCTTAAGAATGACATACAGGGTGTCTCACATGTGACTCAATTGAATCTGAATTCTTCTTTCCCCTGATAAACTACAATAAATGGATTTTACAGCAAGTTGAAAATTCTTTTTTTATTTTTATAGATTGCTGCTCTCCGGAAACTACAAGCAAAAGGACAGATGCTCACAAAAGAGGATCCTAACGGTATCAAGAGAAAGCGTTCCAGCTCAATGGACATTGATCAGGTGGCCAAAAGGGCGGACAGAGATGCCACGTCACCTGAAGGTAATCTGCCCTAAATCGCTGTTTTGCAGTTGCATTGAAGAGAAGTTGTCACAGAGCACAATATCTTTTCCAGATGTTTCCAATAGAAACTTCAATTTTTTTTTTTTTAGGCTTGTGTAGTTTCTGCCCCAGAACTGCTATGCCGCCCGATAGTCTGCGATTGGTTTGTCATAAAATACCTCTCTAAATCCTTAAATCCTATCTCAGGGCAGCTATGAGGTTCTCTTTATTTTACATCCCAGAGCACAGAGTGTATTCATATCCATTATTATAGGGTTTTTCTGCTTGATGAACACTAGCAAAAAGGTAGGTATTCCTGCCCATGCATAACAGGAAATTTCCCCCCCCCCCCCCCCCCCCCCACCCCCCAGGCAAAACCTCTCCCAACTAGGCAAGGCTTCACTTTTTTTTTTTTTTTTTTCTATCGTCTTAGATTATATTCATGTCTGTGCAGTCTCTCTATAAATGGTTAGCTTCTCAATGGTTTTGCCCTGGTTCACATTGATGCTACTTTGAAATCCTGCTACTTCACTTGAAGTAGCATGATTTCAAAGTAGCAGCTCAGCGCAATTTCAGATGCCACTTGAAAGACATCTGTGCTGCTTTATGCACAGATGTCAATTAAAGTCGCACCTGAAATCGGCAAAAGTCATGCAGGAACTACTTTTGCAAATGGGCATGGCGCCACAAGGTGCCATTGCCTGCAATAGGCTAGGACTTGTCGTGCGATTTGACCTGTCAAATCCCATGACAAATTGATCCAGTGTGAACGAGGGCTTTATCTAAAATTGGTTTTTCTGAATCCATTGCCTAGGGCTTACTATGCTCAGTGGAATGGTACCTGGACCCCACACTGGACATGCAGGGACAGCATGTAATGTTGCCGGTGGGCACTGGCTCCTGTGTAATAGAATCATGTGTAATGTTATTCTGACTTGTGAACCAGTAGGGTACTATACAGGCATAGGGCATGTATCCCCAGCTAGAAGTTGAGTCCCTGAAGGTCCTTTGTTGCATAGCCTGCAGAGATGGGTGAAGCTTGGACCTCCCTGGGGGTCCTGCATCACAAAATGGTGTGTGCCCTGGCGGTAGTTTAGTGGTGACAATCGTGGACACCACATGTGGCAGTGGGAGAGCGGCTCTCTGAGGTGCTGTGGAACTACATGCCACAGCAAGCTTTTTTATTTTTTTTTTAAGGGGCCACACAGCAGTTATATATGCTATATATCTTCGCTGCTGCCTCTGTGATACGCTGCCCCACTTGCCACTCCAGATGCCTGTATTGGCTTTTACTTTCAACCTGGTTTCCTTTTATCAACATTGCTTCCTTTTATCAACATTGCTTCACATACCTGTGCCACTATGATGCTTGCTCCCAGGGTATCTGTGAGCTATGCCATTTTAAAAAGCAATCTGCAAAACCATGCTTTGACATTTTGCTTCCACCTTTAAAGCAGACTCCAACCCCCCGATCCGTTACAACCAAGGAAGCTCTGTTGGTCAGCAGTTGAGATGCAACCATCCATTTATTGGCTTGACTGTTTGGCTGAGAGCTGACCTAAACATATTAGCCACTGTGACATTTATTATTTATGGCATGCCTCAAATTAACTGATTTGGGAAACCATCACATTTGAGGGTTTAGTTCCACTTTCAGCAGTTAAGGGCTGTACAGTATAATTTCTTTTTTTATTAACATATATACTCGAGTCTGGGCTGACCCAAATATAAGCCGAGGCACCTAATTTTACCACAAAAAACTGGAAAAACTTATTGACTCGAGTATAAGCCTAGGGTGAGAAATGCAGCAGCTACTGTAAGTGGAAAAGAGGGTCAACTCTGCCCGTCTGCCTGCCCCACTCTGCCCGTCTGCCTGCCTCATGTACCTGGTCTCCAGAACACAGGCACTGTGACATGCAGTCTAGTCAGCGGCCGTCCAGTGTAACAAGGCCCTGCCTCCTCATCTGTGACACAACACTGATTCAGTTTCCCAGCAGCGTGTCAGTGTTCCGCCTATCACGGATGAGGAGAAGACGGGGCTTTGTTACACTGGATGGCCGCCGACTAGACTGCATATCGCAGCACCGGGAGATCAGGCGCATGAGGCTGCAGATGGGCACAGTAACTCGAGTATAAGCCAGGGGGGCTTTTTCAGCACAAAAGTGCTGAAAAAATCAGCTTATACGGTATCTTTTATGACCAATCACCAGTTTACAGAGCTTCTGGGGACGCTTCCGTGTTCCTGGTCTGTGCTACTATTACAGCTGTGGGCTTGTTTTAAAACTCATTGCATGATATGTGGGACATGTTTGCAGTCAAAAGGGTGTAACGTGAATGTAAGTTGAGTTACACAAATATTTTTATGTTTAATTTCCCACAACTCTTAAGCTATTAGCATGGTATATTGATAGTTTTGTGATTGATTTCTCCAGCTGATGACGAAGAACCAGCCATGAAGAAACACAAAGAACAACTTGCTTATTTACAGTCTGAGGAGTTCCAGAAGATTTTAAAAGCCAAATCAAAGCACACAGGTGTCCTGAAGGAGGTAATACTAAAATATTTTCTTGCTCGTGCATCACACAAGAGAGGCGTGACTATTTGGTTGTGTTACCACCTTTGAATGAATGTACACTGGACAAAAAAGAAGAATCCATGTCTAGGCATAACCCTTCCCAGTAGGGATGCACCGAAATTTCGGCCGCCGAAACATATCGGCCGAAAATGCCCTTTTCGGCAACTTGCCGAAAGAGAAAAACGGCCGATAATGGAGCCGAAATTCCTGGGTGGGGGCCATCATGGGGGTGTATAGCGCAGGAGAGCCGCCTCCGCCGCCTGTTTGATCACAGCGCCGGGAACATCACAGCTTTCATTTCATTTCAATAGCTGTGTGTTCCCGGCCGCGCGCCGTCACACACAGCCCCTCCCCCTTGTCCGGGCACTTGGGTAGACAGGTCATTCGCAGGATTGGACGGATGTCCCCTGTCTCTGACCATCTCCTGTACCGTGTCGCCAGTCTCTGACCACCTCCTGTACCATGTCGCCAGTCTCTGACCACCTCCTGTACCATGTCGCCAGTCTCTGACCACCTCCTGTACCATGTTGCCAGTCTCTGACCACCTCCTATATAAAAATATATTTTTTAAAAATAGTCATTTTCGGTATCGGTGCTGTTTCGGTATCGGTTTTCGGCCTAGTGTATTTTTCATTTTCGGTATCGGTTTCGGCACCAAAAACCCATTCGGTGCATCCCTACTTCCCAGCTCCACTAAGCTTCAATTTTGTTCTGATGTCCCTCCCTGTGTATCTCTTTGAAGTTATCTCTTGTGGGCTTTGTTCTCATTCTTGGCCCGTTCCTTACCGCTGATGGAGCAGAAGTGGGTGCCAGGCTGGTTGCTATGGCCAAGAGGTACTTTGCCTGGACCTCGCATGCAAGAGTGGATGAGGACCTGTAATGTAACTTATATTGGTCAGAGCTGGATCCTGGCAGCAGCAATCTCCAGCATACAGTGTAGCTCTGACCTTGCTTGCATGGTGCCATACAGGTCCAGGGTAGTGATTCCCCCAGAGGGCATTTTAGTTCTTGGAGGCCTTCGGGGGAACCTGGCGTGATTGGTGAAGACTGGGCCTACTGGCCTTACAGCTGATTTGAGGAGTGCCTCTGGGCTGTGGAATAATATTCCATTGAGTGTTCCCTGTGACTTACTGTGCTTTGAATTGTTCTGTCTGGGTAATTCTTGAGGCACTATACAGTAGTGGCAGAGTACCATAAGGACGGTCCAGCTCAGTGGCAGTTCTCACTGGCTTGGGGCCTCCTGTGAGCTTCCCCTCCTCCCCTTTTCAGGGATAATAAAGTGCTGGAGGAAATTCTCCAGAAAGAGGTTGAATCGTTTGAGAATCAGGAATCCTCTGTGGAGTGTCCTCCCAGCTGGGACCTTGGGATCTGGGGCTGTCTCAGACACAAGACCATGGTGGGCTTCCTAAAAAATGTGTTAACTTGGCGTTACTGCTGTCAGAATCCTCTTCTCTTATAATCACTGGGTTTGGGTCCTGGCAGCTGGAAAAAAATCTCATCCTTACCCTTGTACTCTCACAAAAAGTGATGAGCTGAATCGGCATACCTGGAGGTTTTTTTCACCTCCCAGGTACCTGAAGTATTTTGCTCATCCTTGCCCCACGGAGGGGGAATTCTACAAAAAATTCTGTTCTCCAGCAGTTGATCTATTTCTTACTTCATAAGATGCTGACGGGTCCTGGAGGATGAGGCCCCAGGTTTTAGCCGCCACAGTTATGCCCCGTACACACGAGAGGACTTATGTCCGACAGACCTCCAAAGGAGTTCCGCCGGAGTTCCGACGGAGTTCTGGCGGAGTTCTGGCGGACTTTTCGACCGAACGGACTTGGACACACACCATCACACCAAACTCCGACGGAGTCGAACGTGATGACGTACGACTGGATTCGAATAAGGAAGTTCATAGCCAGTAGCCAATAGCTGCCCTAGCGTCGGTTTTAGTCCGTCGGAGTAGCATACACACGAGCGGATTTTTCGAAGGGGACCGGGTCCGGCGGAGTTCCGTCGGGAAAATTTGAAGCATGCTTCATTTCTAAAGTCCGTCAGACTTTGGCGAATCAAAAGTCCGTTGCAGCCCACACACGATCGAATAGTCTGACGGACTCAGTCCGTCGGAGTTTGGATGTTGAAAAGTCCGCTCGTGTGTACGGGGCATTAGAATCATCCTTCAATCCATCTTTCTCTTTGGTATGAGCAGCTCTGCAGCTTGTAATGGTTGCAATGAGAATTTTGCCAAACCCTTAAGGTCTTGGCAAAGCATATTCCTCACCCCTGAGAAGCTGACCTCAAAGCTCCTGCTATCTGGCAGTTCCTGGAGGACTTTGAGAGCCTTCTTGGTTGATGCCAAATATTTCATATGCTGCTTTTACGGTTGCCCATTAAGGGCGGATGCTTCTTTGGACCACGCTTAAATGCCTTCATATAGAAGGTGACTGTAGGGAAGAGGGACAGGTCATAGACCAGCGATTCTGTAGGAATCCTAGAAGATCTCCTTTTTGTAAGAGGTTGGAGCTCTAAGCATAAGCCTAAATTCCAGTCTCCTAGGAAAAACTGGACTCCCGAGTCCACCGCTTCCAGATGCAAATCATTCTTGGTGAAGGGGAATCCAACTTATGCGGTTGTGGAGCTTGTGGACTTTTGCTTCAGTTAGGAATTCAGATGGTTCTGCTGTGGGGTATCCTGATGCTACTAATTGGAGTTTCACTGCTTTCCCCTCCACGTTTTATGCTCTCCAAAGTATCCACGGATTCACAAAGAGTCATTGTCTTGGATGCCCTGAAAAAAGGGGTCATCGCTCCTGTCTCTGCAAAAAAGTCTGGCTTTTAATCAAACCTGTTTACGGTTCCCAAGCCTAACAGATGTCCATGTAATAAGTCGTAACAGCGCCACAGATAAACAGCTGTTACTTCAATAGTTGTAAAAAAAAAAAAAAAAAATTAGTGAACTGTGTAAAGTGATCAGAATAGCGCTAATTCACGCACAATAAAACTTTACAATTTGAAATGGTGAATACTACATATTATAACGTGTGTATGTGTTTAAACCAATTGTTCAACATTTTACATGTGAACATATGTGTTCATATATGCGTTAAACCAATTCAACATGCAATATCTATAAAGTGCTAGTGCATAATATAAACTCTAAGCAACATACTATAAAGTTGCTGAGATAAGGAGCAGAAAAGATCACAAAATGTGCAATGATGAATATCACTATTAAAAAAAATAAACAACAAATACAAAATATGCCAAATGAGTGAACAGTCTTTCCTTATGTGATTATCACAAACAATGCAGAAAAACAAACTTCACCAATATGGGAATCCTTCACTGCTCTCTCGTTTAACTCGCCAGATGAGTAAATGGTCATCAATCACTGTTTTTCTCTCAATAATTGCATCATATCATGGGAAAGGAAGAAGGCTTCCATAGAGTAAAAAATATCTCACAAGCTTGTTAAAAACTATTTGCATGCCACATACATTTGAAGAGTGCCTGTCTAACACTAGGGACGACTTCCATGCCTGTTGCGGACAATGGTGGAAGGAATTCCATTGATAATGATAGCATCTGCCTGGCCAAAAAGTATATGGACATTATAAATCTGGCCTGGCATTTGAACCATGAGCTCTTTCAGATTTGCAGTTGCAGGGTCTGATTATCTTTCCTGCACTGTGATCACTGACTTTAACAGCATTAAAAGTCATGATGGTGACAGGTGTTTTTGATTCTGTTATCTTTACCCTCCTCAAGACTAGAAAAGCTTAGTACACCTATATCCTCTGATTTCTTGGTTAAAGCCTTTTGTGCAGGGTTTCGCAACGATTTTTCCATCGGTGAGGCCCACTTTCTCTCGTTGGACCTTTACTTTGTCTTCTCTGTTTTACAGTACTCTCCCTGAGGAATTCCCTTATGCGGTTTACACTCAAGGTGGATTTTCTTGGTTGCCACTACCCATGGCTTTTTTTTCCCCAGAAAAAAAATGTGTAGGAACTCGCCTCCCCTAGGTCAAACCTATCTCCACCCCTAGTATCACCTCTTGTCTCCACCCTACGCACCTCCTAGCACCACCCCCTTTTGAGAGCATGGAAGCAAGTATAATTCGGGGAGTGATATACAAGGTAATTTGTATGTAATTTATTAATCAAAAGCAATTCAGTAAAATGTACAAAACATTAGAAATAGTCAGTGTTTACCAAAGTAAGCTCAGATACAGGCCCCAATGTCCAGCAAGATTCGGGCCCCATATCCCGGCAGCATTATTAGACAGCCAGGCAGCACCTATATTCAACCAGCAGCAACACTGACAGTTTAAATAGTTACCAAAATCAATGTACTTACCGCAGGTATGTAATGTACCGCAGGCAGTGAGGAGGAGTCTTGGGACAGGACACCACATGGGAATTCTCTCACAGGAACATCCGCTCTGCTACGGGGAGAGGCGGAATGTAGCTGATATCACTCCGCTCTCCACTCTCTTAAGGCTGCAGCTGGAACTATAAGAGCTGTGTCGGCTTATGTGGCTGCCAGCTCACTCTGTGGGACTGCAGCCACATAAAACAAGCTATACATTTTTTATTTATTTTTTTTTTCTCCCGGGCAGAGGTGCCCGGAACAGTTCCGGCAATTTCCCGCAGAAAAAAAAGCCCTGCCATTGCCTCTGCTCGCAAGGTCTGAGTTGGCTTTCTGATTCTTAACCAGGATTTGGGGTTGTTTAGGCCTCAGTCACATTTCTTACCCAAGGTGGTTTCTTTGTGCCATCTAAATCAGGACATTGTGTTACCAGTTTTTTATCCTAAGCGGAAGGTGCTTAACTTTTTGGATGTCCAAGTTGTTTGAGTTTATCTTAAGGCCACTGCTTTATTCAATCCAATTCCCTACTTGTTTTACCTGAGGGTTCTCTGCAGTCAGGTGGCTCCTTAATCCACTATCTGAGTGGATTTATCAGCTCCTCCTTTCCTGGTCAAGGTCCATTCCACCCAGTGTCAGTGGTTTCTGCGGTTGACATTGTTGCTGTGGTGTTCTCCCCTCGTGTTCCTTGCTTTGGGATATCCGAATAATTATTAATGAATATCAACTCTTCTGTGTCCTGGAATATATGATTAAAAATTAGGAAAAATAATTTTCTTGGTGTACATCACAGGACAGAGACCCCACTCCCCTCTTTTCTGTTATCATTGCTTGCTACAAAACAGACGAGTTGAGAGGCATTATGCCCAGATTAGGATTCCTGACCATCTATTTACCTGAAGGTGGCAGCATAACCCAGGTATTCATGACTAACTCCTGTGTGTGTCTTGTGGTGTACTCTCAAGGATATAGGTAAATCAAAAATCTGAAATGTTAACTTTCAACATTTAATGAAATTGTGCCCTGAAATTGTGCCCTGAAATTGTGCCCTGAAGTGTTTTGAGTATAGTGGACCTCAGAATTTCACTGGATTGTCCTATTATTAATATTTTATTTTTTTCTGTCAGATTGTGTTAGATGTTGGGTGGTGTTTTTTTTTTGTTTGTTTGTTTTTTTTCTGGACAAATTTAAGAGATATAGATATAGACCACAATAAAAAGACACAACCCAATTAAATAAAAATCCCACTGGATTGTCCTAATAGACATTCAACCTCGCTTTAGGTCTAATTGGCAGATTAGGCAATAGTCACAAGTTTGCTTTAAACATATTATTTTATTACAATACAGTTCTATTAACAGATGGCGTATGCAATCTCTGAATATGAGGACCAGTCAGGAATGTAAATTTGGTTACAATCTGAATCTGCACCCTTAAACTGTTATAGTAAACCCTTACCTTTCAGGGATAGGTGTGTGCACTGTAATTTCCTGTTGGAGCAGAATTGCCAGGCGGTTCCAAGTGGCCTGTTTCCTGCCTGGGATCCAGGTGGGTGACAGCCACTCTCTGTACTTCAGGAGGGGGAAAACTGTCACTTTAAAAAAAAATTTTTTCTTTTGTTTGTCTGTTTTTTTTTTTTTTTTTTTTCCTCATCACTAAGCTCAGGCTATGATGGTGAGAGCTAATTCATCCTCGTTGGTTTGTTAGACTGCTGCTTGCTATAAATTGAGTGGACATCTTTGGTAACTGATTCTATTTTGGAGTACATTCAAGGTAACCTCTATTAAAATGAATCCTTAAAGTGCACTTACTGTTTGTCCAGGCGTAACAGTACTGCACCAAGTCAACTCCATGTCTTGCATTTGGTCATCTTTCATCTGAGCAATGTATTTGCAATGTGTGAAAATCAGCCCAGGTATTCCTAGTCCCAGCCAATGTATTTTTGCACATATGCGACGAGGAGCTCAGTCCTGTCTAGCCATACATGTCAATATCTGATGACCGCAAGGTCCAGTTTTTCTTAAATAGAACTTTGATGTGGAGGTTGGCTAGCACAGTCGTGTTTTTTTTTTTTTTTTTTTTTTCAGTAAGAATTAGCAGATTTCACTTAAATCCTATGAGCCAACTTTAGGTAATAACTATTTTTTTTCTGATTTAAGGCTGAAGCAGAATTGCAGGAACAATATTTTGAGCCTCTTGTGAAGAAAGAACAACTGGAAGAAAAGATGAGGGGCATAAGAGAGCAAAAGTGTCGTGCAGTGACCTGCAAAACAGTGAGTGTCCTGACTAAAGGTCTTGTATTCCTCGAAACTGAACAATTTAACACACCGACTAAAATTGTTCTTTATAAATATCTGTCCTGTTCTTGTAATGGGGTGATCTTGAGTCACAATAATTAGTTGCTCAGAATCTATTGGAGCCCATTCACACTTTTGTGTTTGGTGCAAATTTTTTTTTTCTGTCTGCTTAAACACTATAGAAACGCAGTCCAGATGCATTCCAGATGCTTTTCTGCATGCGTGTTTTTGATGCGTTCCAGTGATGACCATTCTCTTTCTTTCAGTAGAAAATACAAGGGGGAAGGGGCCTGGGAAGCTGAATGTGTGTAAAAAAAACAAAAAGGAAATTGCCGGCAAAAAAATTTGGGTTTTGTATAGATTCAGAGGGGACCCTCCCGTGCCAATTTGGGTCCCCCCCAAAATCCATACCAGACCCTTATCCGAGCATGCAGCCAATTGATGGAGACAAGGGCCTCCTCAAAACAACCCTGGCTTGTGGTTTTCGGGCTCTGCGGGCGGGAGGCTTATAAGAATCTGGAAGCCCTCTTTAACAAGAGGCAAAAAACACCATAGAGGAAGCAGCCACAGAAGAAGAGCAACTTTTTTTTTTCAACGGGCAGCAGGAGAAGACGGCTATTTTTTTTTTTTTTTTTTTTTTTTTTAAATAAAGGACTTGTCAAAAACTGTCTGTCTCGGTTTTTGTTTTTGTTTGTTTTGTTTTTTTGCATTTCACTGCTTTTTGAGGTGAATGGGTAGGGGTATGATGTACCTGATACCCATTCACATAGGAGGTTACCGGGTACAAGAAAGTAGTTGGCTTCCCGGCCACCTCCTTAGCAACTAGCTATATACAGTGTGTTTAAAGTGGAGGAGGGGGTTTAAAAAACGGATGTAAGCAGATGTTGTCCACTTTTCATCAGTCTCTCCTTTTTCTTTTCTTTTCTTCTCTCTCTTTTTTTTTTTTTTTTTTTTTTTTTCCAATCAGTGAAAAAAAAAAAAAAGGCTTTCATCCATTAAAAAAAAAAAAAAAAAAAAAAGAGGTTGACGGAAGCCAATGAAAATGGGTGGAAATGAATGATCATGCCTTGTTGTCCATTTTTCCATAGGAATGCATTGATGTCTGTTTTTATCATCCGTCAACAGATGGATGAAAAACGGACGAACGGTCTGTATGTGTAAAAGGGGCCTTACTACTTGTCCTGGCCATACCTTAGAAATGAGCCAACATTCCAACACTAAGACCCCTTTCACACCAGGGCGTTTTGCAGGCGCTATAGCATTAGAAATAGCGCCTGCAAAACGCCCTAAAGAAGCTGCACCATTGTGTGTAGTGTGAAAGCCCCGAGGGCTTTCACACTACAGCGGTGCGCTGGCAGCACGTCAGAAAAAAGTCCTGCCAGCAGCTTCTTTGGAGCGGTGAAGGAGCGGTGTGTTTACCGCTCCTCCACCGCTGCTGCCCATTGAAATCAATGGGGCAGCGCTGTAATGCCGCCGGCAAAACGCCGCTATTGCGCCGTATTGCTGGCGGTTTTAACCCTTTCGTGGCCGCTAGCGGGGGGTAAAGTCGCCCCACTAGCGGCCGAAATGCGCCGCAAATCCGGCGGTAAAATGCCGCTAAAAATAGTGGCGTTTTACCGCTGACGCAAGGTGCGGTGTGGTGTGAAAGTGGTCTAAGAGCGTGACATCTGTTCTATGCCTTAACCACCCTAGTGTAAAAAAAAAAGTTGTATTTGATTAAGTGCAGTCACTTCTGTCTCAATAATATGTGGAAGGCAAAACTCATGGATTTTTTTTCCCACTTATATTAACAGTGCAAGTACACTCACTATAAACCTCTAGACACTTGTGTAAGTGAAAACCATGATTTCCACTGGCATGATGCTGTGAAGCGTTTCTTCAAATGTCCATGTGGCAACAGAACAATCTCATTGGACAGACTTCCCAAGAAACACTGCAGGTATGAGTCTTACAACCCATTTTTCATTTCTTTATGCAGGATGGTTTTTAATCTTAAAGCAGTATTAAACCAAGAAGCAACCATTTAATTTATTGCAGCTTACCAATCCTTAGATGTGATGACTGTATTGGTTTTCTTTTTGACCCCTTTCACACTGTAGCATGGCCACGTTATCGGTAAAGCGTTTATCGTACTATTAGCTGTGCTTATAAAGGGTTAAAAGTACCTGTGTTCTGGCGCTGCCTATTCATTTCATTGGGCAGGTTGTTTTGGGAGCGGTGTATACACCACTCCCAAACCACCCCAAAGATGCTGCTTGCAGGACTTTTTCCTGCAAGCGCACCGCCCCAGTGTGAAAGCACTCAGGCTTTCACACTGGGGAGGCATGGGAGGCGCTTTACAGCTGCTATTTTTAGCACTAAAACGCTTAAATAAATGCCTTCAGTGGGAAAGGGGTCTTGGGCTTTATTTCCCTTTTTCACCTGATGATCTAGCCAGTAAATCTGTTGTTCAAAAAACAAGCTCTTGTCGATGTAGCATTTAGGTCTTGTGCACACAGGGCTTTAGAAAAAACGAGCTGCAAAGCCACTACCAATATCAGGAACAACCAGCTGTAAAAATGTACTTTTAGTAGCTTTTTGTATTGGCGTTAATGCACGTTTAGCCACGATTCTTTGCCTCTATTCAAAATCGATTGGTTTCCTATGAAAGCCCATTGATTTGAATAGAAGTCACACCATAAGTCGGATCACGATGATCTGACGTGGTGTGACTTGTGTGCTGAGGAGCTTGAAGAGGAACCCCCCTCCAAAATGGGAGGGGGAGGAGAGAGACGGATTCTGGACCCCAAACCTAGGGGAATGAGTACCAATACCCATTCACCAAAAATAAAAACAGTACACAGGTTTTTGACAAGGTAATTTTATTAAAGCAGCTCCGGCGTCTCTTCTGATTTATTCTCCCTCCAGTGATGTCTTCATCCTCCAGTTCTTCTCTTTTCAAGGTTCTGGTATGGATCCTGGGGGGGAACCCCGCTCCTTCTTTTTTTTTTTTTTTCATTTTGTAGTGGGGTTCCTTTTCAAGATCCTCAGCACACAAGTCGCACCACAAGTCGGATCATCATGATTCGACTTGTGGCACGACTTCTATTGAAATCTGTGAGCTCTCATAGGGAATCATTACTTTTGTCATATAAAAAGAACATGTCACAGGCTGTCCGGTCAGGTCCGCCTGTCAGTTTTTCAAGCAGACCTGATGAGACCGCCAGTCTCTCCTATGAAATGGCAGATTTCAGCAGTGACATGTTCGCTGACATCCGATCCTGCCTGCAAAAACAGACAGATGGTGGTCCTATTTTCCATCTGTCTGGCGGAACGGATATGATCAGATGAAAATGGACTGTCTCCGTCTGCTCTGCACAGAGCGGAGCTGTTATCCAGGGAGATTAGCAGAGCGATGCCCTGCTGAGCAAGCGGATTCCGTCCCACGGAGATGCCTATGTGAAAGGGGCCTTGCTATGATTATTATTTTATTTTTTTAATGGGGGGGGTCTTTGGAGAGACATCAGGGGTCTAAACAGCCCTCAAGTGTTAGTTACATATTACTGTATAATACTATGCAATTTTATAACAAAAATGTAAATCTTGGTTCATTCATGGTGATGTTTTATTTAATTTTATGGACCACTGAGTCGTTCACAGGTTATATTAAGTTAAAATAAATTATCAATGATTTGTTACTTAAAGCGAAATTCCACTCAAAAATGTACCTTCCGCTTTTCCGCCCCCGATACCCCCTCTCCCCGGTGTCACATTTGGCACCTTTCAGGGGGAGACGGAAGCGGATACCTGTCTAATACAGGTATTTGCTTCCACTTCTGGCAATAGATCGCTGCAGATTCCGTGGCAATCTACACCATGTCCAGCCCCTCCTCCGTCCCAGAAGACAGCAGGGACCAGTGAGGACGGTGTAGGGAACCAGGCTGTGAATCCTTGTGGCTTCACTTCCTGATTCCCTTACTGAAGATGCCGACGCCTGCACCCAGGAGCCGAGGAACAGATTGACTTCAGGTGAGGACATCGCAGGTGCCCTGGACAGGTAAGTATCCTAATATTAAAAGTCAGCGGCTGCAGTATTTGTAGCTGCTGACTTTACATTTTTTATTTTTATTTTTGTGGTGGAACTGTGCTTTTTAAACTATTTTTGATTACTACATTTTAGTTTCTACGCCAGAAGTATTGTAATAACACAAGTATGACCTAACTTTTATTATAATACAGTTGGATATGATGTATATATTTCTCTTTGTACTGTATATTGTATATTTTTACTTTTTTTTTTTTTTTTTTTTTGTACCACAATTTTTCTTCAAAGTAAAGTTTGTAAACAAAAAAGAAATCCTTCAGATTAAAGTAGCATGCTGCGGTGCTAGCTCTGCCTCAGTTTTCTGCACTAGTATTGTCTACGCTGAGTAAACTTGCCTAATGCTTCATATAAACGTTGACTTTCTTGATTTGTGTTTTCTAACTGTATTTGTAATGGAACTATTCAGAGCTAATTGTTGGGCTGTGTTTTTTATATTTTTGTTTTTTTGTTTATCTCCACTAGCACCTGCGGGTTTTTCAAATGGGAAAGAGATGGCATGCTTAAGGTGGGTGTACTTGATCAAATAGATGTAGATTTTCAGCTAATGTTCATTCTCCAGATGTACGGTAAAAATACAATACTGGCAAATGTTTTGGCTGTACATAGAAGTCCCATTCTTTCAACATGAATGCATAATGTGGGGCTAAGAACAGTAAATGGTCCAAAGTAGTCACTGTTATTGTACTGAACATTTATGCCTCTGGCCCTCAGAACTTTTATTATGGCTTCATTCCTCTATGTGCACTAGTACTATGGTGCTAAAGCAAGGGATGTGTGCAATAGATCAGAGGAAGGTGTATTAGAAATGATGTAGGTAGGTAAATGTTTTAGATTATTTTCATCAAGTACATGTCTTGTTTTCTAATAATCTGTAAGAGCTTTACGTTAAGATTTCTTGTTGCAGTATGTTCTTGTTTTTTAGTTTTATAATATTTTTTTTTTGTTTTTTTTGCCAATAGGAAAAAAGAGGTCCAAAAATTGGAGGGGAAACACTGTTGACAAGAGGAGAGGAGCATGGGAAATTTCTCAATAGCCTTAAATAGATGTCTTGCATAACTCCGGTTAATGGACTGGCTGGCTGTCTTCAGACTGTATAATTGGGTTTAAAAAAAAAGCATTTGGATGGGGACCCTGAACAGCCCCTGGAGCCCCGTCACACTATTCTCACCATGACTGTTGGAGACAGATATTTTAGTTTGTTTTTCTAATGGAGAGCACAAGTCTGCCAGTATATGTAATGGGGATTTTCTACCTTCCCTTACCTGTCGACACTAAAGTGAACTTGCTTGATAAATAGACAAGCCTGCCTTTGCTAAACTTCTATAAATGATGGTGTCCTGACTATCATGCTTATCCAATGGCTTCAAGTCACTGAGCTATAACAAGTGTGCATATCATATAAGTTGAGCAGGGTATACACAGAAAGTTGATGTGTGTTGCTTTTTGTTTGTTTTTTTTACCAATGGTTTGTACAAGAAAAAAAACACATCCAGCATCCATGCAAGCCATGTGGAATATCCCCTACTGCGCTATTGTATTCTAACCATGGGGACTCCACATCAGGGCTGCGGTTTTCCAGCCAAAGAAGCTGGTCCAAACATCCTCTTCTATTGAACAGAGGAATACACACACATCACAAGTCGTCTTGTTCCTGCTAATAAACCCACCGAGTTTTATTATGTGTATACCCTGTTTTTAGAATTGCTTATCTTGATTGGTGACTGTGCATTGAATCTGCAGGATTAGCGTGACTGCCTGGAAACTAATATTTTCAGTGTTTAGCAGTGGTAGTCTACCCGTTTGTCCTATGACTGGTTATCCTTTTTTAAATTTTTTGTTTTACTTTTATGTTTTTACTGTGTTGTAAGCACATATGCTAGCAGATCCTTGTTTACACTGTGGGAAAATGTCAATATTTGATGTGGATTACCCAGAAAACCTTAGTGTATGGATGGCAGAAAGCATTTTACCTTTTTTATTGGTACTGTGAAGCAGTGGACTTGTATAGGAAAACTAATGTAAATATGTATGTGTTCTTTTGTGTTTTTTTTTTTTAAACTTGTACATATATCATGCATGCTGCAAATACAGTGCACTGCCGCTACAAATCTATTTATTCATACCATTTTGAATGATAATAAACAGTTTCAGATAGTACTTTTACCTGCCTACTTTTCTACTGGTGCTAGGCTTGTCCTCTGCTTTTCAGGTGGCCAGACCATTTTTTACATTGCCATTTTTCACTTGCAACTTTAAGATTTTGTAAAATACCATACGTTTTCTGGACAATAGAATAGACCAATACACAGAACCAGTAGAATAAGAGGATGGTGCTACAGACTTTTTATTTATTTATTTATTTTTTTAAGGTCCTGTGATAGTTGTGTAAATGTTTATCAAAATAAAAATACCCTAAAACCATTAGTACACACAGACACAACATAACTTGAGCGATTGCAACTAAATCTAAAAGCAAGAAAATACATGTAAATTTGTAACCATGCCTTATTGCAGACATTGAAAATTTAAGGTATGCAAAACTGTAAAGTAAACCACTTGCACTAAAAATCTGAACATTGGCTTTACACCTACCTGTCATAGTGCTGTGTGTTTTTCGATGAAGGGATTTGTGATAAAATGATCCAGGTAAGTTGTGTTTTTTTTTATTTATTTTTTTTAATATATTTTTTTATTGGCACAATTGGGAATGTACAGACCTATCGCTGCAGGTAACCTTTTGACAGTAAAACATCAATCCAGAACATGAGATGAATGCAATACTTGCGCTGAACAGGATTGTGTGACCTAGTGCAATGCAGGTTTTGTCCCGCAGAAAAAGTCCCATTTCACACCTGAGCTTTTTGTAGCTTAAAACTCCAAGATGCTCAATAAGCAAAATCCCATTCATTTCAATGGCTTCATTTCACATCTGAGACTTTTGTCACCTGTAGCAGAATCACTGTTGCTCAAAAAAGCAAACTTCTTTTCAGGCAGATTGGAGTGTTTTTGGCCCCATAGACTTCAGTGGGAACGCCCTGAAAGAGCATTTTGTCAAGTGTTATCTGATCAAGCAGCTCCCTGCCCCTAAATCTCCTCCTACTACTACTCTGTAGTGATTTCTGTTGGCTAGAACAAAAACACCTAAAGCTGTAATACACTTCTAAAACCATTGTATGAAACTGCAAAACAATCAAACACCTGAAAATTGCTCTGCTGAGGTGTAAATGCTGCCAAAAAATCTGAAATCCCCAAAACGGCAATGGGCTCCGGTAGCGAACTGGGCTATCTGTCAAGGGGTATCAGTGGATGGATGAAATATCTTCTGTGGGCTAGGTCATAAGTCTTTTGCTGTAGCTTTAGCTATACGAAGCTGCAAAATTAGGTTAGTATGAAAAAGTGCCTGCTTAGTAGTGTATATAAGAGGGGCAATTGACAGTTCACAAGTGTTAATAATATCCATTCATTCTGCTGATATCTTTCCAAATTTCCCAGGGCATCCTCTGCCTTCATATATCGGCCTATATAGCAGTAAAACTTGGTTTATCAACCTCCTAACAGTCAAAGATTTGTATGGGAGCAGTATTGGCCCACTGTAAGACTTTACTTTTATTAAAAAAAAAAAAAAAAACGGGTAAATGGGTAAATGTCTTTTTTTAGCAGAGCTCATCTCAATCTCTCCCAAAAACCCAATAAGGCTTGGGGATGAAAAAGTTAAACAACCTGAATTCTGTGACTGTTGACCAAAAGGGTCTAATTTTGCTACAGCTCCAAATCATATGCAACAAGTCATACTCTACCCCTTGACATTTATGACAAACGGGTGTGTCAAATTAAACATTTAAAATCTGGATGGAGTGAAGTAGACGGAGTACCTGAGCTGAATCAAGATCTGCTGTAACTCCCTCATTGATCTCTAACTTTTTGTTATCTGGACTCTGGATATTTTGTATGGAAAGGCAAAGGTATTGTGGGTTCCAATATAAAGTTCTGAAGAGTGTGTTTCTGCAAGCCAAATTGGGCTAGGGTGGCTCGTCAAAGACGCACAGTATATTTGAAATGGAACGCATCAGGTAGATTGTAAGTCTGCAGGTAATGGTTGGAGTTCTCCTTTATTGTATAATTGATCTAAATATTTTATTCCCAGACTTGCCCAATCAGCACTATCAAGATTAGATTGGGATTATGTCATTTTGGGCTGTTAGGCGAGGTTGAATAATCTGAAGTCAATGCTTGGGAACAAAGCTTGAGTATTTTTAAGGACATTTTACATAACAGGAAGCCAATGTTCAGAGGTAGAATACCTCTATAGTATATTAGGCTTTCATAGGATAGAACAAGGGCTGTTTCTGTAACCATGGGTTCAGTAACAGTCACCACTGAATGTATACCAGTTGGGAAGCAAAGTGGAGAAGGTTGGACAAGGCTAATCCACCTTGTGATCTTTGTGGCTGCAGTATGGTCAGTGAGAATCCAAGCTTAGAAACCCATGAACAGGGATCCCCAAGCTACGGCCCTCCAGCTGTTGCGAAACTACACATCCCATGAGGCATTGTAAAACTCTTGACATTCACAGACATGACTAGGCATGATGGGAATTGTAGTTCCTGAACAACTGGAGGGCCATAGTTTGAAGACCCATGCCCATGAACATTGAGAGGATGAATTTCATGGCATTTCTTATTTTTAGCTTTAGGGAATGAAGTTGGGTAGTTAGAACATAGAATAAACTTGTAAGAGTGCTAATTTTTTTAAAGAGCCCATCAAGTTTAGATTACTTATTCTATTATCCTATTTTTAAAAGTTGTAATAAGTGGATTTTATTTTTTAATGTACTCTATTTCCAAGATATTGGAAATGTTTCACAAAATTATAGTGGGCACACCTCACTTAAACATATATCTGCATCCTCGTTAACCGAAAAAATGTTGGGCTTCCACCAATGTATTTTACATGCAGAATAGGTTCAAAGAGGCATCGAGGTTGTCAATGGAAAATAACAGGCATCTTGAAGATTTACAGAACGCAAAACCAATCTGCACATTCCAGTCTTCCCACCTTGTCAAAAGTTCCTACTGTTCTCCAAGCACTTCCAATTTTGTTGCTTGCCATTTGGCATTGCATTCACAGAAGTTCTATTAGCCTTAGAAGTCAGTGATCTGGGAGTGCAGTTTCATCATTACTTGTAAAAATGACAAAAAATTGTGCTTGTGCAATCATCACTTTATCACCAAAAAGTGACCAATGTACAAAATATAATTCAAATAGTGTCCAACTCCAAAGAGCCACAGTATGTAAGGGCATCTCTATAATTCAATTTAAAACAACCAGATCGTAATAGATATTTTTCGTCTTTCTTCATGCAACAATGTTTTGGTGTGAAACCATCTCGTCCTTTTGCCAACAATTACAGATGTATGCCCACCCTGTAGGATGAACCTCATACGAATACTGCTTAAAAAGTGCTAAAAGCCATGCATCTAGCATTTGAGTGTTAATGTATTCTTTTGCCCAGAAAATTCATTTATTCTGGTCATTGGAATGCAATAGCGCTAAAAAGCTTGGCGCATCTAGCAGTTTTCTGCTCTTCAGCTCCTCTTTTGAAAGTGCCATTGGTGGGGGAGATTTTTTCTTCACCTCTAAATACTCCTGCAAAACACCTGTAAATTCCTATAAGTGCATGGAAACAACATAGATGTGCTTTTACAGGCTACAAAAAAAACATGTAAAGGTGGCTTTTTTTTTGTAAAGCTGTGTACTTGAGTCCTAAAGCGTAGTATGTCAAACCAAGCTCAACAAACTGTTGTCTGGTCTGGTAATGCTTGACCTTTTTTATCTCCCAGATGACACATTTCCAAGTTCATATAAATATTTCTTTAATCGTACATCACAGGACAGAGCCATAGTAATTACTATGTGGGTTATAGTCCAACTTCAGGTGCTGGACACTGTTGCACCCTAAACAGGAAGTTGCCTCCCTATATAACCCCTCCCACTACTAGTTTTTTCACGTGTCTAGGGTGTTGGTCACGAGTGAAGATGTGCTGTGCTGAGCTCCTCTAGAGCAATCCTTGCCTGGGCTAGCTATGGAGCCAGAACCATTCAAAGTGTCTTTTAGGCCTAATTGAATGGTACCCGGGCCTTGTATCCGAAGAAATAAGGTTTTGCCTGTAACGCTTCTCTTTTTAGAGAGCTGGACCCTGGGATCCAGTACTTTTGGTATTAAGGCCATGAAATTCTACTGGCGGGGTGCCTTTTACAGGTCCAGGATTGTGGATCTGTAAACTCCATTTATGCTGGCTGCAAAATTGTTGGAGAGACATAAGAGCATGAAAGAGGTTTTGATGATGCAGGCATTTCCCATTTGACACATTTACTGTTTGCATCAGGCTGAACGTTAATGGCAGTGGCAGTAGCTGGACTATTGCTCAAGCAGTGGATGCAATTTCTTCTGATAGTACCTCTGCTTTTTGCATCGGGCTATGGTCAGAAAAGGGGGGGTTGAAACAACTGCAAAAAATAGCTAAGTGTCTCCCTCAAGCTCTGGAAAGCCTACTTATCTCTACAACTGGCATCCTCCCCTGAGAGGGGGTGGCTGGTCAGAGTGAGCATCAGGGCCATGAAATGTCTGCAACTGTTTTTAACACTGCAGCCCCGGTTTATTTTTTGTTAAAAAAAAAAAAACGTTTTTTGGCAACTTTAATCGCATACCAGTGTGGGTGAAAATGCAACAGGTTCTCTTCCATTACCCAGGACCCTCAAACTGTGGAACTAGGGACAGGAGAAGACTAATTCCCTCAGGGGACCATGGTGAGACTGATGACTCCCCTTCTGAGGTGTCAAATGCGGGAGAATCAGATGTCCCAATGTTAAGGTTGATGGTGCAGTTTCTTGCTGAATGATCGCTCCACATTTATGTACACTTAACTGAGTGTGGGTTCACTAAAGCCTCCTCAAGCTGTGCATGCCTTTCCTGGCCATTCATTGCTGGAAAAGCTTTTTTTTGTATCTGAGATCATCCAGATGAGCATTTTTTTTCCCTCCTAAAAAGTTTTCACACTTTATCCTATGGTGGAGGAAATTTACTAAGTAGGGTATACTAGCAATTAACGCTGCTATATCCTCTGTGAATTAATTTGACCTGTCTGGCAGACAATGCTTAAATGCTTAGGGATCCAACGGATAAATTGAGGAAAAAAAACTTTCTCTGGCAGATTCAGTGTCTCAGCCTGCTCTGACAGTATTTGCTTAATGATTGAGAGAACAGTTTAAACAGGTGTTCTAGGTTATCCTGCTCAGCAGGCCCAGGAGGCAGCTTTATGTTTGCAATAGTTGCTATGAGAGATTCTATCCTTCAGGCCTTGCGCCCTTCGCTAAGCGCCTTGTATGTAGCTCCTGGCTAGTCTTCCTTTTTGTGGTGAAATAGCTATTTGGGAATGTTTTGGATAATCCATCCAAAGAAATTCTAGTGGCAAGCACCCTTTTTGCCATTTGAGAAAAAGAGTAAATGTATTTTCGTTTTAAAGCTCCTTCTGTGCCAGAGGCGTCAGCCTCCAGGCAGTCACGGCGGCTTCCACTGTCAGGTTCAGTTGAATAGGGGGAATTCTTCTGCAGTTCTCAAGGATCTGTCAGGAAGAGTGTCAAGACAAATTAGATACTTCCTCAATAGCTCCAGGTTACAAACTGGAGTTCCTGTCTCCTCGTTTTCTCAGATCAAACGTTTCAAAGGATCCAGAGGAAAAAGAAAAAAGTGATCATGGGGTCCCCGTGTAAGAACAGAGGTTGGGGTTTGATTCAAACCTTTTTTTCACAGTGCCAAATCCAAATAGACATTCTGGATCTCAAAAATCTAATTTAAATTCCTGATTATAACTACTCCTTTTTTTTCGTATGGAGTAAAACCAAATCGGTTTCCTACAAGGAGGAGACCTTCTGGCATCAATCAAACATCAAAGATGCATACCTCCATATGCCTATTTCCTCGCTCACTAGTAATATCTACTTTTCAAGGTGGAAAATATTCATTTCTTCTAGCCAGATTAAGGGCCCAAGGTATAACGATTATGGTTTACCTAGTCAATCTGTTCTTGATAGACCAGTCGGTAGCCCGCTTAGACCAAAGTATGGACACCACATTCAACTACCTGGAATATCTAGGTCGGATTCTCAACTTAGGGGAAATCTTTAAAACCATGAAGAAGGCTAAAATACTTGGGTCCGATCATAGGTACACCCAGAAAAGGCTATTCCTACCCCAGGTAAAGATCAGTGCTATACCAGAACTGATTTAGGTGGTCGAAGCAAGGTGAATTTCTTCTATTCAACTTTGCATGAGGTTGTTGGGAAAGATGGTGGCTTCATTCAAGGCCATTCCTTATGCTCAGTTTCATTCGAGACTGATGCAAAACAGTATCCCATCGGCTTGGAATAAAGGGTTCAAGCTCTACATTCCCAATGTGTCTGACTCCAAAGCCTATAGCCACATCACCTTGATAGCGCCCAATCTCGTCTGATCTTGCAGGCTGAGCAGGGTTGGGCCCGGTTAGTACTCGGATGAGAGACCACCTGGAAATACCAGGTGCTGTAGGCTGGGTGCGCCGGAGCCTCAGTTTATGGTTAATATCAAAAAGAATCTACTAAGGGGAAAATCTTTCCTTCAGTTACATAGGAAGTGGTAACAACATATGCCAACCTTTTGTTTAGATTGGGGAACAGTCCTGGAAGAGGCAACTGTCCAAGAGAAGTGGCCCAGCTCAGAAATGGCCTTCAGGCAGAGCTCTTGGTCCTGAGGGCCTGAACGTTCAATTTACGGTATTGTCCTGCCAGGATTCAATCCGACAATGCCACAGCAATGGCCTATATTAATCACCAAGAGGGCACAAGAAGTTGTGCGGCCTATCAGCAGTCTTCATTCTAAGACTAGAAAATTGGCAGGCAGACTACTTGAGTCGCCAGCAGTTGTTCCCAGGAGAATGGTTCCTTCAGCCCAATATCTTCCTGTCAACATGTCAAAAATGGGGGATCCCATACATAGATCTGTTTTGTGTCCAGATTCAACAAAGAAATCAACAACTTTGTGTCAAGAACAATTGATTTATGCGTTCCCTTCCATTCTGCCTGAATCCACGACTTTGCAGGATCAAGCAGGAAGGGAAGTCATTGATTTTTGTGGCCCCCAGGAAATCTTTGTATGCAGAGATCGTAAAGATGGCAGTAGGGGACCCATGGACCCTACCATCACAGCCAGACCTTCTCTTGCAAAGTCTGGTGTTTCATCCAACTTTACAAATGCTAAATTTAACGATCTGGCTATTGAGATCCACACTCTGAAGAAGCATGGACTGTCAGGTTCAGTAGTTTCTACCTTGGTTAATGCAAGGGAGCTGGCCTCCATAATTATATATTATGGGGTCTGGCAAACATATGTCTCCTGGTGTGAAACCAGGCGTTGCATCCCAGGAAACAGGTCAAAGGTAGAATCCTTGACTTTCTGCAGATAGGGTGAGAAATAAGGCTGGCCTTGAGTGCTTTCTAAGGACAGGTCTTGGCCTTATCCGTTTTATTTCAACTACCAATTGCTTCGCATTCTTTGGTTCGTAACTTTATTCAGGGGGTAACACGGCTTAATCTCCGGTTAGGTAACCCTTGGTACTTGAATTTAGTTTTGCCGGCATTACAAAACAGCCTTTTTTTTTTTTGAGCCAATACAATGTATTCCCTGGTCCTTTTTTTTGACAAGGAAATTATTTTTTCTGGTTACTATATCTGCTGCAGGAAGGGTATCAGAATTGGCTGCTATTTCTTGTAAAGAGCCATATTTTTATTGTTCACAAGGATAAGGTAGTTTCTTTATCGTACATCATAGCACACAGAGCCTCAAGTGTTTACTTAGTGGCTACCTGCAGGTGTTGACACTGGCACACCTAATACAGGAAGTTGACTCCCCTATATAACCCCCTCCTCCTTCCAGGAGGAGTACATTTTTTCGCCAGTGCCTAAAGGTGTTGGCACGACTGAAGATGTGCTCTGAGGCGCTCCAGGAGGGATCCATGCTGGATTTAAAAAGCCTCCACAACCGGATCCAACCACCCCACTGCGGCTCCAGGATAGTACCTGGGCCTCGCATAGAAGAATGAGGTTTTGCCTGTAATGCTCCTTTGAGGGCTGGACCCTAAGAACCAGGACTCTTTTTGGTCTTGCTACATTACCTAAAGTTGTCTTGAGGGTTGCTATACAAGGTCCAAAGCAGTGGAACCCCTACTAAAGGGCCCCAATCTTTGAAGGTTTAAACCACGCTGCCCGCCGTGAAGATGGGTGAAGTTTGGATGTTTACAGCAGTATCCTGCAGTGCGGAAAAGGTAAGAGGAAAGCATAGAAACTGCAAAGTCCACCTATGACCTTTTCTTTCAATTATTATATTGTAATGCCTTTTAAAAAAAATAAAATAAATTAAATCCTCTAGAGGGAGTAAGAGTGTGTATACCCTGTTTTAAATGTGTGCTAAAAGCATGTGTCTCACCAGCTGGAGGGGGCTCTCCTCTCCCCCCATTTGGGGAAACTGAGTGGCTGGGGGTTGCATGTTATGTTAACATAAAAGCTGTTAAATCTGCTGTATAACTAGATTAGTTTATGCTATTTGTTCTTACTAAGTTTGTTCAAATAAATAAGAACAGTTCTTAGAGTGCCTCTGTTTTTGTGCTTTGCACCATGTTTTCAAGGCTTACTACTAAGGCACCAAAACCACCCCCAGGCTCTGGGAACTCCAGTCATGCCGCCACATTGTCATCCTCTCCGGAGATACAGTATAAATTGTCTGATCTCATGGTGCCCTACTTTGGTAATGTCTCCCTCCCCTCAGTTGTCATTGCTCTGGGACATCCCACATAGTAATTATGGCTCTCTGTCCCGTGACGTACGATTAAAGAAAATATAATTTTTTATAACAGCTTACCTGTAAAATCCTTTTCTTTTGAAGTATGTCACAGGACACAGAGGCCCCGCCCCTCTTTCTAGTATACATCTGTATTGCTTTGCTACAAAACTGAGATACTCCCAGTAGTGGGAGGGGTTATATAGGGAGGCAACTTTCTGTTTAGGGTGTGCCAGTGTCCAGCACCTGAAGGTGGACTATAATCCACATAGTAATTACTATGGCTCTGTGTCCCACAATGTACTTCAAAAGAAAAAGGATTTTACAGGTAAGCTGTTATAAAAATCCTATTTTTTTCCCCCTAGTGCTCTCTGTTTTTGATAGGAAACAATCCAGCGCTATATAAATCCTCTGTATCTCGCTCCAATCACTCGGCTCGGGCTACATTAGCCTGCTCTTTGTCAATGTTCCTCTCACACACAACACTGTCTGAGCCACCTCTAGCACAATGAGGTCACCAGGGAATGCTCCGCCTTCCTTTATCATTGGCCTCTTATTCAATACAGCATATGTATTGGTATTATTAATCAGCCTATCCATTTCTTTTACATAATCTTTTTTAAGTACTACAATACCCTCCCTCCCCTTTAGCTGCAGGTCTAAAAATTTAAATTTCTTCTTTCCGATAAATCTTGGATCCCCTTCTTGCTGTCATTGGAACCAATTACTTTTGTAATCCTGACCCATCTTCAGTGTTCTGACTGAGGGAAGAAGGTTCTCATACAAGATTTTACAATACATAGCCATTCAATGTAGCAAAGTCGGCCTGCACCTTTAGCAGAGAAAGACCCAAAGCAGAATGTTTCCACCTCCATGCTTGACTGTAGGGATGGTGTTCTTAAGGTCACAGTCAGCATTTTCCTTCCTCCAAACACGGCAAGTCGAGTTGATGCCAAAGAGCTCAATTTTGGTCTCATCTGACCCAGGGGGTCAAGTCCTGGGGAAAAAAGTGTGGGAACTCCCACCCAAGATCCACTCCCCCACCAAAAAAAATAGGACATCGGGGCACATCAAGGCACGGGGCATATCAGGGCATGGGGCACATCAGGCCACATGGCACATCAGGGCACATTATGTGGCACATAGCACATAAGGGCACGGGGCACATCAGGCCACATGGCACATCAGGGCATGGGAGAAACGGCAGATTATGGCACATCAGGGCATGGGGCACATAGCAAATCAGGGCACATGGCCCATCAGGGCACATAGCACATCAGGGAACATTATGAGGCACATAGCACATAAGGGCATGGGCACATCAGGGCATGGGACACATCAGGCCACATGGCACATCAGGGCATGGGGGAAACATTGGCACATCAGGGCACATAGCACATAAGGGTGTGGGGCACATCAGGGCACATTATGTGGCACATAGCACATAAGGGCACGAGGCACATCAGGCCACATGGCACATCAGGGCATGGGAGAAACGGCACATTATGGCACATCAGGGCAAATCAGGCCACATGGCCCATCAGGGCACATAGCACATAAGGGCACGGGCACATCAGGGCATGGGACACATCAGGCCACATGGCACAGGGCATGGGGGAAACGTTGGCACATCAGGGCACATAGCACATAAGGGTGTGGGGCACATCAGGCCACATGGCACATCAGGGCACATTATGTGGCACATAGCACATAAGGGCACGGGGCACATCAGGCCACATGGCACATCAGGGCATGGGAGAAACATTGGCACATAAGGGTGCGGGGCACACCAGGGCATGGGGCACATCAGGCCACATGGCCCATCAGGGCACATAGCACATCAGGGCATGGGACACATCAGGCCACATGGCACATCAGGGCATGGGGGAAACGTTGGCACATCAGGGCACATAGCACATCAGGGCTGGGGCACATCAGGGCATGGGGAAACGTTGGCACATGGGGGCACATTATGGGTCACATAGCACATCAGGGCTCGGGGCACATCAGGGCACATAGCACATTATGGGGCACATCAGGGCACATAGCACATCAGGGAACATGGCACATCAGGGAACATGGCACATCAGGGCACATTATGGGGCACATGGCACATCAGGGCACATTATGGGGCACATAGGACATTTGGGCACATAGCACATCAGGGGGCACATTATAGGGCACATCTTACTTGCCAGTATGCAGAGTAGCACAGGAAGCATTTGGTTGTAGTAAGTTCTCCCTCAATTCACGCAGTGCTGTTCGCTCCCTGGCGGCCCCTCCTCTCTTCTCGTCTATCCCCATTGGCTTGTGACATCATCTGGGATAGACGAGAAGAGAGGAGGGGCCGCCGGGGAGCGAACAGCACTGCGTGAAGTGAGGGAGAACTTACTACAGCCAAACGCTTCCTGCGCTACTCTGCATACATCTCATTCGGGCGGCTCTAGTCATGCAAAGGGAACGGCGTTCCTGCTGTGAAAATAGAGCAGGGATGCCGTTCCCGCAGGACTCGAGCCCTGATCTGACCACAGCATTTCTTCTCCCAATCCTTCTCTGAATCATTTAGCTGTTCATTGGCAAACTTTAGACAGGCCTGTACATGTGTCTTCTTGAGAAGGGGGACCTCGTGGGCACTGCAGGATTTCAATCCATGGCAGTGTATATTGTTACCAATGGTTTGGTGGCTGTAGTCCCAACTGTCTTGACTGTAGTTGCTTCACAAGCATCTCCCATGTTGTTCTGGGCTGATCTCTTACTTTTTTGATGATCATCTTTACCCCACGAGGAGAAATTTTGCATGGAGCTCAAGACCAGAAGGGAGATTGATGGTTATTTTGTATTTCTTCCATTTGTGAACATTCGCTCCAACAGTTTTCTCCTTCTCACCAAACTTCTTGCTGATGGTCTTGTAGCCCATTCCAGCCTTGTGCAGGTCTACAATCTTGTCCCTGACATCCTTTGACAGCTCTTTGGTCTTGCCCATGATGGTGAGATTTGAATAGAAGAAAGAGATTTTCTGGACAGGTGTCTTTTTTTTTTTTTTTTATCTGTGGGAGCCAGAATTATTGTTGTTTGGTAGTCGGGATCAAATACTTATTTTACTCACTGAACTGCAACTCAATTTATAACATTTGTTTCATGTGTTTTTTTCTGGATTTTTGGTTGATAGATGCAGAATACCATTTAAAATACACCTATGATAAATTATAGACCCCTCATTTCTTTGTAAGTGGGCAATTTTACACAATCT
The DNA here is from genome assembly GCF_037356315.1 of Lithobates pipiens. Lineage (NCBI taxonomy): Eukaryota > Metazoa > Chordata > Amphibia > Anura > Ranidae > Lithobates > Lithobates pipiens. The sequence continues at coordinate 157,921,767 of NW_027507903.1, forward strand.
GCAGGGGATCAAATAGTTATTTTCTCTAATGTATCTGCTGGTAACAGAAAAGCCCCGTATACACGAGAGGACTTATGTCCGACAGACTTCCGAAGGAGTTCTGCCGGAGTTCCGACAGAGTTCTGACGGACTTTTCGGCTGAGCGGACTTGGCCACACACAATCACACTAAACTCCGACGGATTCGAACGTGATGGCGTACGACTGGATTCGAATAAGGAAGTTCATAGCCAGTAGCCAATAGCTGCCCTAGCGTCGGTTTTAGTCCGTCGGAATAGCATACACACGAGCAAATTTTTCGAAGGGACCGGGTCCGGCGGAGTTCCGTCGGAAAAATTTGAAGCATGTTCCATATTCTAAAGTCCGTCAGACTTTGGTGAATCAAAAGTCCGTTGCAGCCCACACACTATAAACAAAAAAAAGCAACAATTTTGAAAAAAACACTATTTTGGACTTTTTGTTATAATATCCCCATTTTTTTTTTTTAAAAAAGCTAATTTTTTTCTCAGTTTAGGCCGATATGTATTCTTCTACATATTTTTGGTAATAAAAATTGCAATAAGCATATATTAATTGGTTTGCGCAAAAGTTATAGAGTCTACAAAATAAGGGATAGATTTATAGCATTTTTCTTATTTTTTTTTCTTTTTTTTTTTTACTGGTAATGGCGGCGATCTGTGATTTTTATCGTGACTGTGACATTATGGCTGACACATCGGATAATGTTGACACATTTTTGGGACCATTGGCATTTATACAGCGATCAGTGCTATAAAAATGCATTGATTACTGTAAAAATGTCACTGGCAGTGAATGGGTTAACACTAGGGGAGGCGATCAAGGGATTAACTGTGTTCCCTGCTACGTGTTCTAATTGAAGGTTGGATGGGACTTGCTAGGGGAAGAGATTGATCAGTGTTCATACATTGTATGAACACACAATCAGTCTCTTCTCCCCTCAGAGAACCGGGATCTCTGTGTTTACACACAGAGGTCCCGGTTCTCGCCATGTCATGAGTGATCATGACTGCTGGGCACTCGCATCAGCTCTGGGGGACGAGCAGCAGGCACGCCCCCTAGTGGCCACAATAAGAAGAGACATAACATGGCGGCGATTCACGCAGCCTTGCCACTCTGCCACAGTAACGGCAGACATGTGATAGCCTCCTGTGATTGCACCCGCTGAACGGTGCGCCCTGTGATCGCACTGGCTGAAGGACAGCGCCTCTTTACCGAGTGATCAGCTGTTTCCAATCACAGATGATCACGGATGTAGACAGAAGCCGGTTATTGGCACTCCTTTCCTCATGCTGACAGCAAGAGGAAAGGAGAGCCGATAACTGGATTCTGTAAAAGGGACATGTACACTAATAATCAGGGCAGTCCCAACAGTGGCCATCAGTGCACATCAGTGAAGGAGAAAAATTACCGGTTTGTTAAATCTTATAACAAACTGAAAAAGTATTTTTTTTTAATTAACTTATTTAGCAACAAATAAAGAACCCAGTGGTGACTAAATACCACCAAAAAAAGCTCCATTTGTGTAAAAAAAAAAAAATAATAATAAAAATTTTGTTTGGGTACAGTGTTGCATGTCCATTTAAAGTGCTACTAAAAGCTGAATATTGGCCTGGGCAGGAAGGAGGTAAAAGTGCCCAGTAGGCAAGTGGGGTAAAACCATTTTTGTTTTTTTTACCAGGGTTTACAAACACTTTAATCCTCGTACACACAGTCAGATTATTGGACGAATTTCCGTCAGTTTTTTGTTTGATGCTAGTCTCAAATCGAAAGTGAAGAGGGTACTGAGGGTTCTGACGACATAATTCAACGTCAGAATTGACATATTGGGAGTTATTTGCGAAAGGCAAATCCACAAGTGCACTTAAAGTACAGTCGCTGTAGATCTGAGGGGTAGATCTGAAATGAGAGGAAGCTCTGCTGATTTTATCATCCAATCATGTGCAAGCTAAAATGCTGTTTTTTTATTTTCCTTGCATGTCCCCCTCGGATCTACAGCGACTTTACTTCCAAGTGCCCTTTCAGTGCCCTTTTTAAGTGCACTTGTAGTGCAAAGTGGATTTGCCTTTCATAAATAACCACCAATGTGTTGAATTGTTTTGTATGTGTGCTTTCATTTCTGAGCATGCCTAGTCTTGCTCTTCAGATATTTTTTTTTTTTTTGTCAGAAAACCGTACTAATGAAAAGAAAATCAGATGTTGTGGTCACATCAGACAAAAACTTTCAAGCAAGTAAATCTAGTTTTTGTCTGCCCGAAAATTTGTCATTGGCTGTCAAAAGCAATATACTAACGATCAGAAAATCGACAGATTGTTCATCGGACTAAATTTATCTTCCGATTTTCTGACCGTGTGTACAGGCCTTTAGCTTTTCTTTCCAAAATGGCCACTAGAATGCAAACTGTAACATAGTGCAACTGCAGCCCATCCAATAGGAGATGTAACCCAAAACTTTTGATGACATTCACAAATAAAATAAAAAAAGTAAACACTTCTTTTGTAAATGTGATGTCATAGTTTTATGGATTCACTCACTTCTTGGAAGGCAAGCTCCAGTCCAGAAGAATATTTGGGTGGAGAATAGTCCTGGCTGCACTGCTGTATGTGGGGTTACTTAGCACCCCCTTTTTCACCCCCAATGATCCAGAGAAGGTGTTCTCTGCCCAACAGAAGAGGCTGAACCTGCTCTAAAAACCACCAAAGGTGGCAGGTCTTCACACTAGCTGTGATTTCCATGAAAACAAAAAGGGTAATGGATTATAGTGTGGGTGTCAAAACTTTTTATTTTTTTTATTTTTTTTTTTTTTTAAAGCTCTACACTGGTCTTGTGGGCGGAAGTAGGTAGGGCTGCTGCTGCCATGTTGGTGCCAGGAAAATGACATAAAACCCCCAGAACATTAAATATTTTATTTCTGAAAGAAGAGGACCCGTAGAATAAAAAGATAGTTGTCGAATGATATTTGGACAACATTTTAGCATACTCCTAGAGCTGAAACTTTCCAGTTGCAAAGAATTGATGAACGATAAGGGTTTTCCTCAAATGGGGGTTCCCAGCGATAGATCTTGTGGCTTCCGGGCACAACTATCACCTACCAGTGTATTGTTCTAGATTTTAGAACCCTAGGCCTTGGGAATAGGTGTATTGGTTTAGAGGTGGTCATTTGCTTCAAAAATCTAGCACGAGGAGGTGGAAGCGATAGTCATCCCCACCTCACAGACCCTGGTTTACACTGTTGGGGAAAATAAGACTGGAATCCATGGAGTATTCTTATGGCCAGGGATCCTCCTGTTCAGTGGGAGTTTGTTCACCCTTGGCCAGAAAGGCTAAGGTTAACAGCCTGGGGATTAAAAGAAGTTATAGACTTGGGGCCTTTCAGATGCTGCAATCACCACTCTTCTGATGGCTAGGAAAATCTCAACTGTGTTCTATTGTAATACCTGGAATACGTATATTGAATTTGCATCACAAAGAAGCATAGAGACCTTCAAGCCTTCAGTATCAAATTTCCTTGATTTTATTCAGAGGGTAGTAGAATTGGGCCTATCCTTGAATGCCATTAAGGGACAAATATCTGCTCTTTCCTCACTGATGTAAAAGAGAGACAACTGAGTTTCTAGTAGTTCTTTTTTCTTCAGACCAGAAAGAAAATTACATTTTCTAAAGTGGTAATTTTCCATTGTATCAAAGCCATGTAGAGTCACTTTTTGAAACTCTGTCAAAGGTCTCATTGCGGTATCTCACTTTAAAGACAAAAAGTTTTTCTATTTGTTGTGACAGCCAGCGGGGTATCAGAGCTACATGCTCTATACAGTCAAAAATTATTTTGTGTAACTCATAAAGGCGGGGGTACTCTGAGACCTTATTTAGGCATTTTGTTTTTGTGCTGAAAGTTAGATATAAATTCTGTTTTAACATGGGGTGGTCTTTTCCAGTATTTTTCCTGCACCTAAAATTGAAGAAGAGAGGAAATGGTGCATGTTGGATCTGTAGCAGCTCATTGACTGTTACCTGGAGCAGATGACCTCAGTAAGGAAAACGGATAGGTTCTTTATCCTGCCATTAGGTAGGTCACATAAGGGTCAAGTGGCTTCATCAAGGACCATTGCAGCTTGGCTTCTGTGGACCCCCAAAGTCTTCTACAGTGGCAGCGGGAGTTCTGGCAGGTGTCATATGCGGAGCTGTGAGTTGGTCTTCCCAGAATACATTTGTCACCCAATATCATCTGGATCTGGTAGTGGTTTCTCATTCTGATTTTGGTTTGTCTTCTTTGCACGTCTAAGTAAATATTAATCATAAGCAGCACCCACCCATGTTGCTTTATTGCTACATACAGTATCTCACAAAAGTGAGTACACCCCTAACATTTTTGTAAATATTTTATTATACCTTTTCATGTGACAACACTGAAGAAATTACACTTTGCTACAATGTAAAGTAGTGAGTGTTCATCTTGTATAACAGTATAAATTTGCTGAAATGTCTAAACCACTGGCAACAAAGTGAGTACACCCCCTAAGTGAAAATGTCCAAATTGGGCCCAATTAGCCATTTTGCCTCTTCAGTGTCATGTGACTCATTACTGTTACAAGGTCTTAGATGTGAATGGGAAGCAGGTGGGTTAAACTTGGTGTTATTGCTCTCACTCTCTCATACTGGTCACTGGAATTTCAACATGGCACCTCATGGCAAAGAACTCTCTGAGGATCTGAAAAAAATAATTGTTGCTCTACATAAAGATGGCCTAGGCCTGTGATGGCGAACCTTGGCACCCCAGATGTTTTGGAACTACATTTCACATTATGCTCATGCACTCTGCAGTGTAGTTTAACATCATGGGAAATGTAGTTCCAAAACATCTGGAGTGCCAAGGTTCACTATCTAGGCTTATCTGGCCTAGGCTATAAGAAGATTGCCAAGACCCTGAAATTGAGCTGCAGCAAGGTGGACCATACAGCGGTTTAACAGGACAGGTTCCACTTAGAACAGGCCTCACCATGGTTGAAGAAGTTGAGTGCATGTGCTCAGGGTCAGGGTCTTTGGGAAATAGATGAATGAGTGCTGCCAGCATTGCTGCAGAGGTTGAAGGGGTGGGGTCAGCCTGTCAGTGGAAGCCTCTTCTAAAGATGATGCACAAGAAAGCTTGCAAACAGTTTGCTGAAGACAAGCAGACTAAGGGCATGGATTACTGGAACCATGTCCTGTGGTCTGATGAAACCAAGATAAATTTATGTGGTTCAGAGAGTGTCAAGTGTGTGGGGTGGCAACCAGTTGAGGAGTACAAAGACAAGTGTGTCTTGCCTACAGTCGAGCATGGTGGTGGGAGTGTCATGGTCTGGGGCTGCATGAGTGCTGTCAGCACTGGGGAGCTACAGTTTATTGAGGGGACCATGAATGCCAACATGTACTGTGACATACTGAAGCCGAGCATGATCCCCTCCCTTTGGAGACTGGGCTGCACGGCAGTATTCCAACATGATAACGACCCCAAACACACCTCCAAGATGACCACTGCCTTGCTAAAGAAGCTGAAGTGATGTAAAAGTAGTAAAGGTGATGGACTGGCCAAGCATGTCTCCAGACCTAAACCCTATTGAGCATCTGTGGGCCATCCTGAAATGGAAGGTGGAGGAGTGCAAGGTCTCTAACATCCACCAGCTCCATGATGTCGTCATGGAGGAGTGGAAGAGGACTCCAGTGGTAACCTGTAAAGCTCTGGTGAACTCCATCCCCAAGAGGGTTAAGGCAGTGCTGGAAAATAATGGTGGCCCCACAAAATATTGACACTTTGAACTCAATTTGGACATTTTAAACTTAGGGGTGTACTCACTTTTGTTGCCAGCGGTTTAGACATTAATGGCTGTGTGTTGAGTTATTTTGAGAGGACAGCCAATTTACACTGTTATACAAGCTGTACACTCACTACTTTACATTGTAGCAACGTGTAATATCTTTAGTCTTGTCACATGAAAAGATATAATAAAATATTTACAAAAATGTGAGGGGGTACTCACTTTTGTGAGATACTGTATGTCCCATTCGTAGTGACATGATAAGGTGTCCAGCAAAATGGAAAATGCCTATCAGATACAGTGCAGCTGGAAAGTATTCACAGTGCTTTACTTTTTCCATTTTTTTTATTTTATTTTTTATTTTTTACAGCCTTATTCCAAAATGGATTCAATTCATTATTTTCCTTAAAATTCTACAAACATTACCCCATAATGACAACATGAAAGAAGTTTGTTTGAAATATTTTCAAACGTATCAGGTTGGATAGGGAGCATTGGTGCAAAGCCATTTTCAGATCTCTCCAGCAATGTTCAATCGGGTTCAAGTCTGGGCTCTAGATGGGCCACTCCAGGACATTCACAGAGTTGTCTGTAGCCACTCCTTTGTTATCTTGGCTATGTGCTTAGGGCCGTTGTCCCATTGGAAGATGAACCTTCACCCCAGTCTGAGGTCCAGAGTGCTCCATAAGAGGCAGAGTGGCCACCCCCCTAATCTACATGCAGGATGCCGAAAGCATGGATTTCAAAGGTTTTTTTTTTTTAAGCACGATTAGAGCTTGAAGCTCTAATTGGCTTAAAAAAAGGGTAGGCTCGGGGGGCAGAGCACTGCGCCCTGAACCTACCTAGCTCCTACTAGGAAATTAATATTCGCTATTGGCTACCTAATTGTCCTCCCGACCAATCAGGAAGCAGGTCCTGAGATCCGATTTGCCAGGGAGTCTTAGGACTCCTGACCAAACGGGTCTCGGGACCCACTTCCTGTTCGGCTGGGAGGAGAAGCCCCGGCTCTTCCCGGATCCTCAAGGAGCAGTAGCCCTCCATGTCATCTTACTCCTCACAGTAAGGCCTCCAAACCCCGCCTTCCCATCCGTCTCCCATGTGCGGGGTTGGGGTGGGGTGGTGTCGGCAGTGTAAGTGAGGGGAGCAGGTTTGTTTGCCGCCCTCTCCCCCCAAATATTGAGCACCAGCCGCCACTACTTGGAGAGGATCTGCAAAGAGGAGTGGGACAAAATCCCTCCTGAGATGTGTGCAAACCTGGTGACCAACTACAAGAAACGTCTGACCTTTGTGATTGCCAACAAGGGTTTTGCCAGCAAGCACCAAGTCATGGTTTGCGAAGGGGTCAAATATTTATTTCACGCATTAAAATGCAAATCAATTTATACATTTTTTGAAATGTGTTTTCTGGATATTTTTGTTGTTCATTTCTTTGTCATTGGGCAAACATACAAAATCAGCAGGGCATCACATACCTTTTTCCCTCACTGTAGGGGCATGGGAGCTAAACACCTCAGAGCTGCCAAGATGTAGTCTCCTGCAGTACTTACCTAAAGGGCCCTTAGTTGAGCTGAAGTCCTATGTAAGGTGAAACAGTATTTGTGAGCAGTGGTAGAAGCTTGGGAAATGTATGTCATCTGGTAAAGTGCCCATCTGGGCAGAGCCAAAGAGGGATATTAGAAAGAGACTGGTATACTATAGAATTCCCTTTGATCCCCCTGACCCTCAAGTGTGTGTACTGTGATGAGGCGATGGAAGCTAATACTGTGGACCACATGGGGAAGCAGTCCCAAATTTGTGGTGCTCTCAAGAAGGGGGAAAGGAGGTGTAAAGCGAATATGGCTTAAGAGATATATCCTTGCATTCTAAGCAAAAATGACAACCATAGAATGTCTACTCCTGTGTGTGACATTCTGTACCCAAGCATTCTTATAGTCAAATGTGTTGTCAGATAAAAATGTTTGTCAATTACAGTAAAGTGTGGCTAATGCATTTTATGTGTGGCCATTCCTTTATTCTGCAATATTAAGACCTCTGACTGGGTATGTTAAATGCTGACCTAGGGCCAAGAGTATGAATTCAAATTTCACCAGAAACCAGATACAAAGCAGGGTTGACCAAATGATCAGACAGGGAGCTGTCCAGTATCTCAGGGGACACCGCAGAGGTCCCAGCTTCAAACCCGGACCCTGACACAAAGGATCCTTCTCATAAGTGGCGTCCGGTGTGTAATATTTTGGGGGGGGCGGCAAACTAACGCCACCTCCCCCCCCCCACAAATGGGTGGACTCAACACGCAGTGCTCTGCTCCCCGAACCCACCCTTTTTTAAGCCAATTAGAGCCTCAGGCTCTAATCATGTGCTTAAAAAAAATGTAATCCGTGTGTCTGGCCTTGCATGTAGATTAGGGGTTGGACGCATGGATTAGGGGGGCCCTGTATTTCAAGGAATCCACCAAAAAACTCAGAGCTCTCAGAAAGTCTTCCAGGATCTGCCAAATTGTAAGATCTTCTGGATCTGATTCTTGGAACGGAGCACCCGCTTAGCCCAGACTTTAAGAGCTTGGCAAATCCCAATTGCAGGCTGCAGAGCCGTTCCCACCAGAGAGAAAGAGCACGTCTTACCTTTCATTCACAGCAGGATCATTATGGTCTTCTTTAAATAAGAAATAGCTGGAGAGCCCCATCTCTTGTAGATTTTTTCTCTGTGGATTACTGTGGGGAGCCAATCTATTTGTTGGTGAAAACAGCATCTCTGGTTTGGCTTAATCTGCATACATCACTTATTATAAATGATGGCACACTGGGAAAGACTTGGGTATTTTTGGTTGGCCATAACTAAAAACTTTTGGGGAGGAAGATTTCGGTAGTGATAACTTAAAGTTAGTGCATACCGTATCTACCAGCTATCCCTCCATGATTTTCTTTGTCTGAGATCCCCTGGACCCTGGGACTCCTCCTGTGAGGACTCATCTATTCCTGATCCTCAAAAGCTTCCACTTCTTCCTCATCCAGAGGAATTTCCTCTTATGCCTCTTCCCCCTTCAAAAGGGGAGAAGGGAAAAAAGAGAACCCGCATTTGCAAAGAAAGCAGAGGACTGTGCTCCTGAAACAGTGGATATTCCGGACAAGGGCAGGGAGCCAGAGCTAATCTGACTTTTTTGGGGAACAATTGCAGGGAACCTCCCAACCTGAACGAATTTGGGAGTCCATCCCATTGACCTTCTCCCCACCTCACTGCCTGTGCAGGGCCCTGGCTTGCTGAGGGTAAATCAGGCTACCCCAGAGCAAACCAGCCACTCTGAGAGGATGTTGACCTCAATCTGAACACCTTGTGTGGCAGTCACTGCCGAAAATAGATAAGCGCCCTGATACTTGCTCTGCCCAGACAGGTAGGGATCACTGCAGTTGATAGGGGTGGAAGCAGGATGGTACTGATTCAGGCTGGATTCTGCGTGTAGGACACAGGAGAGCAACACATGTACTCTGGAACCGTAACATAATGGAGAATGTGCAGACATGCACAATGATGTCATAACGCATGCTAATAAATGCTCACTGTACCCAGCTGTCCAAAAGCTTTAAAAAGCCCAGAGGATACTGCCAAGGAGAAACACAGCTGCACACATAAAGAGGCACTCATGAGTCTACAATGCAAGGCTATTTCAGACCCAAACTTCAGCCATCACAGTGAGTTCCCCACAAGCACTCAGCTCTTCTGAAGGGAGGGTCATTGTCCTGGACCTGTGGAGCACCCTGTCAGCATGGCCACTCGGTACTCTGTAGGGTCCAGCACTGAACAGTAGACATTACAGGCCATCCTCATTCTGGCATTCGGGGTCCGGGTACCATTTCTACTGGCTGTAGTGACCAAACCAGAGCCCATCTCTGCCCCAGTAGGGTTGTAAAAACTGGCCATTACATGTGGGAACAAAGTTCTTCAGAGATTTTCAGAGAGGCACAGGGAAGCATCCATCACCTTCAGACACTAGCACAAAACTTAGGCTTAGCTGAGCTGGAAGTGCTCATGCCTACGTGGAAATACCTGCCTCTTTTTACCCAGTGTCCATTCACCTGAAGGTGGCAACATAACCCAAGTAATCCCAAGTGTTAACTCCTCTGTGTCCTCTAATGTACGGTTAAAAATGCAAGTATGTCATCCAAGTATGTCATCCACATTTACTATCCCATACTGAATACTCCTGTCAGGGGCGTAACTATAGGGGGTGCAGCAGTTGCGACCGCAACCGGGCCCTGTGATGCAGGGGGCCCATGCAGCCCCCTCTACATATGGCTGCTCTTTAGTTGTGCATTACCCGCATGACCTGTGTCCTCAGCCAGCTCCTCAGAGTACCCCTCTCCTGCTCCATGCATTGCTGCTCAGTCCGATGTCTGTTCTCCCCAGCCAGAGTCCCGCCCACCCCGAGTCCGGCCCACACTGCACTGCATACTTCTCCCTGGTAAACAAACTTTAAGCACACAGATGCAGTGCAGCCCTATGAGAGCCGGCTCCCCAGAGGACACTGCAGGCTTGTCTGCCAGCTCCCCCTTGGTCATGGTGAGTGAGAGGACCCCATCCCCCACACACCATTACATACCCCCTCCAGGGACCCCTTCTCACGTGGGGACAGGGACCCCCACCTCCAGGGACCCCTTCTCACCTGGGGGCAGTAACTTCATCTGCCCTGGAGAAAAGGACCTCATCTCTTCTGGGGAAGGGGACCCCATCCTGCCTAGGGACAGTCCCCCAATGGGGCACCTAAAAAAAAAAAAAAAACTACTGATACCAGTGGTGGAACTACAGGGCTCACAAAGGGCATACCTGTGACCACGCCCTGGAGTTCCACCACCGGACTCAGAGGGAAGGGCCCTGGCTGGGGTTCAGGGGGGGCCCTTCATGGTTTCTTGCATCGGGGCCCTGAAGGTTCTAGTTACGCCACTGACTCCTGTGTTCATTTACAAAAGTCAGAGGCACAGTAAATATAACAGGCATAGTCACTGAACCTTGCTCTCCATCCTGAACTGTGACAATCCTCCCCCACTGTTTGCCTGCAATACTCTAGAACCTGCTGTCTGCTGGTACAGGCAAGGGTAGAGCAGCAATGATTCTAGGAGACACAGGCACACAGACATGGGGAGGAGATCCGTCACACATTAGGAATGGGGGGAGTGGCCACATTTTTTACAAATTGCTGCATTTAGCTTCTCAAATGCTGATAACAACTATTAATCTATTAATCTAAACTATTAATTAGTCTAGGTGACCCTTTTGCTATAGTTAAGTTTTCACTGAAGCGACCATGGGCCAACCTAAGGCTTATTGAACTGGCCAGCTGTCAATAGTTCTTGTTTCACTGTAAGCCTTTACGTCTGTGGCAGTGAAAGGGTTAATAGCCATGACTGTTTTGAGAGATCATGGCTAACCACCTTCTTGGTTTATTTTACATCTACCATTACAGAAAGCTGCTGCTACATGATCTTGGAAAATGGATTCTTATTTATCCCAGTGCAGAGCAGGTCTCCTGGCAGTGGCTTTTAATGGTAGTCAGCAGTAGCTTTCTGTGCAGGAAAGGTGATAATAGTGACCTGTGCATAATGGGATGGGTAGACTTTACTGGAGGTATGGTGACTGGCCAGTGAGTTATGTGTGCCAAGGTGGGGATTTAACTGGTAAGGTGCCCCAGCCTGAACATTCAATTAGTATGTTGTGAACAAGCAAGCTATTGCGTGTAAAACATGTCAACTGCCTGTCCTGTGTTTGTCTGATACTCTTGTGACGATAAAGGTACCTCAAGCAAGTTTTTTGGAAATCCAGAGTGCGGCCATTTCTTTATTTTATTCGCACTGGGCTGTGATGAGTCGGGGTCTGCACCTGTTATCCATTTGCAATTGAAGATTTCCCTGGATCGATGAGTGCTCTTTTTTGGTTCCTGTGCATCCAATCAGTGCCTGTGCCTTACTCAAAGGCATGAATTAAATTAATTTTGTATACAAGAATTAAAATAATTCCAAAGTATGTTTGTTTGTCAACTACAAAAAGCATTTGGTTGCATATAGCTTAAAAAACTAGTTAGTAAATATAAGGGTTCACATCTTTTAAAAATATAGCACCATTAACTATCTATTGATTTATTTATTTTTTGATTAATCTGGATTTCTACATTGAAAGAGAAAAGAAAAAAAATAACATTTATACTCCATTTATTTACATGTATATGTCCCTCACTGGCTCTGTAGTGAGAACTGAGTGATCAAACACTCCTGATTACTCAGTTTTCCCCCTCCACTCTGAGCAGAGAGCCGTAACTGTCAGTCAGCAGCTCTCTGCTCTCTCCTCCAGTGCTCACTGGGCTACTCACTAGCACTGGGCTGTGGAGGGGTTTTCTCAGGCTGTCATCAGATTGTTTAGAAGCTGAGCAAGGTGCTGATCCAGGCTTCTGGGTGGATCTTGACCAATTGGTCATACACACGGTCACACCAAATTGCGACCATCAAGAACATGGTGACATACAACACGTGCAACGGGACTAGAAAAAGGAAGTTCAATACCCAGTAGCCAATAGCTTCCATCTCCTAGTTGAATCTGAGCATGCGTGAGTTTTTGCGCATTGGAATTGCATACACACGATCAGAATTTCCGATAGAAAGTTTTTCCGTCTGAAAAATTGAGAACATGCTCTCAAATCTTTGCTGGTGGGAATTCGGCCAGCTAAATTCGGATGGAGCATACACACAGTCGCATTTTCCGATGAAAAGCTCTCATCTGTCTTTTGCTGGCCAAAATTCCAATCTTGTGTATGCGGCATTAGTGAACAAACAGCATCATGAAGGCCAAGGAACACACCAGAGTTGTGGAGAAGTTTAAAGCAGGGTTGGGTTATAAAAAAAATATCCAAAGCTTTGAACATCTCATGGAGCACTGTTCAATCCATCATCCGAAAATGGAAAGAGTATGGCACAACTGCAAATCTACCAAGACACGGCCGTCTACCTAAACTGACAGCTGGGTAAGGAGAGCATTAATCAGAGAAGCAGCCATGGTAACTCTGGAGGAGCTGCTGAGATCCACAGCTCTGGTGGGAGAATCTGTCCACAAGACAACTATAATGCCGCGTACACACGACTGGACTTTCCGGCAGAAAAGGTCAGACAGAATCATTTCATTGGATATTCTGATCATGTGTGGGCTTCGTCTGACTTCTTTTTCAAAAATTCTGACGGACCTAGAAATTGAACATGTTTTGAAATTGAACATGACGGAATCAATTCCTATTGGGAAAACCGTTTTTCTGTATGCTATTCCGACAGACCAAAAACTATGCAAGGCAAGCTATTGGCTACTGGTTATTGAACTTCCTTTTTCTAGTCCCGTCGTACGTTATCACGTTCTAAATGAACAGACTTTGGTGTGATCGTGTGTAGGCAAGTCAGTTTCAGCGGAAAGACCGTCAGAGTTTGTTCTGACGGAAAAAACGGTCGTGTGTAGGCGGCATTAGTCCTGCACTCTACAAATCTAGCCTTTATGGAAGAGTGGTAAGAAGAAAGCCATTGTTGAAAGAAAGCCATAAGAAGTCCTGTTTGCTGTATCCCCCACATGGCTTCTTGCAAACTGCAAACATGTGGAAGAAGGTGCTCTGGTCAGATGAGACCAAAATTTAGCTTTTTGACCTAAAGGCAAAACGCTATGTTTGGCGGAAAACTAACATTGCACATCACCCTGAACATATCATCCCCACCACGAAACATGGTGGCGGCCGAATCATGTTGTCTGAATCCTTTTCTTCAGCAGGGACAGATAAGCTAGTTAGAGTTGATGGGTAGAGGGATGGAGCCAAATACAGGGCAATCTTATAAGAAAACCTGTTTGAGTCTGCAAAAGACTTGTGACGGGGCAGAGGTTCACCTTCTAGCAGGATAACAACCCTAAACATACAGCCAGAGCTACAATGGAATGGTTTAGATCAGAGATATGCAATTAGCGGACCTCCAGCTGTTGCAGAACTACAAGTCCCATGAGGCATAGCAAAACTCTGATAGCCACAAGCATGAAACCCAGAGGCAGAGGCATGATGGAACTTGTAGTTTTGCAACAGCTGGAGGTCCACTAATTGCTTATCCCTGGTTTAGATCAAAGCATATTCATGTGTTAGAATGGCCCAGTCAAAGTCTAGACCTAAATCCAATTGAGAATCGGTGGCAAGACTTGAAAATTGCTGTTCACAGATGCTCTCCATCTAATCTGACCGAGCTTGAGCAATTTTGCAAAGGAGAATAAGCAAAAATGTCACTCTCTAGATGTTCAAAGCTGGTAGAGACATCCCCAAAAAAGATTTTCAACTGTAATTGCAGCGAAAGGTTGTTCTACAAAGTATTGACTCAGGGGGTCTGAATACAAATGCACCCCAGACTTTTCTGATATTTATTAGTAAACCATTTTGAAAACCATTTATTATTTTCCTTCCACTTGACAATTATGTGCCACTTAGTGTTGGTCTATCGCATCAAATCCCAATAAATGTAATTTATGTTTTTGGTTGTAACATGACAAAATGTGGAAAACTTCAAGGGATATGTATAATTTTTCAAGGCACTGTAATTTCTCTCATCCTTACTTGTAGCAAATTCATTTCTGTAGCGTTTAAAAACGTTGTTTTGGTGTTTGAGGCCTAACTGCATGTGTTAATTTATACTGATATAAATGACTAAAAATTCCACAGTGCCAGCAGCTTCTTAAACAGGTGTCATTTATAATTGTTCATCTCATTACATCGCTTTTTTATGACAACACTGCTTTCTGTTTTGTCTTTTTCAATCCCATCCATACAAAAAATAACAAATAAAAGTAACACTGTGCTTACTATGCAATGGCAGCCAAACAAAATGATTCAACCATTTTAGTTATTATCCATTTTTTTCTGAAACAATAAGGATTGGAAGAGTTCTCTATACACATAAAAGATTCTGTTTGATCAAAACCAATGACTGCCATTTTAAATACATCACACTATAATAGCACACATACTACAATCCAACTGTGGTGAATGCAAATTATTACGACTCCGCTTATCTTCCTATACGATATGATCATAGGTTTACCATCATACAGATATGTCTCTTCCTTCATACAATTCAGTCTAAGCTAAGTTGATTGTGCAATCAAATTGCGCTGTGTGTGGGGCAGGTATTATTGACTACAAGAAGCACTGGCAAGCTGTTATCTGTCAAACATTTTTTTTTTTTCCTGCATGCAAGATTCAGATAGAGAACAAATTTTACAACAGAAAGAAGAAAGAGCCTACACATAATATAGAAACCTGGCAAGGAAAGTACAGCTTGTGCTCATTGAATATTAGAATAGCTCTGAATTGAAGATTCTGTTACGGCAGAATTATTTTTGATTGAAAACTTATGTACATTAATTCTACATTCCTTTTAAATGTTTTGTCGCTGGTAAATGTAGGAAGGAGAAAGTCCATCATAGTGCCATTGGCGCCACTGTTCAACTTGTTTACGAGTGCGTTCTTCTTGTTCTGTAGGCAGATTTGAGAAACAAATATTAATAGATTATTTATACATGTTTGACCAAGGCTAGTCATTGGCTTTAGATTCAGTACCATTTATTCACATGGAAGTTGTGTTTGGTGGAAGTTAAAAAGAAGAGGAGGATTTAAAATAAATAAATAATCCACCCAAAATGTGATGAAATACAGTGGGTATAGAAAAGAATCATCCTCCTTTAAAATAATCACATTTTGTTGATTTGCAGCGTGAAACAAAGACAGACGCAGTTTTTGTTTTATCCAGCTGTATTTACTCATTGCAACTTATAACATCCAAGTGAAAGGTATAACACCAACATGTCAGGAAAAAAAAATCAAAAACAGAATCACTGAGTTGGAAAAAGGACCACCCTCTTGTCAGCATTTTGTTGAACCATCTTTTGCTTTAATTAGAGCCTTTAGTCTGTTGAGATATGGCTCTAGTGCAACGTATAACATCCAAGTGAAAGATATAACACCAATATGTCAGAATAAAAAAAATAAATAAATAAAAAACAGAATCCATGAAGAAAAAAAAAAGGTGTTATGGTCAGATGAGACTAAAATTGAATTATTTGGCCTCATCACCAAATGATATGTCTGGCGGAAATCCAATACAGCTCACCATCCAAATAACGCATTCCTACAGTATAGCATGGAGGTGGTAATATCCATGTTATGGGGAGTTTCTCTGCACCAGGGACTGGAGCACTTGTCAGGATAGAAGGAAAATGAGTGGGGAAAAATTACCATCAAGTTCTTGAGGCTAATTTGCTGCCCTCTGCCAGAAGGTTGTCAATGGGAAGAAGGCTTACCTTACGACATGACAATGACCCAAAGCACACAGCAAAAATGACCACACAGTGGTTTAAGAAGAAAAAGGTGAATAACCTTGCATGGCCTAATCAGACCAGACTTAAAATCCATTGAAAATCTGTGGAATGACTTGAAGACTGCAGTCCACAAATAGTCACCATCAAATCTAACTGAACTTGAGCAGTTCTGTAAAGAAGAATGTACAAATATTGCAAAGTCTAGATGTGCAAAGTTAGTAGAGACATATCCCAACAGACTAAAAAGGCTTTAATTAAAGCAAAACGTGGTTCAACAAAATACTTACACAGGGAGGTTATGCCTTTTCCAACTCAGCTACTGTTATTTTTTAAATTTTTATTTTTTCCAACATGTTGGTGTTATATCTTTCACTTGGATGTCATAAGTTGCACTAAAGTAAATACAGCTGGATAAAACAAAAACTTAATTTCAGGCTGCAAAGCAACAAAATGTGATTATTTTAAAGGGGTGTGATTCTTTTCTCTAGCCACTGTAGGTGCTGCTGGCTTTTTATAAGAATACTCCATCAGCAAGATCTTCTTGCACTTTAAAATATATATTAATTATATTCACTTTATTAAATCTTTTTTTCAGAAATAAATCTCAGCAAAGCTAGTCCACCCAAAACTGATATTGTCGTTTTGGATAGATGCTGGAAGGTGAAACCACCTGACCATTTCTTATTTCACAATCATCCTATCGGACAAGATCACTTGGGAATTATAGTAGGGGGATCTGCCCAAGACGTCGGAAGCCAGAGTCTGACTCAGTCAAACAGGTTCCATCTATAAAAAATATAATTTTCAGGTGGACTGAAGCTTTAGAATTCACTTTTTATCTTTGTGGCTTAGAGGAAACTTGTACTGAGTAAATATGTAGGTTGCAATTGCTGAGTTTTCCTTTTGAAAATACTGGGTGTTATGTTGATCAAGCAACTTCAATTGTTTCTGAGACACTAACCCAGATCAGGAATCCAGACTTTACTAGACGCATGCTTGTTCCAGAACAGTGAATGTATTGAGGCCAGAGAGACAGCAAACTATCTCTTACAGATAGGGATAAGCAACGGTGTCCTTCTTATATCTCGTAGATATTTTCTTTAACCACTTGCCGCCCGCCCTATAGGCAATTGACGGCGGCAAAGTGGTTTCATAATCCTGACCGGACGTCATATGACGTGATCAGGATTATGAGCCGCTGCGCGCCCCTGGGGGCGCGCATCGTGGCGATCGTTGTTGCGGGGTGTAAGTCTGACACCCGGCAACTACGATCTCGGTAAAGAGTCTCCGACGGAGACTCTTTACCATGTGATCAGCCGTGTCCAATCACGGCTGATCACAGTGTAAATGGGAAGAGCCGGTGATCGGCTTTCCCTCACTCGCGTCTGTCAGACGCGAGTAGAGGAGAGCCGATCGGCTGCTCCTCTGACAGGGGGGGTCTGTGCTGATCGATTATCAGCACAGCCCCCCCGAGGATGCCCACACTGGACCACCAGGGACGCCACCAGACCACCAGGGAAAAGGTAATAAAGGTCATAATCCTCCCTAGACCACCAGGGATGCCAGTCAGCACAATGGGTGCCAATCAGTGCCCATAATGGATGCCAATCAGTGCCCACAATGGGCATCACTGATTGGCATGCATTATTGTTTGGCACTGATTGGTATCCATTACTATAGTATAACACCGATGCCGCCTATGAGTGCCCACCTGTGCCGCCTATGAGTGCCCACCTGTGCCGCCTATGAGTGCCCACCTGTGCCACCTATGAGTGCCCACCTGTGCCGCCTATCCATGCCCACCTGTGCCGCCTATCCGTGCCCATCCGTGCCGCCCATCCATGCCAGCTATCAGTGCCAATTTGTGCCACCTATCAGTGTCCGTCCGTGTCGCCCATCCGTGTCGCCCATCCGTGTCGCCCATCCGTGTCGCCCATCAGTGCCGCCCATCTGTGCCGCCTATCAGTGCCACTTCATTGGTGCCACATTGGTGCCCATCAGTGCCGCCTTATCAGTGCCCATCAGTGTAGCCCCATCAGTGCCCATCAGTGAAGGAGAAAACATACTTATTTACAAAGTTTTGAAACTGAAACAAAAAAAAACATTTTTTTTTTCAAAATTTTCGGTATTTTTTTATTTGTAGCACAAAAAATAAAAACCGTAGAGGTGATCAAATACCACCAAAAGAAAGCTCTATTTGTGGAAAAAAAATGATAAAAATTTCATTTGGGTACAGTGTAGCATGACCGCGTAATTGTCATTCAAAATGCGACAGCACTGAAAACTCAAAATTGGTCTGGGCAGGAAGGTGTTTAAGTGCCCTGTATTGAAGTGGTTAAAAAACATTTAACTAAAAACCAGATCCTTCCAATCATGACAGACCTTGTCATCAATAAGGTAATGAACAATTATAAGGAGAACTTCTTTATGCAGGATCCCAAACAGCTGTTGAGATGTTTACAGACTATGATTTAGTAAATATCCTTTATTGATTTGTAAAGAAATGATTGCGACATAAGAGTAGTTGGCTTCTAATAAAATGTTTTTAAAGCATATCAACAAAAAGTAATTTTCCGAAAAGCAGAATTTTACCATTTTACCATATTGGCTTGATAACAATTAATGTTCATTAAGAAAAGCACATACATTCCACATTAATAATTATGCTATGAAAATTAGTGGAGACATGATGGTTTGGGGCTGAAAATGTCGAATTAGGGGGCTGCAGAGTGTTGACGGGGAAGGAGAAAGCGTCAGTTGGTGGGTGGCAACTGGATGAGTATGCTGGGGAAGGTAGAGTTTTGAAAGTGGTGGCGGTGAAGGGAGGGGGTTGCTGAGTGGGGAGGGGGGCTTTAACAGACAAGCAAAAAGGGTTGCTTATACATCCATGCTCCCAAATGGCTGCCGTCAACATGGCGGTCTTATGCACACATGTGCATGATATTGCCTCCATATTACTGCCAGCTTTTCTGGAACACAGCTGAGATCCTGTACTAACATTGTGTAGGTTTTGCTGTCCAAATGTGGCCAGAAACCATACTCTACAAAACATCAGGGAATCAGCCACAAAACTACTCTATAGAATAGATGGTATCTTACACCAGATAAAATTAACTAATTCTATCCCTCAACATCACCCCTTTGTTTCAGGGGCTGCACCATGCAAGGCACACTATTGCATACATTTTAGGACTGTTCTCACCTTAAAAATATTTGGCTCAAAGCTGATACTCTATTTAGCTCTAGCCACTGGACTATTGCATTCAACTGGCGCCCACCCAACATCCCATGGGACCAGGTATTAAATTGTATTGTAAATATCAAACTATCAGAAAGAATACACTATACGCTGTACGACACCATGCATATTTACAAAAAGAAATGGACACCATGGGAAACAGCTCTTCTGGTTTAAAGCCCAATTCTATGACATTTTTCAGAATAACTAAATAAACACTATCTTCCAATTTCAACTGAAGCCGTACTTAACAATTGTATTATTTAACTACTGTCATAGATGCTATTATTTCTCTCGTGATATATCATACATTCATGTATAATCAAAGATCAACCCTTCACCTGTATTTCTCTTGTGCTATGTATAGCTACACCATGACCTTTTCTACAATAAAAGCCATTTGTAAACAAAAAAAAAGAAACTATACTCTACTGTACAGGCTTGGGGGAATGCAATACATGATGAAGAACGGGACATGTAGGAAAACACATTGCGCATGGTAAGCATGAAGAGTAGTGGAAACAGAAACATCATTTTGTGCAACAAAGCTGCCATTTTAATAAACCTGTCCCAAATGTTGCCGGAGTTTGCGGAAAAATTATCTTTTTTATATTGCCCTAAGTAGAATTTTACTTTAAGAAATCATTTCAGATTTACAATCAACTAATGTATTGATTAATCTATATTAATTTATCTATTATCTATTAATCTATTTGTTATGAACATGCATCATGATGAAACTATATATATATATAAGAGGGCCAGTATGGTGGCCCGTAATTATGGGAGGAGCCCGGAGGGTATATAATCAGACCACCCACAACGGTCTGTGTCGGTTCCAGTGCAAGGTACTGCACATCAAGGGGCTGACTCTTCTCAGCTCCCTCACGGTCGTCTATCTGTGTGTCCAATCGTAGGTGCACTTCGGCTTCTTCATTCGTGGTCTTCGTCGGCGGTTCCCGCTCATGGTCGCAGATAAGTAGTATCCGAATCTTTTCATATCATGTGCAAACTTGCGGCTTATCGTGCTTACTATCCTGCACCCCTTTTGCAAAACCTACCTCTGAGTTGTTGACACTCATGTCCCGACGTTGTTCGGCACAGCCGAGTCGCTATCAGTTGTTCCTCGTTATCACTCGCCATAGGCTTCACTGGTTATAAAATTCACTATTCTCATCCTTTTTTGAGATAAACAGGTATTGTTTGTATGGGTTTCTGTGGCTGATTGAGGTGTAATTAAACCCACCTGATGTCTTACCTGCACTTGACTAGCCTGGGGGGATGGGTGGTTGATAGGTGTTTGGTTTCACAGTAAGGAAGGGCATACACTCTACAACCAATTCGTATCAGATACTCCTTACTGCCAATTTATATCAGATTCATCTCATACATTTTTGAGCTGATTCGTGTCAAATGCATTGCAGAGGCTGACTCTGCCAACTCACTGCATGTCCACGTAGTTGTACCTTCGAGATCGGTCGTTACATAGTTACATAGTTACATAGTTAGTCAGGTTGAAAAAAGACACAAGTCCATCCAGTTGGAGTCGTATATCTTCATTGATTGTCCCACGCTCGGACCGCTACACACTCGCTGTCGCAGGTAGGACTTTGTTGTTACCGCTCTTCTAAACTCCAATAGTTACCTTATCATGTTCGTTTTGCAAAGTCGCACTTATGCCCCCATAAGTCTATG
Organism: Lithobates pipiens; assembly: GCF_037356315.1. Classification (NCBI taxonomy): domain Eukaryota; kingdom Metazoa; phylum Chordata; class Amphibia; order Anura; family Ranidae; genus Lithobates; species Lithobates pipiens. Next base: position 157,942,875 of record NW_027507903.1, read on the forward strand.
TCATCTTTCATGTATTTCATCCTTTCTACCCAACGCGGGTTTACTCGAGCCGATCACTTCACGGTCGATGCGGTCAAATCCGACATTCAAGCCCCTTACTCACCTCGCATCTACGGCCGATTCGAAATCTAGTCGCAACTTCGCTTCTATGTTTCGGATCCTCGGCAATCACAAGCCCCTTCAACCGTCATCACCATTTAGTTGATTCGAACCCAGCCATATCATCGGCAATACGGTCAGATCTGTTAATACGAGCCCCGTAGTCACCTCATATCTACGGCCGATTTGAAATCTAGTCGCAACTTCGCTTCTATGTTTCGGATCCTTGGCAGTCACAAGCCCCTTCAACCGCCATCACCATTTAGTCGATTCAAACCCAGCCATATCATCTGCAACACGGGCAGATCTGTCATACGAGCCCTGTAGTCACCTCGCATCTACGGCCGGTTCGAATCTAGTCGCAACTTCGCTTCTATGTTTCGGATCATTGACAATCACCAGCCCCTTCAACCACCATCACAATTCAATCAATCCGAACCCAGCCATATCCTCAGCGATACGGTCGGATCCCATATACGAGCCTCTCAGTCGCATCTACGGAGGATTCGAGTTTAGTCGCAGCGTCGGCGCAACGATTCCAGTCCTTGCCAAACGCAACTCTAACAACCAAGCCGAATCCTGTTGCATCACCGACTCAAATGAGTCAAATCTTTCGCAGACTATTCCATAGCTATAGCCCAGTTCAAACTAGTCACATCGACTGTACGAATTCAGCAGTACTTACATTTGACCTTCTCAGTCTATCCATACATGATCGTACACAATTCTCTCCACCAATTTGCTCAGTATTGCGCACGGTCATTCCTACATAATCACATTTCCTCTATAACCTTTCTTTCGCCTTTCAACAAAGCTGCGTTCTTGCAATCGCTGCAAGTCTTTTCTGCATTTGGCTCAAAACTGCCAATCGTTTCCAGTAGCAACACTGCTGTTCACCTCATACCTACACACTTATAAATCCGCAAAACATTGCTTTCACCTTTCAAATCTCATCTCTAGTAGCAAAACGGCTGCTCTCCTCATTCCTACACACTTATAATTAAATTTATAGATTCAAATAAAGCTGCTTTCTTGCAAATCGCTGCAAGCATCTCTGCAATAGCTTAATACGGCCACTCATCGTCTCCAGTAGCAACACAGCTGTTCACCTCATTCATTCATTCATTCATTCTCACCTCATAATTCAATTTATAATTCAAATAAGGCCGCTTCCTTGCAATCGCTGCAAGCATTTCAGCGAATGGCTCAAACTGCCACTCATCGTCTCCAGTAGCCACACGGCTGCTCATCGTTTTCTCTGTCGCTTTCCCCTTTTAGGCCAGTTAGAACACCAGTTAGTCCACCCTGCACCAGGTTTGGACAGTATCTCCCAAAAAAAAAAAAAAAACATTGTCGAGGGCTTGCATCTTCACCAGGGGGCCAGCTTTGCCCCAAACAGCTCTTTGCAATCCCCATCGTCAAAACGAAATTCTCATGTCACCTTACTACAGGCTCCCAGTCAACTCAGTTCTCGACCACCAACCAGTCGACTTCACAACTAGGGCATAAAGTCAGGTGTGTAGTTCAATGGGATTCCCCCTTTCTCTTAAACACTCTTTCACTACATATTTTTACTTCACATACAGAATTTGTCCTGCTCCTGAGGCGTTAGCAACTGTCACATACTTCTGTGCACTTCACTCTGTTTTCGAAGCACAAGCCTTCAATACGCAGACAAGGTCGCCTAATCTCCATACTTGCTGGCAGTGCAAGCATTAGTAGACCGAACCCACGTCAATTAACTACAGATCGCAACATTCCTACTTAGTATACCAGACTTCAGCTACCCACCCCAGTCCGCCCTGGGGCGCTCTGGTTCATTAGTCTGTGCCGAGCACAGACTGACACCCGAGCTATCGGTTACCTAGCCAGTCACCTCCTGGCTCACCTCGGTTGTTACGCATTCTTTTGAGTTTTCTAAAGTCACACTCAACAGCGCTCGAGCGCAAACCAACTGTCACTATGGCTGTCGTTCCTTGTCCTATTCTTCTTGTTTCCTTCCGCCTTTCATCTTATCTACCCAACGCAACTATCCGCTCCTACCTTTGCAACTTACCTCAAACATACCCCCCCTTGCTTTTAGTTGACGCCATGTCGCAGGCAGACAGTGAGGACTTTGCCTCAGCCCTGCCATCACCCTTTACGGGCTCAGCAAGCGGCGGTTTAGTCTCACAAGAGCTTGGACCAATAAAAAACAAATAAACAAAACAAAAAAAAACAAAAACAAAAAAAAAAAAAAATATATAAACTCATAACAGAACGGTGTCGCAGGAGTAAATCCTACCCTGCTGCAGCCAGGAAACCAAGCCTTTAGGCTACTGTTTCCACCACCAGTGGCAGCCCTTCCAGGCACCACTTCAGTCTATCTTCTTTGCGACTACTCAGCTGCACTCCTGGGTAACCACACTGTCAGCAGCAGTCCCTGAAGTCCAAGCAGAGTGACAGCCCTGGAGGTACGCCCAGCCATGCCCCTACCAGCTCCAGTCACCACCGTCATTCCCGTACCTTCACTTACAGATGCACCATCGTCTTCCCTGCACACCTTGTCCTAGCAGGGCATCTAGGAGGACATCTTGGATGACAACGACGTTAACTTAGCATCCCTCCTCATAGCAGCACACAACTTGGCCTAGAACAAATCATATTCGCAGGGAGATGTCTCCGTCATCCTGAAGACCAGAGACCCTTTACTTAATCGCAAGCTCGCTGTCACAGAGTTTGTGCGGGCCTTGGGGACAGTCAGAGACATGCTAGGCAGAGCAACCCCAACAGGAGGGTAGAATTGGACCCGTATCTGCACGCAGCAGGTCACAAGTACGCAGGGTGCCCATCCTTTGACTATCACTGCTCATTTTCAGCCAAGGCAGCAGCCAGACTCAAGGGGATCTTTTACCTCCCATCTTTTAGTGTTTCTCTTCCAGGCAAAGACCCTGACTAAATCCTTAAATTAAGATGTGCCAGCTATAGCAGATCTGCCCATGAGAGTCGAATTTCTCACAAATTGGAATGGCATGCCAATGTGTATTCCTTCAGCATCTCTCTCTTCATCTCAGGTAGTCATGGTCACCACAGCCTCCACAGGTCCTCGCCTCAATTTTGGTCAAATTGGGTTTATAGGGCCATGGCCGTCAGAAATCCTCTTGATTCATGGGTTCAGTTAGTCCTCCTCTTTGTTCGACCTCTACCCCATTGTCGCAGCAGCTCAAGTCTGGTGCAACAACTGGGCAGGACAAACAGTGGCGTTCGCCACAGACAACCAAGCCAATAAACCAATAAAGGAGGTCCTAGTAGCTGGCCATCGTGGCCTTCCTGTGCAGGCTGGTGCCACTATCCCCACAGCACCAATCTAACGTCCTATGCGTCCACATCCCAGACAAATGCAATAATCTGGCCGACGCACTACCCGTTAACTTTGCTTCGTTATTTTTTGTAGGAACCTGGAACCGATCCGACCATGTCTCTTATCCCACACTGGTCGTAGCTAACCTCGGATTCAAACAACACTTTCACGACGCTACCTGCCTTATTAATCTTTCACTATCTCACAACACCCTGAAGGCCTACCGGGCAGCCTAGAGGTTCTATGTCAGGTTACTAGCCTCAAACCCCAGAGCAATACCAAGAGTTCTCCATCACATCCCGGTCTTCATATTATGCCACCGCACACAGTTGGCATTGTCACACAATACCTTAGATCCCACTCAGCTGACATCCAGTATTTCATCCCCTTATGAGATCCTAACAAACCGTCTTGTTCGCCGCCCATACGGTCAAGACCATGTTGTGTGGTATTCACAGGCAATGACCCCCAAATCAGTATCAAACGGCTACCCGTCACCAGCGCCATATTCCGAGACATGTCTTTCATCCTGTCACATTCCCCTTTTGGCTAAATTCAGCCTGGTCCTTCAAGCAGCCATCTACCTGGCTTTCTACAGCTTCTTACGCCCCAGTGAATACTGTCACCATCCCAGTTGTAAAGTGTTACATAGACACCACCTCACACGCCATCAGACTTCATCTTGCTCCTCAGCGTGTCCAAAACACAATAGTCCGGTCCAGGGGTTGACCTAAAACCTTTCCAAGCTCTCAAAGCCTGGTGCCCCGTGTCCATCCTAGATCAATTTTTGGCCCATATGTTTGATCCCTCGCAGGACAGCCCATTACTACCGTTCTCGATTAGTACCCCAGGCAGCCACCAGTTCATTAGTCACGTCAGGTTCCTTTTGAGCACATTAGGCCAGGACCTTGGTCATTTTCTTGGACATTCTTTCGCATTGGAGCAGCATCAGCAGCCTCACGAAACGGGGGCCCAGTCCACGCGATCAAAGATGGGCAGGCGGGAATCCACCTGCTTTACTCAATACATCTCCAATCCACAAGTGGAAATGTCCTGAGCCTTCAGAAACTTTGCCCCGTAGTGTCTTGCTGTACATAAATTAATAATTACCTCCCTACACCAAATCTTTTGCGGCCTTCTCTTGGCATATCGCCCAGCAGAGCAGGGCTCACCGCCCAGCTCACCAGGGCTTACCTTACAGCAGACCAAGGGCACAATTCAGGTCTATTTTATGTTGTTAGTCTTGTGACGTGTTTATGTGTTCTTTCATATCTCTTACAGCGGAGGGCTCCAACCATAAATAAGAGGGCCAGTATGGTGGCCCGTAATTATGGGAGGAGCCCGGAGGGTATATAATCAGACCACCCACAACGGTCTGTGTCGGTTCCAGTGCAAGGTACCCACCCACCCATTTCCCTTCTTAGAGTACTTCACTTAAAACACGTTTCTCTACAGAAACATCCATTTACTTTCTTAAGGTATGCGGCCTTCTCTTGGCATATCGCCCAGCAGAGCAGGGCTCACCGCCCAGCTCACCAGGGCTTACCTTACAGCAGACCAAGGGCACAATTCAGGTCTATTTTATGTTGTTAGTCTTGTGACGTGTTTATGTGTTCTTTCATATCTCTTACAGCGGAGGGCTCCAACCATAAATATATATATATATATATATATATATATATATATATATATATATATATATATATATATATATATATATATATATATATATATATATATATATATATATATATATATATATATAGCACCGGCTCCCGATGAGCATGTGCTATTTGTTTTTGAAAATTAATATTCCTAAACCCACAGTTGGGTTTTAGGGCTAATTTTGCTAAATTATGGTCTTAGTGCCAGTCTTGCTGGATTGCACTGAGTTCTCCTTGGCCACAGGTGTCGCTGTCACCACCGGCAAGTATGAGAACACAGTTGAGCTGGGCATATTGAATGCCATTCTTTCTCTCTGAGCCAGCCCAGTGGGAGTGTTTTCCTGCTGTGCATTCTGGGAGATGGTATTTAAGGTACTGGGATCACATGCTTCGGGGTTCCGATCCAGAAGATATTTTCTGTCTGTTTGGTCCTGGTCCTCCTGACCAGCCCTCATGGCCCTCCTGGCCTGGGGTGCAGATCCATGCAATTCCAAGCTTTAGGGCTGGATAGCCCGGGGCGAAACAACTGCAGGGACAGGCCTGAATGGATATGGGGCCATAATGATTCAAAGGTGGTCCGGTGCCATCTCATCTAAGGAGAGGCCCAGCAACTGGAGAAGCATCCAGGGGAGGACTCTTCAGGAGAAGGCCATGCGCAAAGGCTGGCTTCTCTGAAGGAGACTGGAGGCTCAGTTGAAGGACACTTTGTGGATCTATATTCATATGGTATCGCCGGACCGGCTGAGAGATACTGGTACAGTATGATAGTTGTCTAAATTTGTCTACATCCCTCAGTTACATCCAAGTCTGTGGTAGAGACTTTCTTTCTCAAGTGTTCTACATCCAAGTCTGTGGCAGAGACTTTGTTTTACTTAACACCCTACAGGCTGCTAGGCCTAGTGAGAGGAGGTTTATCCGGTGGTTGTGAGAATCCAGCTGTGAAACGGTAATTCTCTGGATTTCTTCTATAAGAGACTTCATATTTCTGTAGTCCAATATATATATATATATATATATATATATATAGTGGTCTGAAGGGTGTGCTGATTACAATAAAAATAAAAAGTTCCACTCCAGAGCTCCTACCCTAAGAACTCTTATATTTTGCTGGTTTTTAGGTGATTATTCTGTCAGATGTCTTATAAATACAGTCTAACCGATCACAGTGGGAGAGGTGGTTTTTAATGCTGGGTTTGTGTGTTTACCTTCTAGTCGTGGTCCACCAAAATGTTAGGTTCCAGTTTTCCCTACCTCCTTGATGATTAACTGCAGAGCTCTGGAGCATTTCCCCGAGGTTTTAGGGCATTGAGGTTTTGTTATTAAACGTTAAGCTGTATATGTGACATTAAGTGCAATATGGTGGTCACTGAATATAAGATTTTTTTTTTTACCAAACTGTGTTTATTTCTTCCCAGCTGTGGGTGGTGCATAATGCACGGTGCACACCATATAGGTTACTGGAAGAGTATGTTATGCACTTTTTGCTTATTTCATGTAAAGTATCTAGGTCCTTTATCATGCTAACTAAATTGTTCCCAATCCTTATAAGCTATATGTTGGCAGTTTGTAATTAAAGAAGTAGTCTCTGTTCCATCAAGAGGATCTGCCACTCAGAGACCATTAATATGAGCGTGTCTGCACTATGTTTGTCTGGGTAACCAATAGTGTTTACCTTTAAATGCTTGTTTTGAACCTCTGTCTGGTATGCAAAGCAATAGGTCATACTAAACGATCCATCCTCATGATCTAGAGTGTATTATGACATACAGGATCTTACAGAAGTAAGTACACCCCCTCACATTTTTGTAATATTTTATATAATAACTCAACACACAGCCATTAAAGTGGTTGTAAAATTTTTTTGCTACAGGTAAGCCTATAATACGGTTTAATACCTGAACGGTTCAGGAGATATCCCCTGTATTTGCATGTGACAACGTCATCAGCACATGCGCACTGAAGCAATGGCATGTACGTGCCATTGCTTCAGTGAGTATACCGTTACCGGCTGCTCCCGTGTGCATGCGGAGCCCGCGATACCCAGAAGTAACTCCGGGAGCGATATCAGCCGCTGGAGTGGTGTAAAAGGACAGCTGCAGGGGCTTTGATCTCAGGTAAGTAATTCATAATGAGCTAGTATGTTATGCCTTTGTCTTTGTTTTTTTTTCTTGGGTTTACAACCACTTAAATGTCTAAACCACGGGCAACAAAAGTGAGTACACCCGTAAGTGAAAATTTACAAATTGGGCCCAATTAGCTATTTTCCCTCCCCAATGTCATGTGACTCATTAGGATTACATGGTCTCAGGTGTGAAAGGGGAGCAGGTGCATTAAATTTGGTGTTATCGCTTTCACTCTCTCATACTGGTCACTGGAAGTTCAACATGGCACCTCATGGCAAAGAACTCTCTGAGGATCTGAAAAAAAAAAGAATTGTTGCTCTACATAAAGATGGCCTGGCTAGAAGAAGATTGCCAAGACCCTGAAACTGAGCTGCAGTACGGTGGCCAAGACCATACAGCGGTTTAACAGGACAAGTTCCACCCAGAACAGGCCTCTCCATGGTCGACCAAAGAAGTTGAGTGCACGTGCTCAACATTATATCCTGAGGTTGTATTTGGAGGAGATACATAGGAGTGCTGCCAGCATTGCTGCAGAGGTTGAAGGGGTGTGGGGTCAGCCTGTCAGTGCTCAGACCATATGCCGCAAACTGCATCAAATTGGTCTGCATGGCTGTTGTTCCAGAAGGAAGCCTCTTCTATAGATGATGCACAAGAAAGATTGCAAACAGTTTGCTGAAGACAAGCAGACTAAGGACATGGATTACTGGAACCATGTCCTGTGGTCTGATGAGACCAAGATAAACTTATTTGGTTCAGATTGTGTCAAGCGTATGTGGCAGTAACCAGGTGAGGAGTACAAAGACAAGCGGGTTTTGCCTACAGTCAAGCATGGTGGTGTCATGATCTGGGGCTGCATGAGTGCTGCCGGCACTGCGAAGTTACAGTTCATTGAGGGAACCACGAATGCCAACACGTACTGTGACATACTGAAGCAGAGCATGATCCCCTCCCTTTGGTGACTGGGCTGCAGGGCCGTATTCAAACATAACAACCTCAATCACACCTTCAAGACGACCACTGCCTTCCTAAAGAAGCTGAGGGTAAAGGTTATGGACTGTTTAAGCATGTATCCAGACCTAAACCCTATTGAGCATCTTAGGGGTATCCTCAATTGGAAGGTGGAAAACGCAAGGTCTCTAACATCCACCAGCTTTGTGATGTCGTCATGGAGGAGTGGAAGAGGACTCTAGTAGCAACCTGTGAAACTCTGGTGAACTCCATGCCCAAAAGGGTTAAGGCAGTGCTGGAAAATAATGGTGGCCACACAAAATATTGACACTTTTTGCCCAATTTGGACATTTTCACTTAGGGGTGTACTCACTTTTGTTGCCAGCGGTTTAGACATTAATGGCTGTGTGTTGAGGTATTTTGAGGGGACAGCAAATTTACACTATTATACAAACTGTACACTCACTACTTTACATTGTAGCAAAGTGTCATGTCTTCAGTGTTATCAAAATATAAAAAATATATATATATAATAAAATATTTACAAAAATGTGAGGGGTGTACTCATTTTTGTGAGATACTGTATATAGAATGATATTTGATTCTCTCTATGTGACTTTCATGGCATCTGTTTGTTTGTTACTTCCTCTTAATTTATTTGGGACTAAAGTGGATTTGAATATGCCACTGGGGAACAGAATAAATTATGTAAACTATATGATGGAGATTGCAAGATCTCATTTGGAAATGGAGGAGGGCTACAATCAGTTTGTACACTTTACAATATGGAAAGAATAAGGGGGGACTTGCTGTTCCTCACCCTAAACTATACTTTTTTTCTTCACAAATGCAGCAATAAGCAGGATGGGGCCGGGATGATAATGATGACACCATAGTACATTTGGTGACCAGGTCCTGCCCAACACTAAAAGCTGGCTCACATATGGAGATGGATCTGCCTAGCCTACCCCAGTCCTCCCCGATGGCGGATCTCCTTAGAAGGGTATGGAAGGCGACCCAGGAAGCTTTATCTGTGGAGGGCCCGTTGGGCTTTACCCCTCTTTGGAACAATCCCAAGTACCTGGAACTAATTAAACTACAGGGGTTTTCTATATAGCGACAAAAAGGGATATGGTTGTTCCCTCAGATTTATTCAGGGACTGTACTAAGTCCTACACACAATTATGTGTAGAGTTTTCTTTGCCCAAGAGATGCTTTTACCAATACCTTCAGCTTCGACACGCTCTGCATACCCAAAGGCAAACATTCCCTTGAGAGGTGTCTTCCTCTTCTCTGTTGCTACAGATCCTCTGGGCGGATGTTAAGAGGAATTTAATCTCTAAAGTATACTCAGTACTATTGTCTTCTATCCAGGATAACGCCTCACTAAAATGCAGAGCTCGATGGGGGACAGACATTGGAGATATTGACAGAGACCATTGGGATATGGCCTTGGATCAATTCCAGGCTTTTCTATCTCAGCGTCTGACAGGTTATCGCAGCTATTTATATTGCACAGAGCCTATCGGACGCCTGAGAGACTTTACGCCTGGGGTTTGAAAGAATCCCCTATATGCCCAAAGTGTAAAGTTCAGAAAGGAAATTTCATACATATGATCTGGAGATGCCTGAAACCTAATCGCTATTGGACCAAGATCATATAGTGTGTATCTCGTCTAGCCCAGGTACCGGTACCTCTAACTCCATTAGTGTGCCTATTAGGTGTAATTGATGAGGAAATGTACAAGAAGGGATGTATATTATGATTACTAGACTACTGTATCTGGCTAGAAAACTCATAGCTCATTATTGGATGGCTTCTACCATACTTTCTGGATGGCTTCTACAGGACCTTCTGGGAAACAATGGTTTGCTTATGTTAATTCCCTTCTTAGGGAACAACTGGCCTATCGCAATAGAAATGTTGTGTCTAAATTTAAGCTTATCTGGCAGCCTTGGTTAGATGACCTTAGCCTTGCCCCACCACAGTTAGTGATGGATAGGTTATTGAGACTTTAGCCCACTAGGAGTCGTAAGTGGGGATATGTTGAAGGAGAGAAGAGAATACTAATGTATGTTCTAACTTTGTTTTGTTAAGTACTTAGTTTATGATGTTGTTTTTTTTTTTTTAAAACAAGAAAAAAATCTTCCTAATGACGATATAGAAGTTGCTTCAAGTGCTAGTTTTCTACTAATTGTTATGTCAGTGTAAATGTTAATCTATATGACTTATTGATGCTTAATCCATATGCTGACAGATAGTTTTGAACACCTGATATGACTATAGCTAGGCGCAACTGTACAGTCACTTTATGCAACAACAAATAAAAATAAAAACGCTTTGATAAAAAACAAATACAAAACTATATGATGGGGATAGAACATGAGAACATGAAGACTCAGGCTCCAGTTCATGATCCTAGATGATGTATCCAGGCCACAAGGTTTGGTGGATAAACAAACTTTACACATAACGACTCATACACACTTTGTACAAGCCTCAAGGCCCATAAACACGATGTGTGTATGAGGCTTCATACAGACTTTGTACAAACTTTCCCTTGGATTTTTGTACAAAGGGCGTCGGCCGAGAACTTGTATTGCATACACAAGGCAGGACTTTTTCAGCCAACTTTCACCAAAACATGTGGTTTTTCTGCTCTTTACCGCCACCTTTGGTCAACTTCTGTATTGTTGTCTGATCTTTTGCATTGGTTCTGAGCATGCGTGTTTGTACTTTGTACAAAAGTCCCATGGTTTTCTGTACACACGATCAGACTTTGCTCCATCAGACTTTTGTTGCATGAAAGTTTGTCCGTTCGCACAGCAAACAAAAGTCAGATGAAAACCGAAAAAGTTTGTCCGATGGAGCGTACACACGGTCGGATGTTGCTCCAAAACAGCTAATTTGCATGTTTGTTGTCAAAAAGTCTGATCGTGTGTACGGGCCTTTAGAAGTAAATGCCACAAATGAAAGAAAAACTAGCAGCACGCATTTATCAAATGTTTATACTGAATATGCAATTACAAAAATACAAATGTAGGGACCTGCCTTCAAGAGCAAAAAAAAAAAGAAGCTAAACTTCAGCTTTAAAGCCTAACTCCAGGAATACTATGACTTGAAATAGTTTTTTTGAGCCAAGATGGCCCAAACAAACTATTTTCTTTACTAATTGATACAGTGGCTGTCAGTGCTGTAGTCTCTTCCTTGGCTTAGGTGGAGATTGTGATGTCATTCATCGCCTCTCCACTTCAGCCAATCAGTGGAATCCTTTTACTAATTTGGAAAATTACAAGGCTTCCTAAAGGCCCTTACACACGATCAGACTGTTTGACAACAAACATTCAAATTAGCTGTTTTGAAGCAACATCCGACTGTGTGTATGCTCCATCGGACAAAATTTTTTGGGTTTCATCTGACTTTTGTTGGCTGTGCGAAGTCTGATCGTATGTACAGAAAACCATAGGACTTTTGTACAAAGTACAAACACGCATGCTCAGAATCAATGCAAAAGATCAGAAGATGACCAAAGGTGGCGGTAAAGAGCAGAAAAAGCACATGATTTGGTGAAAGTTGGCTGAAAAAGTCCTGCCGTGTGTATGCAATACAAGTTCTCGGCCGACGCCCTTTGTACAAAAATCCACAGGAAAGTTTGTACAAAGTCCAATCGTGTGTATGAGGCTTAAGAATATCTGCACAGCACTCAGCCCAACAAAATTTTGTTCTGGGAATGGGCAGTCCCCATACAGCCCCTGAAACACATTTCTGTATACTGTATGTAGCTGCAGTGGCAGCCCATCCATGTGCCTGGCCCCTAATCTCCATTCTGGAGGCATGGATTTAAATGAGGGTTTTTTTTTTTTTTAAGCGCGTAATTAGAGCTCTAATTGGCTTCAAAAAGGGTGGGCTCAGGGGGGCAGAGCACTGCCCCCGAGCCTATCCACTTGTGGGACATTAGCAAATTAATATTTGCTAATGTCTTCCTGCTTCTCCTCTCACGACAGGTGTCAGGACCTGCCTCCTGTTCGGCTGTGAGAAGAAGCAATGGCCCCAGCAGCAGCAGCAGCCCCTTCTAGGAGCCCGGGATTCAGCAGAGCATCACCACCTCATCCTCCTCCCCGCACCTCTACCGCAGTAAGGTAAGGCCATGGATCGTGGAAGGTATTGGCAGTGAGAGAGAATTGCGGCCTATTGAGCACCAGGGAAGGGTTTGTGTAGTGGATCGCCTCTTTGATCTATCAAGAGCCACATGCCACCAGTGTGATGCTGATGCTACCTACAGTTTATACAGAGCTCACAGCCATTGCATTCATTAGTAAAGGAAATCGTTTGTTTGGGTCAGCTTGCACCAAACCAACTGTTAAGGTCATAGTTTTTCTTGAGTTAGGCGTTAAGCTGGAGTGCGCCTAGTTTCAATTTAGTGTAGGCACCTAGGCTGTGGACAGCCTGAGCACTGATCGTTTGTTAAGCCCTGTACATTGTTTGGTTCTGCCTGCTTCTGGGGAGAGTTCTCCAGTAAATATAATGATAAGTTACAATGTTGTAGGTTATAAATATTTATTCTACCTTGGTCAACCACTGTGCGGTTTATATGAGTGATACTAGTTAAAAAGAGAATAAATATTTTGGGAAACCTCCTAGAGAGGTCCTTGCCTCCCAGGCTTTTCCTGGTAAGGATGTGTGTATAGGAGAGTCCGGTACTTCCCTCCCAGGCTTTGCCTTTGAGAGAATGTTTGTGTGAAGGCTCCAGAGGGTAACGCTTCTCAGCCCTACTAAATATATAATGAAAATAACACTTGCACTACCTAAAAAAAATATTAACTCATCTGCTGCTGCTACAAGGCATCCTTAATATGATGAAAACAAAATATACATAACCCAGTGCTACTTAGCCAATATAAATAAAATCACAATATGCATCAATTCGAAATGCAAATAATGTCCATATAACATAACATAATAAATAACAGGTGACTCCCCAACCTTACCACCATACAGATCTTTGTTATACAGGGTATGCAGGATAGGTAGCAGGATGGGTGATGGACATTATTTTAAAGGATAGTTATAGTTAGGCTTTTCTTCCACGTAAATTTCTAACTGCTAAAAGTAACCCTAAAGCCAACCCCCTTATATATGGTGCACTCTGTGTAAATTTTAGCATCAGTAAGATGCCAAGAATGGAGCAGGGTGCAGAGACAATGTTATTTCTGCATGTAAAAGGTGCAGTTACATTATAAGTGGCTGCCCAATAGCCGCAGAGAAAAGATGCCAGATTTGTAAGAAGATTCCAAAATGGTAGTGGGGGTAACAGAACTGTGGCACCTCACCACTCCTATGCTGGTCTGCACTCACACTGTGCTATAGGGAAGTGTTCCCGAGTGACATCATCACCTTTACCAGCTAGACCACAGCGATCCCTGCTTCTGTGCTCAGTGATCTATGGAGAGTTCTGTGCTCAGACCCAGTTTGTCAGCACACTAAAGGGAACCATTTTAGACTACAAATGAACCTAGGCATAGTATGCTTACCCATTCCCAGGCACAGTTCAGAGAACTCACACTACATAAACCCGACCAAGTACGGGAATAACGCTCAGACACGGTTAAAACTGTCAGTGTGAGTGCAACCTTGGGGTTCACTTGTGCCTGAGCACAGAACACTCCTTAGATTACTGAGCACAGGAACAGGGATCTCTGTGGTCTAGCTGGTAGAAGTGATGATGTAATCATACCGGAGAGCACCTCCTTATAGCACAGTGTGAATGCAGACCAGTGGAGGGGGGAGGGAGTGGATAAGGGGGAAAATCAAACTCGGCACAGTTCAGTTCAACCACACCTAATTAATATATTACCATGTAAAAACATGATTGTGCTGAAAGTTTATTGTGATCCAATCTATGTCATTCATGCTCAGCGCAAATAATATGTTAGCTGCACCCTAAGTATATAGCAGATTGCCCCTATTGCCCCTTCTCCACCAATAATATGGAAGACTTATAACAGCAATGCAGTTATACAATATTTCCTAACATTACCTGGGCAAGAGTACTAAGGAGACTAAACTGACAGACACAGATTCTTTCTGCAGGGCTGTCTGCTTATGGAAAACTATTGTAAATAAGGAGACAAATACATGTGTTTCTCTCCCTTTCGCTAGTCCTTTCTGCTTAAGAAATTAAGCACGAGAAACAGTTTAGGGGCATGGTAATAGTAGCATGTGCCAGTTCACAGTGATTAACAAATCCTTACCATCCTGTTCTTCCTCCACATAGTTCTCAAACTCATTCCTCTGCTCCTCGTAGTACTCTCTCCTGCGCTCATCTGCGGACAATCTCTGCCTGTTCTCGGCTGAAAGAAAATAAATTTTTTGTAAAAACTACACATTTGTTTTGCATTTGATTATAAACCTCAGCAACAAAATGAGACGTGAACACCAAGGGTGTTCCAAATAATCAACTTAGTAAGTCATCTATTCCACAGTAGTTTCTCACAGAATGTCACATATGGATCTTTCTAAACACTACTTACTGTCTGCACTAAAGAGTAACCAATATTTTGATTGACAGAACATCATAGACATTGATAAGATAATTTGGCCACCCAAGCCCAGATCAGACTGCTCGATTTTTTTAAAAATTGACCATACACATAAAAAGCACTTGTGTGATGTTTAAAAATATGCCTCAATTGATAATATTACCTTTTACCTTTTGTACCACCACCCCCTCCATTTAGAATATAAGCTCTATGAGCAAGGCCCTCCTGTACCTTTTGTATTGTGCTGTAATTGTGTTGTCTCCCCTATACATTGTAAAGCGCTGAGTAAACTGTTGGCGCTATATAAATTGTTATTAATAATAATAATAATAATAATAATATTGGAACACTGATAATATTTCAGTGTTCACCCAAAACTGATATATCAGTTTAGGTAGATAGAGGGGGTCTTAGTTTACTCAGCAGCAAGGTCTCCTTACTCGAAATTCCAGGTCAGATCACACAACAAGGCCATAACAGTGGGCACTCTGGAATTTGAGTGGTAGGGTGTCGCACTCCAGTTTTAATGGACATTGGACATTGATTGGATCTAGTGGTTACTATAGGGCACTGGCCAGTGTTTCGGAGCTGCTAACTTTTGTTATTTGTTGTATTATAGCTATGACGATGAGGAATTTGCGTAATAATTCCTAAAGGTGTTGGCTGTAAACTCTTGAGAGGCTTTTTTAATTGGAAAAAATAAAAACTATATCGGGATCAATTTCTATTAATTGACAGTAAACTTTTTCATTTAATATCAGATGGTGCCACAATCTTGCTATGTGATTGTTTTGTTTTTGTTTTTTTACATTAAGCATATTGCAACTGGAAAAGAGAGGCTACTGGCTACAGTAGGGAGAACAAAATTTGAGGCACAGTTGGGAAATCCACCAAGGTGATCTCTTAAATCACTTAATGCAGATATGTTAATACAAAGGGCATGTGGATATTTGAGCAAAGTCCACCCACAACTTAATTGAAGTCAACTGATCCTTTCAAGACATTGCATTATTAAGAAGGACCTAGACAGAAAGCTTTACTGGACTCACACTTCAAAAAAAAAGTTAACTTGTACAACTTCAACGATACCAGTTTTATAAACACAAGTTCCATGAAGATGTAATGAAAAAAACAAAGCCTTGCATTTAGCAGTAATGCTCCGCTTATGCTTTAAAGACAGCTATAGCTGAAAGAGAGTCTTTTGCAAATAGCTGTGTTGTCCTTGCCCAGATCCTATGAGCTTTGTAACATGAGCTGAAGGTGAGAGCACTAAACCTCTTTTCTCCATGCTGCCCTGCACCTCCTGCAGCTGCCCTACACACAGCACACATATTCTGCTTCTGAGTCCAGTAGACGCTCTAGGAGGAGAAAGAGCCCTTCATTGTACAGTGTAATGCAGGCAGCCCTGGAGGTAGCAGGAATGCTTCCGTAGCTATCAGACCATACACAATATGTCTAAATAAACTGTCTATACTACAGTACAGGTTTATTTCATTCCCCTTCCATCTCACTTTAACAGGATAGTTGGCAAAGAAACAAAATCCATCAGACAAAATATAATTAACATTGATTTTTTTATTTCTGAAGGTTTTATAATTGTGTAGGACAGTGGAGAGAATAGATCCTCCTCTGAAATTGTGTTAATTAGTAGTAGATCACAAGGGATGGTAAAAATGTTGTGGATATATGTATAGTTGTACAAAGTAGTAGCTTTCATTTCATGCATTAGAGCAGTGGACATCACCCCTGTCCTCCGAGCCCACTAACAGGCCAGGTTTTATGTATTGCCTTGGGGAGATGCAGACTAGAATACTGCAATCACTGAGCAGCAAATGATATCACCTGTGATGTATTTCAGTTATTTTGGAAACCTGGCCTGTTAGTGGGCCCTGAGGATAGGGTTGATGACCACTGCATTAGAGGAAAGACGATTGTAATGTGGTTGCCAACATCTACAGCTCTGCTTTCTTCCAGTTTTTATATACTTAAAACTCACTGCAATTGCCTACAATGTCTATTGCTGGTATCAGATAATTTGTTGAAATGATTCACTAACACTGGAACATAGGGGAATCTGAGTTCCTCCCTTAAGGTATTATTCTTCAAATACCTTAGCCCTTGTACACACGGTCGGAGAATCCGTTGGAATGTGTCCTATCGGACTGTGTCGTCGGATAATCCGACTGTGTGTGGTACGCATCGGACTGATTCCGTCGGAATATCTGTCGGATCCAATTTTCCAACATGTTGGAAATATTTCCCGACCAACTGGGCCGGTCAGACATATTCCGATCATGTGTAGAGAATTTTGATCGGACCAAGTGCCACGCATGCTCTGATCAAATTCCTACATCAAAGCTATTGGCTACTAGCCTGAATGTAGTCCCATCATAACGAAATTACGTCATCACGTTCTGAAAGATCGGATTTTTCGCCAACTTGGTCCGACCGTGTGTATGCAACAGTTTCGGACACAATCCGTCGGACTAAATCCAACGGACAAAATCCTACGGATTTGGTTGGCAAAATCTCCGACCGTGTGTACAGGGGCTTAAAGTGCATTTGTCACTTTGCTTTTTCAGGAATCCCCTGTATAGTCCACCACCCTCCAACTGATTCTTGTCATCTCCATGCTCCCCCACTGCCTTGTTCACCCAGCAGAGGCCTGAGTCAAGATAATGTCAAAGCTGATCCTTGATGAAGCTTACACAGGGTCTATTCCCCCCCCCCCACATTCACACACACACTCACACATACACACACACACACACGCACACACACACACGCACACACACACACGCACACACACACACGCACACACACACACACACACGCACACACACACACGCACACACACACACACACACACACACACACACACACACACACACACACACACGACAGTACCCAGTTCTGTCAATTGGTTGCCCAAGTGCTGAGCACTGCACTGTGGGAAAATGGGAGAAGGTCACATGCTCTATCATACCCAGAAGTACCTAGATAATCTCTAAGGACCCTGGCAAATAAATGGAGAAGCAGAGATAGCAGCAAAGGTGTGTTTTAACTGGAATGGGGGTGTCTTATATAGAGACGTTACAAGGTATGTGAAGAAAATATATGTTACTGTAATTCATGTATGTTCCTGTGAATATTTTGGATTGAGTCAGGGAATCCTGTAATGGTCAATACAAAATCTGTAAATACCTGGTACAAATTACTTGGCATGGGGGTCTGTTGTATGGTATACTTAGAGAAAAGTCATACACTTAATTCTTATATTAAAATGAAATCTTCTGGCACCCTTCTAGGGCATTAGGTTCATTTAGAAACATCTTTGTAACCAAAGGCAAGGCAGGAATGCAGTCTAGTAATATATCCTTACAGTAACAGCAGGAATCCTGGACAATTTCAAGGAAACTGTGGGACAGAAAAACAAACAAAAGTTTCCACAAAGCTAACACCCTCACCATTGATTTCATCCTGGGATTTTGTTGATCTCTTGCCACGTTTTTTGAAGAAGTTGGAAGCGTCAGATTCCTGCATGAAGATCTTGTTCAAGCCTGGAGTGAAATTTATATAAGGTTCAGTTTGTAGAATGCTGTATTTTACCAAAGTTTATTGTCCCTGTAACAATATCATGCAAATGAATCTTTGTCCTTTATAAAGAACGATTGTAAAGTGTTAACACACTCTAGTGTCTTTAATTCATGTACTTACTTTCTTTTTTGTCAGCTGCCCCATCATCACGGCTTCTCACTGCAGCACTTTCAGCCACCTGAGAGACTAGAGAGAAAGGCGCACTTACTGAATATGGTGCTAATATAGAAAATATTCTCAATTGCACAACAACTGAGGATAATGCTCAACAGTTTATTACCAGTAATTCTAAACATTTGAGTTTACAACTGTTTCAGTAAGCCTAAATTGCAAGCATGCCAACCACCACATCCTAAATTTTACCAGCATTAACAAATCAGAGCTCTACTACTTAGCAATGTAGGGATTTGGAAACAAGAAATAAAGAAGTTGAATGCAGTAAGTCTACAGCTCGCGTTGGCTCCTTCAACATTTCTAACACTGATCAAGGAAAATAAATAATTTTTCCAAAGGACGTATATAGACTATAACTGTACGTCATTAAAAATTACTGCAGTATGTGCAGGATATCTGGGAATAATTAAAAATATTTTTTTTTGCATTGTTATCTCTTTTTTCGATGTGTACTGCAAGCAGGAGACGCTTCATGCAGGAAATTATTTTTTACATGAGATATCAGTTTATAAACATGCAGATTTTTTTTCATCCAAGCATACATTTTCATGCATTGTGAAGGCTCCATCCTCTCCCCAACATTAATGTTATTTCTTCAAAAGAAAAGCAATCAACCAGGAAATTCTAAACTAAGCAATCAATTCTTTCCTAGCAATGATTTATATGGCAAATTGGGTGGTATCAAAATATGCTATCATCTCCGAGTCTGACCAGAATTGTTGGATTGGGCATCTATGGAGAGCTCTAGTACACTATCACTGCAGGACCAAGGGAATTGTGTTTTAAAATACAGACGTCATGCTTTAGCATATATTTAAATAGTTAGTGGTGCATTTTAATGTATGTGATAATGAGTTACAATTAAAAAAAAAAATCCCTTTTAAAAAGCACACAAGGATCACTCTAAATTTAGCATCAGAAGAAACAAGTTGCATGTTTATTCCAAAATAAAGGTAGACTTTTCTTACCTGCTAGAAGCACGACTGCTGCAGCAAAAGACAGAAACAGGACTTGTTTCCAGTTCATTTTGGCTGAGATTTCTTGCCTTGTCAATACACAGCAGAACACTGAGAAAAAGTAGCAAATTCCTCATGTGTCAGATAGGAAGGTGAGGCAGGCAGCTGGGATGTAGGGGAGGAGGAGGGGCATGACCAGCCAAATATTCGGCACAGAACTTGCCCCAAATATCATAAGTGAGGGGGGACATAAGGAAGTGATCATTAGGCTTGTAGCCGAAAACAAAAACAACGTAACCAGCTGCTTATGTTTTCTCAAACACACTTATTTGATTTTTGAACTTCGTTGTTAAAGTTTATGATGTCAGGAGTAGTAAGGGTCCAGTATATTTTGAGCTTTTTCAAAATAAACATATTTAATTTATTACAAGTACTTCTAAAGTGCCAACATTTTACATATATATAGAACATTCACATCAATCCCTGCCATCTAGGAGCTTACAATCTAAAGTCCACACTCACATTCATACATACACATCCTAGCGCCAGTTTAGACAGGAGCCAATTAACCTACCAGCATGTCTTTGGAGGAAACCTGCACAAGCACATGGAGAACATGCAAACTCCAGGAAAGTGGTACCATGGCTGGGATTTGAACCAACGATCCTAGCGCTGCTAGGAGGAAGTGCTAATCACTTACGGCTGTGCTGCCATTGAAGTGTGCTTGCACTATTACTGCATTGGCATCACATGCATTCTTTTACCTTGACGCTCCGGGTTTGAATTTTACAAGGATTATAAGAAGGGGGTAGGTGCACTCCAATCAGACCATAGACCTTGGTAAATGTGGTGCTTCCACGACAAATGCCAGCTGGCTTTCTGACACAATTACCACAATCCACTGAGTGTGTCACTGACACTTCTTCTAAGTATCAGTGACATACTTAAAAGACACACTGCATGGAGTTTGTATGACCATTGCATACCAATTACCGGTAGGTTAATTGGCACTTCACCAATCTGGATCTAGATTGTGTACTAGGGTACTGCATTACAGAAATAAGACTTGCAGGATTCACTATGCAAAAAATAGCTTGGGCCTAGACAAACACACAGGTGAAAAACTTGATTCAAGGTAATGGAAAGCAATTCAGCTTTACTTTGTATGATACAGTGGGCTGAGAAAATAATCACCCCCTTTAAAATAATTTAAAAAAAAAAATTCTTTGCAGCCTGAAATGAAGACAGATACAGCTTTTGTTTTTTCCCAGCTGTATTTACAGTGCAACTTATAACATCCAAGTGAAAGATACAACACCAACATTTCAGAAAAAATGTAAAAGAATTCAAAAACAGAATAAATGAGTTGAAAAAGGGATCACCCCTTGTGTCAGTATTTTGCTGAACCACCTTGCTTTAATTACAGCCTTTAGTCTGTTGGGAATGGGATATGTCTCTACTAACTTTGCACATCTAGACTTTACAATATTTGCTCACTCTTCTTTGCAAAACTGCTCAAGTTCAGTTAAATTTGATGGTGACCGTTTGTGGACTGCAGTCTTCAAGTCATGCCACAGATTTTCAATCGGGTTTAAGTCTGGGCTCTGACTAGCCCATGCAGAGACATTCAGCTGTAAATAGTGCTGCACAGCAACAGTAATAGTTATTGATATGAGCAGAGGTATATCTTTATTCATAACAATTAGATACAGTACAACCTTACTAATAGGACCTGTGGAATTCTAAATATTATAATGTGGCATAATAGCGATAAGCAGTCTGATTAAAGCGGTTCTTCACCCTAAAGGGGAAGTTGATACTTCCGGTTCCGGCGCCGCATAGAGTAGCTGTCTCCCCTCACAGCTCCCGCAAACCGCCCTCCACATCGGCCTATAAACTCTGCGTTTTCCGCTCCAAACACCTCAGCAGCCTTCCCCACGACCCCGGCCACGAGATGGACCGGTTTGTCGAGAAAACCGGGCCGCGATCGTACACGGCCGCCGCCGCGCGGCCGGCCCCGCCGCAAACTGAGGCCCCGGCTTTGGCCTACATGGATCCGGCTTGTGCGGCCCAGCCTGAGGAGATGGCGCCAGCGATGGAGGTAGGAGAGCGGCCCACACATCAGCCTACCCTGAGAGACACACTGCCTCCACAGCTCCAGGCCCCCCCTCCTCCATCCAGCCCTGAAACGGCCCCATTTATGCAGCAGCCTCACATACCTTCACTACCAGAGGATCATCACACAGAACTCCTGGCACAGGCTGTAGCTGCTCTCCTCTCCCCTATGATTGCTGCATCAGTGGAGAAAGCTGTCAGCTCAGGCATGCAGAAGGTTCAAGCCCAGCTGGGGGAACATGAATCTAGACTGAATGAAGCAGAACACCGCATATCAACCATTGAGGAGGAACTTTACCAGACGCAATCTCTGGAACATGCCCAGGACAGAACTAACAAATATATACTGGAAAAACTCGACGACCTCGAAAATAGGTCCAGGAGGAGCAACCTGCGATTTGTAGCTCTACCTGAATCGCTTCACCAATCTGCTTTAACAGAATTATGTGCCCGTCGCATCCCTGAAGCTCTGGGTTTGGGAGGCCCATGCACCGTGGAGCGTGCACACCGCGTGGGAGCCTTCAACTCAAGCAAATCGCCGCGCCCGATCATAGCCAAGTATCTCAACTATTCGGACAAAGCCGCCATACTGCAACAATACTGGCAATCCAGATCCCTGCAGATAGACGGAGTCCGAATTCTGATCTTTGCCGACTACTCGGTGGACGTCTCCAAGAAACGCAAGGCTTTCCAGCATATCTGCGCAGAACTTCACCAGCGGCAAATCAAGTTCACACTGGCATTCCCGGCTACTCTGCGGATCAAAACGCCATCCGGTGAACAACTGTCCTTTCAAGACCCTGATGAGGCGTCATCCTACTTGAAAACTTCACGCTCGGGCTCCCACCTCAGCCCCACACCCAAGGCCCTACCAATCAACCGAGCCCTGGATCAAAGGAGTCCGCGGAAAGACTCTCCCAAGCGCTTCAGGGCCTCGGGTCCAACTCAACATGGCTTGACCATACACTGAGGGGCAAAGTTGGTTCCGTTGCTTTCACACACAAGTGTTTCTTCTTTACGGCCATGTTTGGCCATCCTCCCTACCTGGGTAAGGTGCTCTGACTTTGGACTCTCCCTCCTGGACTGTCCACACCTCTCAGGTAATATCCGTTACTACTTAATCGGGTATGAGGCTCCGTTTGCCTACATACCGATCTTGACTTTCTGTTGATCTATTCGTTATGTTCTATTTTATTTATATTTTCGCTCTTCTTCAGTGATTCGTAGCTATATAGTTATATTGCTTAACACGGTACTTTATGTTCAATGACCTTGAGATGAATGTATCTTTTCATGCATACGCTCATGCCCTCTTCCCCCTGGGTATCTTTGTGCAGACCTGCCTACATGCACTGTTCTCCCGCCTGCCCTGCTGTTACTTTATATCCCATCTCCGAGGGGCGGAAGCCCTTGACTTGATACAGGGCTGGTTATGGGAACTGGTCTTCACGGTGATCCCCATGCGGAAAAAAGCGAAGTTGGTTAGTAATTATGTTTACCTCTGCTTACCCTATTTTTGGTTACTGCTCCAGATCTATTCCTCCCCCTCTTCTCCTCTCCTTCTCCCTACTACACCTACTAATAGTACACACTTGTCCATCATCCCCCTTCTTAGGGCCTTACAAACATGCTCCAGTGTAGACTACTACTACTACTTATTGCGCCCAACTGCCCACATCCTAATGGCTTTACTACTTGTACATCATACCCCCGTCCTAATCTCACCATGCTGCGAATAATCTCCTGGAATGTGAAGGGCCTTTGTTCCCCCTCTAAGAGAATGAAGGTTCTTCGACATCTCAAACGGCTCAAGGCAGATATAGCTTTACTTCAGGAGACACACCTTTCTTCACCCGACTTCGTTCGGATGAAGAAACTCTGGGTGGGAACGGTGGCTGGCTCAGAAGCCATAGGCCGTAAAGCAGGAGTCCTTATCCTCATTCATAAACACCTCCTATGCACCATCTTATCTACGGACACGGATACGCAGGGCAGATTGCTCTCTATTCGTGTCCTCATAGGGACAAAAGAAATAGTGATATCCAACATTTATGCCCCTAACAGTCCCACGAAACAGTTCTTCAACACGCTAACCACTTGGCTCCTGTGCTACCCTTTACTTCCCCAAGTCGTAGGGGGGGACTTTAACTCCGTGATCCACCCGCTAGATGACAAATCTCCGAAACGACGACTTGACTCTTCCTCGACTCTAACCAATGCCACGTTGCTAGCGGCCACAATGGAATCCCTTCATCTCCTTGACTTATGGCGCTTACACCACCCGACTGATAGGGAATTCTCCTTTTACTCACATCCACACAACGTTTTCACCAGGATCGATTACATATTCAGCTCACATGATTTACTCCCTTTAATCCCGGACGCGGAGATTCATTAATATTGCTATCTCCGATCATGCCCCTATCTCTGTGTCTCTAGAGACTCCTGATATCCATCCAAATCCCAAACTGTGGCGCTTCCCCTCCTTCCTCCAACACAACGCGGATTTCCACACTTACATTACAAAAGAATGGCGACTATACACACAAACGAATGCGGACCATGCGGATAACCCCAATCTGTTATGGGATGCAGGGAAAGCTTTCCTTCGGGGACACATCATTTCTTATGCATCCTCCTTCAAAAAAAATGTGCACCTTAACTACAACACAGCCAGTTCCAGACTTCATCAGGCTCAACGAACACTCTATACCCACGATACACCTGAGAACCGGACTGCTTGGCGAATAGCCAAACAGTCGTTTGACACTTGGGCCGACACCCTGGAATCAATTAAAAGAGCTCACTTTGATGCCACTCTCCACAAATTTGGGAATAAGGCCGGTAAACTGCTAGCAAGACTATGTAAGGGTCCCTACCGCCCAACTATTATCCCTGCTATCCGGGAGCCGGATGGCTCCATCACGACGTCGCAAAAAGGCATTAATTCGGCCATGCTGCGTTATTATACGGCGTTATACGCAGCCGACCCTATCGACGAGCACACGGCACACAAATTCATAGACAGAGTGACTCTGACCCAAATATCCCCCTCGCAACTGGACTCTCTTAATGCCCCCATATCTCTCGCAGAAATAACCAGCACGATCCGGACTCTAGCCTCCTCGAAAGCGTCTGGCCCAGATGGACTAACGGGCGAATTCTATAAATCCCTAAACTCGCTCCTAGCACCCACACTTGAAAAGGTATACCAACACATATGGTTGGGTGGCCCCTACCTACCCACGGGCAACCAGGCAATAGTAAAACTACTGGAAAAAAAGGGGAAGGAGCCTACAGAACCGGGCTCATATAGGCCCATCTCACTCCTGAATCTCGATGTCAAGATCCTTTCCAAAATAGTAACCACGAGACTAGCTGACATCATCCCTTCTCTGATTCACCCTGCCCAGTCAGGCTTTGTGAAGGGCAGAAAGGCAACAATCAACATCAGAAAAGTGATGATGGCACTAGAACAAGCCAGATGTAACCCGAATGGGGACTTTGCCATTATTACTCTTGATGCCGAAAAGTCTTTTGACAACGTTAGTATCGAATGGCTGTCTATGGTTCTGAACAAAATGGGATTCACTGGCCCCTTTCTGCATCTCATACAATCTATGTACACCTCTCCGGCAGCCAGATTGGTTGCAGCTGGCCTGCTTTCAAATGAATTTCGCCTACATAAGGGCACGAGACAAGGCTGCCCTCTATCCCCTCTCCTCTTTAATTTGGCCCTGGAACCACTTTCTAGATATTTGCTAACAGTGGCCCCAATCCACGGCATTAACATAGGGGAGCAACAATTGAAGACGTCTCTTTTTGCAGACGACATCCTCATCTTCTCCGCCAATCCTTCCGCAGTCATGCCCACAATAAAAAGCACATTTGATCTATTCAGAAAATGTTCCGGTTTACGCATAAACTATTCCAAAAGCGAGATATTGCCCCTCGGTCCCCTCCCACCTCCGGCCTGGACTCAAAATTCCATCTTCTCGATAGCAAAGTCACATATCACCTACCTAGGTATCAAGATAGGGAAACTCTCTTCCTCTCTCTACCATCTGAACTACCCTACCCTCTTTGCCAAGATCACTCTGGAACTGGAAAACTGGATGGATCTGCCCCTCTCGCTCCTGGGAAGATGTCACTTGGTAAAAATGGTCAGTTTCGCACGTCTGCTATACCCTCTCCAAACGATACCTTTACTTATCAGACACAAGGATATCCAAATTTTGAATTCTGCAATATCAAAATTTCTTTGGCGAAACAAAAGACCACGTATCGCTTTTTCAAAACGTCATCTTCCCAGGACCGAAGGTGGTATTAGTCTTCCAAACCTTAGATTGTATAATCTAGCCTGTCTTTTGCGGGTAGGCCTGGACTGGATTACCCAAAAATCCCAATGTTCCAACTATCAGCTGGAGACAGCAATGGTCCATCCCTATTCCCTCACTGCCCTTCTTCACTGCAAATGGAAATCTCTACCAACTCCGCACCAACATAATCTCTTGCTGAGAGACACCGCCATTGCCTGGAGGGAGGTAAGGAAAAGTCTCCGTCTCTCTCCATTTATTTCCAAATTCCTCCCGATACAAGGAAACCCGAGTTGTTCTCCGGGTCTGGAACGCCAGCCCTATGACGAGTGGCGCCAAAAGGGCCTCGTTGCTTTTTTCTCCCTGTGTGATCCTGAATCCGGTCGGGTAGCATCATTCAGATCCCTAGCCGCAAAATTCTCTCTCCCGGATGCTTCTGCTTTCCATTATGGTCAATGTGTTAGCTTCCTTCAAAAAACCTGCAGAAACAAATCCACAAGATTCGCGTCATCGTTCCTTGAAACACTCATACAAAATGACACCTGCAAAATTTCCGACATTTACAAACCTCTACTATTGAAAACAACCCCCTCTCTAGCTTCATCCTCGGTGTTAAATTGGGCAAAAGACTTTCCAGAAGAGGACATAGTGGACAAGATCCTGCAAGGCCTCAATTCTGTATACAACCTGGTTCCTAATGAATCTTGGAGGGAAACCCAGCTGAAAATCACTCACCGCGCCCATATTCCTTTTCTTCCAACTTCTAAACAATCTTCAGCCTCGACCTCGCTCTCACTGTGCCCACTGTGCCAGCAACCCAAGCCCTCTCTCGCGCACCGATACTGGACTTGCACCTATATTGCTGCTTTTTGGGATCAAGTTCTGGCATTTATATTCCGGATTACATTATTAAAGCTCCCCAAGAACCCGCTCCTCCTTATCTTTGGGCACTGGGACCCCACACTGCTCCCTTGGTCCACCACTCCCAGCCCACCGGGGAAAGACTGGTCCTTGATCTGTCTCCTGCTAGCAAGAAGGGCCATACTGGCCAACTGGACCTCTACATCCATACCCTCCATCTCCCAGGTTGAAAGAGATCTCCTGCAACTCCTTTTTTGGGACAAAATCAACGCCAATCTGGACCACCAGAAAGCCTCACAACGCTTCCACGACAGATGGGACCCTTTTATTATGGCGCAGCTCTCTTCTCATGACCGAGCTCACCTTGATAAACTCTCCTTTGTCTACAATGATTCTTGCCAAGCATGATCCTCTCTACTACTGGATGCCTTCCTTCAATAGAGCAATAGATCAGTATATGCAGCCACTTGTGCCCATCAAATGCAGCCACTTGTGCCCATCAAATGCAGCCATTTGTGCCCATCATATGCAGCCACTTGTGCCAATAAAATGCAGCCACTTGTGCCCATCATATGAAGCAATTTGTGCCTGCCAAATGCAGCCACTTGTGTCCATCATATGCAGCCACTTGTGCCCATCATATGCAGCTACTTGTGCCCAGTATATGCAGCAACTTGTGCCCATCAAATGCAGCCACTTGTGCCCATCATATGCAGCCACTTGTGCCAGTCAAATGCAGCCACTTGTACCCATCATATGCAGCTATTTGTGCCCATCAAATACAGCCACTTGTGCCCAGTATATGCAGCCACTTGTGGCCATCAAATGCAGCCACTTGTGCCCATCAAATGCAGCCAGGC
This sequence comes from Lithobates pipiens, assembly GCF_037356315.1. Classification (NCBI taxonomy): domain Eukaryota; kingdom Metazoa; phylum Chordata; class Amphibia; order Anura; family Ranidae; genus Lithobates; species Lithobates pipiens. The sequence continues at coordinate 157,970,468 of NW_027507903.1, forward strand.
GTGTCCCCCGGCTCGGCTGTCACTTCACAAACCCCCCCCCCCCCCTCGGCCGGTCCGGCGGCACTTACTGCTCTTGTGGCGGGGCTTTGCTCCTCTCCTGGAGTGACGGGGCTTCCTCCTCCTCTTCTGTAGTGGCAGGAAGCGGCAGCTGCGGCTCCTGTGTCCTCAGGCTTCCTCTGCCGTGTCTCCTCTTCTGCCAAAGCGTTAGGCATCCAATAGGATCGCCTAATGCTTTGGCCAATCGGGAGACAGGTCTCACTGACCTGCCTGCTGAATGGCAGGGAGGAATGTTAGTGTGCAAATATCGAAAATTTATTCGCTATGCCACACAACAGGGTGGGATTGACCACCCTATTTTGAAGCCTATTAGAGCCTCTGGCTCTAAGCACATGCTTCAAAATACACACCCCCGCCTATCCCCACCATAATATTTCATGTGCCTGGGGTCCTGAAAGGGGCTGGGCACATGAATAGGGAGGGCGGACGAGGTGTCAGGGGGGTAGCCACTGCAGCTTGCATAATTCAACAGCCGTTAATGTCTAAACTGCTGGCAACAAAAGTGAGTACACCCCTAAGTGAAAATGTCCAAATTGGGTTCAATTAGCCATTTTCACTCCCCAATGTCATGTGACTCGTTAGTGTTACAATGTCTCAGGTGTGAATGGGAAGCAGGTATGTTAAATTTGGTGTTATCGCTCTCAGTCTCCCATACTGGTCACTGGAAGTTCAACATGGCACCTCATGGCAGAGAACTCTCTGAGGATCTGAAAAAATTATTGTTGTTCCACATAAAGATGGCCTAGGCTATAAGAAGATTGCTAAGACCCTGAAACTGAGCTGCAGCATGGTGACCAAAAACATACAGTGGTTTAACGGGACAGGTTCCACTCAGAACAAGCCTTGCCATGGTCGACCAAAGAAGTTGAGTGCACATGCTCAGCGTCATATCCAGAGGTTGTCTTTGGCAAATAGACATATGAGTGCTGCCAGCATTGCTGCAGGAGTTGAAGGGATGGAGGGTCAGTCTGTCAGTGCTCAGACCATTTTCTGCACACTGCATCAAATTGGTCTGCATCTGCATGGCTGTTGTCCAGGAAGGAAGCCTCTTTTCAAGATGATGCACAAGAAAGCCCACAAACAGTTTGCTGAAGACAAGCAGACTAAAGACCTGGATTACTCTAACCATGTCCTGTGGTCTGATGAGACCAAGATAAACTTATTTAGTTCAACCAAGCCTGTGTGGCAGCAACCAGGTGAGGAGTACAAAGACAAGTGTGTCTTGCCTACAGTTAAGCATGGTGGTGGGAGTGTCATGGTCTGGGGCTGCATGAGTTCTGCTGGCACTGGGGAGTTCATTGAGGGAACCATGAATGCCAACATGTACTGTGACATTTGTTGAAACAGAGCATGATCCCTTCCCTTCAGAGATTGGCAGTATTCCAACATAACGACTCCAAACACACATCCATGATGACCAGTGCCTTGCTAAAGAAGCTGAGGGTAAAGGTGATGGACTGGTCAAGCATGTCTCCAGACCTAAAACCTATTGAGCATCTGAGGAGCGCAAGGTTTCTAACATCCACCAGCTCTGTGATGTTGTCATGGAGGAGTGGAAGTGAACTCCAGTGGCAATCTGTGAAGCTCTGGTGAACTCTATGCCCAAGAGGGTTAAGGCAGTGCTGGAAACTAATAGTGGCCACACAAAATATTGACACTTTGGGCCCAGTTTGGACATTTTCACTTAGGGGTGTACTCTCTTTTGTTGCCAGCGGTTTAGACATTAATTTAGTGAGTGTACAGTTTGTATAACAGTGTAAATTTGCTGTCCCCTCAAAATAACTCAACACACAGCCATTAATGTCTAAACCGCCAGCAACAAAAAGTGAGTACACCCCTAAGTAAAAATGTCCAAATTGGGCCCAAAGTGTCAATATTTTGTGTGGCCACCATTATTTTCCAGCACTGCTTTAACCCTGTTGGACATAGAGCTCACCAGAGCTTCACAGGTTGCCACCGAAGTCCTCTTCCACTCCTCCATGACAACATCACGGAGCTGGTGGATGTTAGAAACCTTGCGCTCCTCAGATGCTCAATAGGGTTTAGGTTTGGAGACATGCTTGACCAGTCCATCACCTTTACCCTCAGCTTCTTTAGCAAGGAAGTGATTGTCTTGGAGGTGTGTTTGGGGTCGTTATCATGTTGGAATACTGCCCCTGTGGCCCACTCTCTGAAGGGAGGGGTTCATGCTCTGCTTCAGTATGTCACAGTACATGTTGGCATCAGGACCCTCTTTAACGCAGGGCAAAAGGGGGAGCTGCCCTGAGCCCTGTCATTGTTGGGGGGCCCTGAGCCCGTGCTGCTGCCCGCCGCCCGCCGGGGACTGGAGTTCCGTCACATCCGGTGCTAGTCACGCTGGCTACTCGCTGCTGTCCTCTGGGAGGGGAACGCTGCTTCTGTATTTACAAGTAACAGTGCTCCTCTCTGTGCAGCCGTTCAGACCACTCCCTGCTCCACACATTGATCTCTGTGAGAGCAGAGGAGGGATGGGGTGGGGCATCCACACAGGGGGAAGCTCCTCCAGAGACCGGCAGCTGCACAGACATGATGTGAGTTTAGGCTGCTCATCTGCTCTTGTTTTCTAGTTGGTGGGAGAGAATTCTGAGGAAAGTTTGGGGGGGGGGAGATAGTCAGCGTGGAGCATATTCCAGAGGGTAATATTAGGGGCATTAGTGGTAGGGTAACCAAAGCACATAAACCCAAGGTAAATATAGTAGCAAGTCCTAGTTGTAATCTTGGAACACCCAAGAGGATAGTATATGACCGGTCAAAATATATTAATACATTAAAATGTTTGTTCACCAATGCCAGAAGTCTGCCAAGCAAAATAGGCGAGTTGGAAGCTCTGGTGCATCAGGAGAGCTATGATGTAATCGGTATTGCTGAAACTTGGCTTTATTCCTCACATGACTGGGCTATTAATATTCCTGGCTATGCACTCTTTCAGGAAAGACAGAGTAAAAAGGAAAGGTGGAGGGGTCTGTCTGTATGTGAGAAGTGATCTTAAAGCGAGTGAGATAGAGGACCTGGTGGACGGAGAGTGTGATGAGTCCGAAGCATTATGGGTAGAACTGCATACAGATGTGCATAGTTCAAAGTTAATCATTGGAGTTTGTTATAGACCATCCAATGTTAATTAGGAGGTGCAGACTCAGCTCCTTGCACAGATAGAAAGGGCTGCAAGGGCTGGGACAGTGATAATAATGGGGGATTTTAACTACCCAGAAATTGGCACTGCTGGGACAGTTAAAGGGCAAAAATTTATAAACCTATTACAGGACAATTTTATGGTCCAGTTTATTGAGGCCCCAACTAGGAATGATGCTCTGTTGGACCTGGTAATCTCATACCATGCAGAACGTATTACTAATGTTCAGATAAAGGAACATCTAGGTAGCAGTGACCATAACATGATTTCATTTGATGTTAGCTGTAAGCAAAAATCACATACGGGAAAGATAAAAACACTTCATTTCAAGAGAGCACATTTTCCAAGGATGAGGGCTGCTCTCCAGGACTTAGACTGGGAGAGAATATTGGCATCAATGGGTACAGAACAGAAATGGGAATTCTTCAAAAAGACTGTTTGTGATCTCACGGCAAAGTATATTCCCATGGGCAATAAGTTTAAAAGGCTAAAAATAAAACCGATGTGGATCACGGCCAAAGTTAAAAAAGCTATAAACTATAAAAAAAAGCTTTTAAAAAATATAAAAATGAAGGAACGCTAGTGTCATTTAAATGTTACAAGGAATATAACAGAATATGTAAAAAGGAAATCAAGGATTCAAAAATTCAAAATGAAAGACAGATTGCAAAAGATAGTAGGACAAACCCCCAAAAATTCTTCAAATATATTAATAGTAAAAAGGTTAAGTCTTAGCATGTAGGCCCTTTGCAAAATAATCTGGAATGGGTGACTGGGGCCAAAGAGAAGGCTAACTTATTAAATACTTTCTTCAGCTCTGTGTATACAAAGGAGCATGGGGGAGCTCATGTCTATAATGGGGGTGGTAGTGACGCAGCCCCAAATCCACAATGGCTCAAAAGTGATATGGTCCAGAAATATTTGGACAGAATAAAGGTGGATAAAGCACCTGGACCTGATGGCATCCACCCATGTATCCTAAAAGAATTGAGCTCTGTAATTTCAAAGCCATTGTATCTAATTTTTAGGGACTCATTAATGACAGGAATAGTACCACTGGATTGCGCAGGGCCAATGTGGTGCCTATATTTAAAAAGGGAACAGAGTCTTTACCAAGTAACTATAGACCCGTTAGTTTAACTTCTACAGTTGGAAAGATACTAGAGGGATTAATAAAAGACCACATAGATGAGTTCTTGCAGGGAAAAAATATTTTAAGCAACAGACAGCATGGATTCATGAAAGACAGAAGTTGTCAGACAAACCTGATTTCTTTTTATGAGGTGGTAAGTAAAACCTTGGACAGAGGGGTGGCGGTGGATGTGATATACTTGGATTTTGCAAAAGCGTTCGATACAGTTCCGCACACACAGCTCATGTGTAAGGTAAAGTCTACAGGTTTGAAAATATCGATTTGTAAATGGATAGAAAACTGGCTAAAAGACAGAATTCAGAGAGTAGTGGTTAATGGTTCTTACTCTGAATGGTCTAAGGTTATCAGTGGTGTACCACAAGGTTCAGTGCTGGGACCCTTACTTTTTAAAATCTTTATAAATGATATTGGGTCTGGGATCAAGTGTAACATTTCTGTCTTTGCAGATGACACCAAGATATGCAGTGGAATAACCTCCTTACAGGATGTCTCCAATTTACAAGCCGACCTCAATGCTCTGTCTAATTGGGCGACCATGTGGCAGATGAGGTTTAATGTTGATAAATGTAAAGTTATGCACTTGGGGGCTAAGAATATGCATGCATCATACATGCTAGGGGGAGTACAACTGGGGAATCCATAGTGGAGAAGGATCTGGGGGTTTTGGTAGATCATAAGCTCAATAATAGCATGCAATGCCAAGCTGCGGTTTCCAAAGCGAGTAAAGCCCTTTCCTGTATTAAGAGAGGTATGGACTCCAGAGGGAGAGATATCATTTTTCCCCTGTTCAAATCATTAGTAAGACCTCATCTTGAATATGCAGTTCAGTTTTGGGCACCAGTTCTCAAAAAGGATATCGGGGAACTGGAGAAAGTGCAGAGAAGGGCAACCAAACTGATAAGAGGCATGGAGAAGCTCAGCTATGAGGAAAGATTAGAGGAACTGAATTTATTCACTCTTGATAAGAGGAGATTAGGGGGGGATATGATCAACATGTACAAATATATAAGGGGTCCATATAGTGAACTTGGTGTTGAGTTATTCACTTTACAGTCAACAAGGAGGATAAGGAGGCACTCTTTACGTGTAGAGGAAAAGAGATTTCATCTCCAAATACGGAAAGGTTTCTTCACAGTAAGAGCTGTGAAAATGTGGAATAGACTCCCTGCAGAGGTGGTTATGGCCAGCTCAGTGGATTGCTTTAAGAAAGGCCTGGATTATTTCCTAAGTGTACAAAATATAACTGGGTAATGACATTGATCCGGGGAAAATCCGATTGCCTCTCGGGGGATCAGGAAGGATTTTTTTCCCCTGCTTTAGCGAATTGGATCATGCTCTGCTGGGGATTTTTGCCTTCCTCTGGATCAACTGTGGGTATAGAATTGGGTATATGGGCTGGTATGATATATATATATATATATCCACTTGCTTACTGGGCACTTAAACACCCTTCCTGACCAGACCAATTTTCAGCTTTTGGTGCTCTCACACTTTGAATGACAATTACTCAGTCATGCAACACTGTACCCAAATGAATTTTGTGTCCTTTTTTCCCACAAATAGAGCTTTCTTTTGGTGGTATTTGATCACCTCTGGGGTTTTTATTTTTTGCGCTATAAATGAAAAAAGACCGAAAATTTTGAAAAAAAACGCATATTTCTTTGTTTCTGTGATAAAATTTGGCAAATTATAATTTTTTTTTTCATACATTTTGGCCACAATTTATACTGCTACATATCTTTGGTAAAAATAACCCAAATTAGTGGATATTATTTGGTCTTTGTGAAAGTTAGAGAGTCTACAAGCTGTGGTGCGAATCATAAAAAATTGATCACACCTGATGTACTGGTGGCCTATCTCATTTCTTGCGACCCGAACAAGTCAGGAAAGTACAAATACCCCCCAAATGACCCCTTTTTTGAAAGTAGACATTCCAAGGTATTTACTAAGATGCATGGTGAGGTTTTTGATGTTGTCATCTTTTTTCCACAATTCTTTGCAAAATGAAGATTTTTTTTTATTTATTTTTTTCTCACAAAATTTTCAATGTAATAGGTTATTTCTCTCACATGGCATGTGTATACCACAAATGACACCCCAAAATACGTTCTGCTACTCCTCCTGAGTATAACGATACCAAATGTGTGAGACTTTTACACAGCCTGGCCACATACAGAGGCCCAATATTGAAATAGCACCATCAGGCGTTCTAGGAGCATAAATTACACATCTTATTTCTCAACCACCTATTACAGTTTTGAAGGCCCTGGAGCACCAGGACAATGGAAATGCCCACAAAGTGACCCCATTTTGGAAAGCTAACACCCCAACGTATAATTTATGAGGCATATTGAGTCGTTTGAATGGTTCATTTTTTTCCCAGAAGTTTTGGGAAAATGTGGAAAAAAAATGAAAACCCATTTTTTTTACGCAAAGTTGTCCATTTATAAGATATTTCCAACACATAGCATGTACATAGCAAAAATGACACCCCAAAATACGTTCTACTACTCCTCCTGAGTATAACGATACCAAAAGTGTGAGACTTTTTTCACAGCCTGGCCACATACAGAGGCCCAATATTGAAATAGCACCATTAGGCGTTCTAGGGGCATAAATTACACATCTCATTTCTCAACCACCTATTACATTTTTGAAGGCCCTGGAGCACCAGGACAATGGAAATGCCCACAAAGTGACCCCATTTTGGAAAGCTAACACCCCAACGTATAATCTATGAGGCCTATTGAGTCGTTTGAATGGTTCATTTTTTTTCCAGAAGTTTTGGGAAAATGTGGAAAAAAAATGAAAACGCATTTTTTTACGTAAAGTTGTCCATTTATAAGATATTTCCAACACATAGCATGTACATAGCAAAAATGACACCCCAAAATACGTTCTACTACTCCTCCTGAGTATAACGATACCAAATATGTGAGACTTTTACACAGCTTGGCCACATACAGAGGCCCAACATGCAAGGAACACCATCAGGTGTTCCAGGGACACATAGCATGCACATACCAAGAATTACACCCCAAAATACATTCTACTGAGAAAAGAGTAAACAAAAGATTACCTGTGGTTTTAGCAGCGCAGTTGTCCACAGGATGATAGCACTGGTCCAGGCAGCAGGCAGGGACTTGGTCAGCAAAAGTGAACACAATTTTCCAGGCAACAGGCAGGTATACTGTCCATAGTCAATATTGGCAGCAGGCAGGGATACCGTCCATATACAGTCCAAGGTCAGTGCAGGCAGAGATCGTCAGCATTGCCAAAATATTGGTCCTGGTAGTAGGCAGGAACATGGTCCATCCATGTGGTGTGGTCAGTTCATGCGACAGGCAGAGGCATGATGGTATAGGTCCTACAGGCAGCAGGCAGAAGTAAGGCCTTGTTCAGGACAGAATGGGGATAGGGGTAGAGGCTTCTCCCACCCAAATCTCTTTGAAGCCTCCGAGTCTCCAGACCCTAATCTAGGAATGAGAAAACAAAGGAAATTGTCTTCTTCATCCAAAAAAACTATTCTGGAGCCCCTCACATATGTGAGACCCCTGTTATGAATCCCACTAGTCCACAGAGGGTAGAAGATCAGTCCAAGAGGCAGGCAAAAGGCATGGTCAAACAGTCCAGGGTCAGTTCCAGATCAGGCAGAGGTATGTACAGAATCAGTAGGCAGAAGCGTGGTCGAATAACAGTCCAGGGTCAGTTCCAGATCAGGCAGAGGTATGTACAGAATCGGTAGGCAGAAGCGTGGTCGAATAACAGTCCAGGGTCAGTTCCAGATCAGGCAGAGGTATAAACAGAATCAGTAGGCAGAAGCGTGGTCGAATAACAAGCCAGGGTCAGTTACAGAGCAAGCAGAGGCATAAGGGGTTTGAAGGTAAATGGCAGGAAGTGAGGGTTATGGTTACCATACTTCACTAATAATTCACTGAAGTATGGTAACGGCGGAAACAGTCACCTATGCAGAGGCCTGGTTGGGAAGGGCATTGGGCACAGTAATAAGTGGTGTCTCTTCTCACTCCTCGTTTGCTGCACACCCGAAATTTTTTCTGATGTCTTCGGCCTGTTGGTCTCGGAGGGATTTTATCAGGAAAGTGGCATTCAGAGAGTCTGCTAATTACATCGGATCGAATGTTTTGTGGTGGGCCGTTGGGGTATATAAGGGCAGTGGTGATTTCCTCCTGGTAGCCAAGGAAGGGTATGGGTCTTTCTGTGGACTTACGATAAATTACATATGTGTTGTATATGGCCAAATTAAAGAAATAAATTGAAATTTTTTTATACCACTTGTATGTTCTTCTCGTGGCAAGATAGGGTTCGAGCATCTGGTCGTTCAAGTCGACACCCCCCATGAACATGTTGTACTCATGGATACAAGTGGGTTTTTGTATTGGGCCATCCCTCCTGGTGATCTCAACAAAAGTGTTGTTGTGGATCGAAGAAAGCATGTAGACATCCCTTCTGTCCCTCCACTTCACAGCCAAAATTTCCTCGTTCCGTAAACTCGCCGCTTCGCCTCTTCTTAGCCTTTTGTTGACGAGGCTTTGAGGAAAGCCCTTCCGGTTCGTTCTTACGGTGCCACATGCTGGAGTTTGCATTCTATGGAGGTTGCGGAACAGGGGTAAACTGGTATAGAAATTGTCCACATACAGATGGTAGCCTTTCTCCAGGAGTGGGTTTATGAGTTCCCAAACAACTTTTCCACTCGATCTGATGTATTCGGGGCAATTAGGGGGATGTAGCTGGGTGTCCTTCCCTTCGTATACCATGAAGGAATATGTATACGCTGTGGCTCGATCACATAATTTATACAATTTCACCCCATAGCGGGCCCTTTTGGAGGGAATAAATTGCTTTAGGCCCAGCCTGCCAGAAAATTTGATCAGGGACTCATCCACACATATGTGTTGGTCTGGGGTAAACAACTGAGAAAAATTATTTATTAGCGGCCAAATTTTGTAAAGTTTATCAAAATTTGGGTCATTCCGGGGAAGGCACTGGGTATTGTCGTTAAAGTGTAGGAATCTCATTATCGTTAGATATCTGGTCCGGGACATTATTGAGGAAAAGATGGGCATGTGATAGATGGGGCGGGATGACCAATATGCACATATTTCATTTTTATTGTTTAGTCCCATACAAAATGTGAGGCCCAAAAAATTTTTAAACTCCTCCACTGTTAGGGCTCTCCACTTGTAGGGACGGGCATAAGAGGACGTTGGGTTGCTTTCAATAAATTGTTGGGCATATAGGTTGGACTGGACCACAATGGATTCAAGCATATCCTCTGTAAAAATTAGGTGGAAAAAGTCCATCAGGGAAAAATTGTGTGTGTCCACCTGGACTCCTGGATTGGCAGTGAAAGGGGGAACGTTGGCTTCTCCTGAGTTAGGAGGAAGCCACAAGGGGTTCTGGAGGGAATAGGGAAGGCTGGCATGGGACCTAACCCTTTGGGGCCGAGTTGACACCCCACTTGTACGTGGCCTTTGCCGAGGTACTGTGGTGCCGGTGGATGGCACTGGGTTGCCGGTGGATGGCTCTGCGGTGCTGGTGGATGGTACCGCCTCCTCACCAGTGCGCCTTCGTCTGACGGGCGGACTATCATCTTCCTCCTCTGAGGCTGTCATGGTACCGCTGCTGAGGACAGGCTCGTAGTCCACGTCAGACTCAGAATCTGAATATGAGGAGGAATCCGAAGCGGAAACCTCCCCGTTGCTCTCATCGGCTGCAAGGATATCATATGCCTCCTCAGCTGAATATAATCTTTGTGACATTTTTATTGATCACAAATGGCACTGACAGGTGACGCTGATCTGGCAGATGACACTGACAGCTGACGCTGATTTGGCAGATGACACTGACAGGTGACACTGATGTGGCAGGTGACACTGACAGGTAACGCTGATCACAGGTGACACTGACGTGGCAGGTGGCACTGACGGCACGTGGCACTGACGACACGTGGCACTGACAAATAGCACTGGAGGCAGATGGCACTGGAGACAGATGGGGCTGACAGATGTCGCTGACAGATGTCGCTGGCAGATGTCACTGACAGATGGCACTGGGGCTGGCACTGGCAGATGGTGCTGGCTATTTGCTCTGGCAAATGGGGCTGGCAGATGGCACTGCGGCTGGCAGATGGCGCTGGCAGGTGGCACTAGCGCTGGCAGGTGGCACTGGCAGGTGGCACTGGCACTGGCAGGTGGCACTGGCACTGGCGGCACTGGGGCTGATGGCACTGGGGCTGAAGGATGGCACTGGCAGGTGGCACTGGCAGGTGGCACTGGCGCTGGCAGGTGGCACTGGCACGTGGCACTGGAGCTGACGGCACTGGGGCTGACGGATGGCACTGGCAGGTGGCACTGGCGCTGGCAGGTGGCACTGGCGCTGGCACTGGCGCTGGCAGGTGGCACTGGCACTGGCGGCACTGGCGCTGGCGGCACTGGCGCTGACGGCACTGGGGCTGACGGCACTGGGGCTGACGGATGGCACTGTCGCTGGCAGGTGGCACTGGCGCTGGCACTGGCAGGTGGCACTGGCGGCACTGGCACTACTGGCAGATGGCACTGGCACTGGGGCTGACAGATGGCACTGGGGCTGACAATTGGCACTGGGGCTGACAAATTGGCACTGGGGCTGACACTGAAACAATGTTTCACACACAGATCCTCTCTCTCCTCACACGCTGTCTCTGTGTGAGGAGGGAGAGACACGGCAATGGGAGATGATCTCATATGTTTACATTTGAGATCATCTCCCATTGGTAGCTGCAATCGCTCTGTGAACGGCCGCTTTGATTGGCCGTTCACGGCGATCTGTATTTGCCTGTCTCCGGGAGACACGGCGAATACTAAACTTCCGCGATGCGCGCCCCCGGCAGCACGCATTGCGGAAGTAAACACCAGGCCGTCCAGGGACGGCCAGGCGAAGGAACCCGCCCGCTCTAAGGCCGTCATTCGGCTATAGGGCGGGCGGGAGGAGTATATATATATATATATATATATATATATATATATATATATATTATTTTTTTTGTGGTTGAACTGGATGGGCTTGTGTCTTTTTTCAACCTGACTAACTATGTAAGTATGTAACTATCAAGTAGAGGTCTGGACTCTGTGCAGGCCAGTCAAGTTCCTCCACCCAAAACTTGCTCATCCATGTCTCTATGGACCTTGCTTTGTGCACTGGTCCAAATTATTTGGTGGAGGGGGTTTCAGGGGTTGGGTTTGGGCCCTTAGTCCCAGTGTAGGGAACTCTTAAGGTGTCAGCATACCAAGACATTTTGGAAAATGTCATGCTCTCAACTTTATGGGAATAGTTTGGAGATAGCCCCTTCCGGTTCCAACATGACTGTGGACCAGCACACAAAGCAAGGTCCATAAAGACATGGATGAGTGAGTTTGGGGTGGAGGAACCTGACTGGCCTGAACAGACTCTTGACCTCAACCCAATAGAACACCTTTGGGGTGAATTAAAAAGGAGACTTCGAGACAGGCCTTCTGGTCCACATCAGTGCTTGACCTCACAAATGCGCTTCTGGAAGAATAGTCAAACATTCATATAGACACACTTCAACCTTGTGGACAGCCTTCCCAGAAGAGTTAAAGCTGTTATAGCTGCAAAGGGTGGGCCAACTCAATATTGAACCCTACTGACTAAGACGGGGATGCCATTAAAGTACATGTGTGTGTAAAGGCAGCGTCCCAATACTTTTGGTAATATAGTGTATGTCGTAACACATGCATTGATGTGTGTTTTTATATGTTCCCACTGATTTCATTAAAAGAAAATGCATAGTTGTGAATCCAGCCATAATTAGATAGCTATATGAAGTAACATCTTTAATAGATCTAAATACAGTTAACATGCTGTGCTCTGTTTGAGAAGTTGAAGTAATGGAATATAAATTAGCGTATTTATACAGTCTTAATGCTTCATCTGTGTGTGCTTCCCTCTTCCTAGGGGAGGTTTTCGCAGCAGTGAATGTATGGTCTGTGTTTGCAGCACTGGCACAGACTATGTACACTGAATACGAGACTGTGGAGTCACTGAACCATCTGAAAGCAGCTATATCCTCCAAGGCTGTATTATCACAGTGTCAGGACCTTCCACTTATTACTGCTAAAGAATGTATCATTCATCTGTGTATTTCAAGTGCCTTACCTTCGGAGATTTTATGCAACAGAGATTTAATATTTCACACGCCCTCTAAAATTTTCCAGTAAACAAAGATGTTAGAACTTAAATAACAAATGACTCAACCAACTCTTTCCACAACACTGGATATAATAAAGTCTGTAAATTCGTTCCCAGCATACTCCCTTGCTAACGTCTGCCTGCATGGGATGCACAAGTGTTGAATGCGTCTGTGTGCAGACAGTGCCATTCATGTCAATTGGGACACAGTAGCTTCATGGACACTGCTTCTAATTTATCATTCACCTGGGTACGAGTGTGTGTCTGCGTATGCAGACATTGTGAGTTCAGGGGCACGAACCCATACACATGGATGTCAAATTGGTAGCAGTGGCTTCATCTTTGCAGCTGCTGTATCCCAATTGAATTGAATGGGACAGCCTCCAGGCTGATGCACGCTGATGCACGCTGATACATGGAACACCTGTGCATCCCATGCAGACAAACACAGCCCTCGCATGGGTGTACCCCTAAGTACGCATGAGTGAACAAGGCCCATGGGTCACTGGACCCAAACACACAGTTAACAGTTGAAGCATCCAGCAACTGTAGTAAGCAACAGCTGGGTCTCAGACTCCGGGCATACAGCTTGGGAGAAATGTGAACAGAAAATCAGGTGTTGGCATAGCACAAGGATTTAAGGATGGATGCCGTAAAGGCCTTAAAGTGGCAGAAAATAAAGTCCTGCTAGATCACTTCAGACTGGCCCCTTTTGCAGGTATAGCTATGTACAACATTATAAATAAGTGCCTATACTGTTAAAATGCAGTTATACACTGTCTCACTCTGCTCTGCACATGCTCTCCATTTTTAGGCACTGATTAATTTGTAGAGGTCAATCTGCTGACAGCCTTAAATCAGAATAAAACCCTCCTATCATTTACAGTCAAGGAAGCTGCTTCGGTTTGATCTGCAACTACCAGCTATTTGATGGTCTGATGGTTTGGTTGAGGACACAAGCAAATGTGACAGTTAGCAATTCTGTTGTTCTGGCCAAAAATGTCCGCCTATCGAAAAGCGTCCGCTGTGTACTGCGCAGGCGCATCGCTTGCGAAGTACGGAGCACAAGGAGATTCAGAAAATCAGAAGATGAACGGCGCCTGCGCCGTGAGTCCAGGTGCAAGCCCCACCATCCAAGTGAACATAGGGCTGCACATATAAGAGGGCCCCTCACGGGCTCGCTTTGCTCACCACGCTTCGGGCACGGCCTCGCTTCGCTCGGCTCTTTTTATTCTAACTCTATGTCAACTTGGATGGTGGGGCTTGAACCTGGACTCACGGCGCAGGCGTCGTTCATCTTCGGATATTTTTGGACTCTGCTTGTCCTGCGTACTGCACATGCGCAGGACACAGCGGACACTATCCGACGGGGGACACTATTTGACATGACACCGTCATTCCAGGAATGTAACAGTTTTTTTGAAACCCGTAAATCGATGGGTTTATTTCCGCTTTATGATTTACTGCTGTTCAGGAGCTCTGGGCTTCAGCAACATGGCAACTTTCAACAAGAAGAAACAGGAGCAATGCTGGAGGCAAGTTACAGCACGCACTTATTTTGGTAGCATAATTATTTATATGGATTGTATGTTCCTTTCTAAATAACATTATTTTTATCAAGTTGTTCTGGGTAAAGTTCTACTTTAAGAACCCAACCTAAAGGGCAGAATAGGTTCAGGTAAACTAAGACCCAAAGGGTATTAAGTGCTATGCTGTAAGCCAGGCATGGCCAAGGTCTGGCCCGCGGGCCAATTGGTCCAGTTTCATATGGCCCCACTGGTAATATGCATGTGTATATGTATATATATATATATATATATATATATATATATATATATATATATACAGGGCTCAAGTCCTGCGGGAACGCATGGGAACGGCGTTCCTGTACTTTTTCTTTTTTGTGTCCTGCAAGACTTTGAAGTATGCAAACTGTGTGGCAGGTGCTACACCAACAGCTGCTGACACAGCTCGCAATAATAAGTGCCGCACACCTGACCATTCAGGCATTGCCAGTAGGTACTAGCTGATGGGTAGATCAGGTTTAGGTCTAGCTGACGGGTAGATCAGCTATTCTGCTCACAGGACATGCAGGGAGAGAGGTGAGCTGAGGGAGGAACATCAGTTTGGGGTGGTAAGCTGAGCACAATACCTGGTTTAATGGCAGGAGGGAAGTTTATGTGGAAATATGTGAAGGGTTGGAATAGCAGCGAGTGTGTGTTGGAGCCCTGCAGAGTTTGCAACCCCCCAAGCTACCATACATCTCCTCAGCAGGAACACATCACTCCCTCCCCAAGCATTCTGTCCAGATATGGAAAAAGTATACAGCAGCTTATTTTTACAAAATCACATACAGTACACTGGGGCACATAGTTTAATGTAACAGAGGGGATTGTAGAATGAAGATTGAGAAATTATAGCAGCTGTCGGAGCAGACAGGAAGGGAGGGAAGGGGAGAGGAGTACAGCACAGAGCTGCGGATGATGGAGGCACGTAACCTGACCATGGTGTCAGGGTTTAGCAGCCATGATAAACTGTGGTCAGTTTACAGGGGGGGAAGGTAGAACCAGGCAGGATCAGCCAGGTATTTTATATGATACAAGGGGCCAAATGACACAACACAAACACATGCTTTGGGTCTCCACACTATGGCCCTGTCAGAGCGGTTACCTGGCTGGACGGATAGTTGACCTCTCTGGCGCTCGCCGGCGCGCATTGGGTGTGCGTGTGCCGGCTGACCCTGATGTGCGTGCTGGTGCACGCACGTGCGCCCAGGTTCGCGGTGATGCAAGCGTTCGTGTGGGCACCGGCTCGTGTGTTTCTGTGGGTGCACACATGTGCGAGCTGTTTGGCGTCATCTGGCCTATTTAGTCTGGCTGTACCCATTGACCGGTGCTGCCTGATCAACAGCTTCCCATGACCTTGTTCCTGAACCTGAATTTCGGCTTGATTACCTATGGACTCGGCTTGCCCTTTGGACTTCCTGGATTTCTGCCTGCATCTGACCTTCGGCCTGTTTTGACCTTGCTTCTGCCTGCTCCCTTGTGCTTCTCTGCCTGAACATTGCTGAACCCGGCCTGTACCGGACTTGCCTGTTGCGTAAGGGAGGCCACCCTCTGCCCAAGCGGACTCACTGGTCAGGTACGTAGGAGTCTGTTAGGTCCTGTAGTTGTTCGGGAATACAATTCCCATCATGCCTAGTCATGTCTGTGAATGTCAGAGTTTTACAATGCCTCATCGGGCGTGTAGTTCTGCAACAGCTGGAGGGCCGTAGTTTGGAGATCTCTGCAGGAACAGGATCACAAACACTTTAAGACTGACAGCCAGAGAGAAATGCCTTATAGCAGTAAGAAGTAGCAGGGGCTCCAGGTTATGGAACCAATCTCTGCCAGTAGAGGGGAGTAGGATCCAGTAACCTGAGTATAAGAAAGCTGGGACTAAACAAATTCTAATAAATTCAGTGTGATCAGGCTTTTGACATTTCTTCTGTGGAACTGGAATGTGCTTTCTGACACTATGTAATACAGAGAGAAATCTAGAAAGAGGAGAGCTAAGTTGTCACTGCTTCTATTAAGTAAATTTTGAACTTTGAGATATTTGTATACATGCAATATTAAGTGGGCGAGACTTGCTTTCTTTTCCAGGAGGGAGTAAAAGGGATTCAGGAGCGTTGTCATTTTTCTGCCTATACATGTGGGCTGTCTCAAGGGACAACCAGCATACATAAGAATTAGTCACATTGGGCCAATACAAAAGGATAGTCAGCACTAGGGAAAAAGAGAACATTTATGCAGCAGCAATCAAGGCAAGGCGGTCTCCTATTCAAGTACTCACCAGGTCCAACCCTGCTTAGCTTCCAAAATCAGATTAGTGCAATACTTAGGCAGCTATCAAATAAGGTAAGTATACAAACCCCAAAATGAAGTGTGAAACCAAACGTGTAGTGTCTAAGTGATCAAGAATGAATATAACAATTATATAATCAAAAAACAGAATGTAAATATTATACTTATGACAAAAATAACCAACAAAAAAGTGACTTTCAAATTTACCCAGAAAGTCCCACAAACACGTGACTCTACTTAGTGGCAAATAACTCCAACAGTTGTCAGTGTGTAGCATTCATCCAACAGTCCAAATACATCACCACATGTTGCTCCAAACCACCACCTTTGCACACTCGCCATCCGCATTGTAATCTTCCACTAGCACAGGGGGCCGCCAGCACCACCGTTGTTTCAAACCTAGGAGGAACACTCACCACTCCGGAGCCACGGAAAAAGGTATATACAGTTATGGGATATTTATTATATCAAAAAGTAAAAGATATTGGGGGTTATTTACAAAAAGCAAATCCACTTTGTACTACAAGTGCACTTAGAAGTGCAGTCACTGTAAATCTGAGGGGTAGTGTCAGGGAAGGTTCCATCCACTGGTGACACTGCCTGATATTTGGCGTGCATTACTGTGGTCCACCAGCAGGTGTTTACTGGCAGTCTGGAACTGCCAGGAGAGACTTTCCCTGTTGATAGTATTATGTCATCTTTGGGCCGGAGTACTGGCGTCCACCAGCGGATGGATCCTGGCAATGTGGAGCAGTCAGCACCTGTTGCAATCAGGTGTCACTTGAGACCAATTACAGGCATATAAATACCCAGCAAACACTCACATGTTTGCCTTGGTATTGTCCTTGCGCCCTGACCTGCTGCTGTGTGATCCTGATCCTGATCCTGTGCCTGTGCCTGTGCCCGTGTCCTGTACCTGTGACCCGTGTTTCTGATCTTGATTCCCTGTCCTGGTCCCTATCCTGTCCCACCCGTTACCGTCATCCCTGCCCTGCAGTCTGATCCATCCATCCTCTCCCTGTCCTGTGTTCCTTACCCCATCTGCTGATCTCCCCCTGTATGACCTTGGCCTGGCTTGCATCTCTGATTCTGGAACTGCCTTTTGTTTATCTGCTGATCCTCTGTGCATGACCCTGGCCTGGCTATCATTTATGAAACCTGGTATTTCCCATTTATTGTACATATCTGTCTGTTGTTATTTGGGGTTCTCTGTTTGGTTGGTTTATTGCACTGTGTGATTGTATTTATATTATTCACTTCCCTTAATAAATCTTCATATTTCACTTATACACGTTTGGGTTTCCTCTGTTGCAGTCCACACAGTTCTGGTCTTATCTGGTGTGTGACAGGTAGATCTGAAATGGGGAAGCTCTGCTGATTTTTATCATCCAATCATGTCAAAGCTAAAATACTGTTTTTTATTTTCCTTACATGTCCCCCTCGGATTTACAGCGACTGCACTTCCAAGTGCACTTGTAGTGCAAAGTGGATTTGACTTTTGTAAATAACCCCCATTGTGTTTTTTGTTTATAGCGCATAAACTAAAAACCCGCAGAGGTGATCAAATACCACCGAAAGAAAGCTCTATTTGAAGGAAAAAAGGGATGTTCATTTATTTTGGTGAGATATTATCTGCCTGCCCACCTTCTCACACTGTAATCATTACTGATCAATATAATTTCTGTTTAACGCCCTTATGTTTAACCACTTGCTTACTGGGCACTTAAACCCCCCTCCTGCCCAGACCAATTTTCAGCTTTCAGCACTGATGCAGTTTGAATGACAATTACGCGGTCATACAACACTGTACCCAAATGAAATTTTTATCATTTGTTTCCCACAAATAGAGCTTTCTTTTGGTGGTTTATTTTTTGCTAAACAAACAAAAAAAGATGCAAAATAAAGAAAAATAAAGGGCCAAACAAAAACCCTTACTGCACAAGTTCCACAAAAAAGCCTGGTTACAATACGCCCAACAACACCTCGACATGCCTCATTGGGCTTTTTTGTGGCATTGGCGCAGTAAAGGCTTCCTTTTGGCAGCCCAACCATGCAGCTTTTTTTTGTTCAAGTATCATTGAATTGTGCTCCTTAAAAACAAGGGAGAGCCTGCATTTCTCCTGAGGTTACCTGTGGGTTTTTCTTTGTATCCTAGGCAATTCTTCTGCCAGTTGTGTCTGCAATCTTACTTGGTCTATCTGACCTTGGCTTTGTATCAGAAGAGCCCTGAATTTTCCACTTCTTAATAAGGGATTAAACAGTACTGACTGGCATATTCAAGGCTTTGGGTATATTTTTATATCCTTTTCCATCTTAATAAAGTTGTATTAGGTCCCTTTCACATGGGGCTGTCTGTTTTTACTACTGCGCTTGCCCAGCGGGGATTGCTCCGTTGATCCCCGCTGAGCCAGCGGATGACAAGTCCTTCCCTGCACTCTGTGCATCGATGGACCTGTCAGAGAGACCATTCTCCCCTATGGGGGGGGGGGATCAGATGATTATGGACCCCCTGTCCGTTTTCATCCAATCCAATCCACCAGATGGATGGAAAATAGGACATCCATCCATCTGAATTTTGTGGAGCGGAGCGGAGCAGATTGGATGTCAGCGCTGACATCTGACACTCCATAGTGTGAACTTAGTTACCATGAGGGGAAGAGTAATCAGTTAGATCACTCGTTACCCTCTAAAGTAACTGCGTTAAGTAACTTTAAAGTTTATTTTAACTGAGTTACTTGCATCACTGTTGCCCACTTACCTACCCCCTGTACTGTCCACTACCCTATACTGTACAATCCTAATACAGGTAATTTTCATCCCTTGAATTGTTTTTCCCATTGTGGGAGTGAGTTGGGCCTCATGTCTAAGTTTTGCCTAAGGCCTCACAAAGTCTAGAGCCGCCTCTGATTCCAGGGTATGTAAACTTTTCATCAGGGCTATTTGGGTGATTTCTATTATCATTATGATTTTATAAGGAGCCAAAAAACTATGTGATAATAAATGGCTTTATGTGATCACTATCCTTGAATAAAAGACAGTTTTTTGACATGATTAGTCATAGTTACATAGTTATATAGTAGGTGAGGTAGAAAAAAGTCCATCAAGTCCAACCTATGTGTGTGATTATATGTCAGTATTACCTTGTATATCCCTGTATGTCGTGCTCGTTCAGGTGCTTATCTAATAGTTTCTTTAAACTATCGATGCTCCCTGCTGAGTCCACTGCCTGTGGAAGGGAATTCCACATCCTTGCTGCTCTTACAGTAAAGAACCAACTACGTAGTTTAGGGTTAAACCTCTTTTCTTCTAATTCTAATGAGTGGCCACGAGTTTTGTTCAACTCCTTTCCGCAAAAAAGTTTTATCCCTATTGTGGGGGGTCACCACTATGGTATTTGTAAATTGAAATCATATCCCCTCCCCAGGGCCGGATTAACATAGGCGCTGATGGAGCTGCAGCTCCAGGCCCTTGCCTTAAAATCGGCCACCCAGCCAGCAGTAGAAGCCCGATTTTCTCCTATCCATAAACTTCTATGGGACAGGAGAAGGGTGTGTAAATGTAGGGGTAGCTGGCTGCATCTGGGTTTGCTCACTGTGATTATTACAATGTCACAGTGTACAGTCCCCCCCCCCCCCCCCCCCCCCCAGGGCTCAGATGTGAGCTCAGTGACTGCTCTCTTATCTCCCTTCCTCTTGTTTTTAACTTTTTTCTCCAGCAGTAGCTGTTATAACTGCAGCCAAAGTGTTTAGAATTGTGTCATCAGCCTATAGTAGTGCTTGGTTCCTTGAGCTTTTAGGTGGTTCACACTAATTTGCCGTGTTTTGGCCCATTGCTGGTGTATCCACAGTTTTCCTGTGTTTTACCCACAGTCCTATAGATTTCTATTAGGCTGTTTTTTTCTGCATTTTCTGTAAGTGCACCAAAATTCCTGCATGCTGCATCTTTGGCGCTCTGTCAGAAAATGCAGCAAAAATCTTCAACCTGATATAAATCAATAGGACTGCAAGCTAAAACTGCAGATACATAAGCAGAGCGGCCGACTGCAGCACACCAGTGTGAGCCCAAAGACTCTGTACAACTTGGTCTGATCAATACTCCTGGCATACATACACACAGCCATACCATCCCAGCTCAGGAGGGGTGGGGGCTCCAGGGATTTGATTGACTATGCAGGCCCTGTCTCTTCTATCCGTCCGGGCAGTGTCCTGGAGGGAGTAGCAGGCTGTTGGTGGCAAGTGGCACACTGTGTCTGATGACAAGCTGCTGGTGGCGAGTGACACACCGTATCTGGTGACAGGCTACTGGTGGCAAGTGATACACCGTATCTGGTGACAGGCTGCTAGTGGCGAGTGGCACACTGTATCTGGTGACAGGCTGCTGGTGGCGAGTGGCACACTGTATCTGGTGACAGGCTGCTGATGGCAAGTGGCACACTGTATCTGGTTGCATACTGCTGGTGGCAAGTGGCACACTGTGTCTGGTGGCAAGTGGCTCACCGTATATGGTGGCATGCTGCTGATGGCAAGTGGCACACTGTATCTGGTGGCAGGCTGGTGGTGGCAAGTAGCACACTGTATCTGGTAGAAGGCTGCTGGTGGCAAGTGGCACACTGTATCTGGTGTAAGGCTGCTGGCGGCAAGTGGCACACTGTATCTGGTGGAAGGCTGCTGGTGGCATGTGGCACACTGTATCTGGTGACATGCTGCTGGTGGCAAGTGGCACACTGTATCTGGTGACATGCTGCTGGTGGCAAGTGGCACATTGTATCTGGTGGCAAGTAGCACACTGTATCTGGTGGAAGGCTGCTGCTGGCAAGTGGCACACTGTATCTGGTGACAGGCTGCTGGCAAGTGGCACACTGTATCTGGTGACATGCTGCTGGTGGCAAGTGGCACACTGTATCTGGTGACATGCTGCTGGTGGCAAGTGGCACACTGTGTCTGGCATGCTGCTTGTGGCACACTGTATCTGATGGCAGGCTGCTGTTGACAAATGGCACACTGTATCTGGTGACAGGCTGCTTGTGGCAAGTGGCACATTGTATCTGGTGGCAGACTGCTGTTGGCAAGTGGCACACCATATCTGGTGGCAGGCTACTGGTGGCAAGTGGCACAATGTATCTGGTGGCATGCTGGTGGCAAGTGGCACGCTATCTGGTGGCAAGTGGCACACTGTATCTGGTGGCAGGCTGCTGGTGGCAAGTGGCACTCTGTATCTGGTGGTATGCTGCTGGTGACAAGTGGCACACTGTATCTGGTGGCAGACTGCTGGTGGCAAGTGGCACACTGTATCTGGTGACATGCTGCTTGTGGCAAGTGGCACACTGTATCTGGTGACATGCCGCTGGTGGCGCGTAGAACACTGTATGTGGTGGCAAGTGGCACACTGTATCTGGCATGCTGCTTGCGGCACGTGGCACACTGTATCTGGTGGCAAGTGGCACACTCTATCTAGTAACAGGCTGTTTGTGTCAAGTGGCACACTGTATCTGGCATGCTGCTTGTGGCAAGTTGCACACTGTATCTGGTGACATGCTGCTGGTGGCAAGTGGCACACTGTATCTGGTGGCAAGTGGCACACTGTATCTGGCATGCTGCTTGTGGCAAATGGCACACTGTATCTGGTGGCAGGCTGCTGTTGGCAAGTGGCACACCATATTAGGTGGCAGGCTGCTAGTGGCAAGTGGCACACTGTATTTGGGGGCAAGCAGCACACCGTATGTGGTGGCAAGCAGCACACCGTATGTGGTGGCAGGCTGCTGGTGGCAAGTGGCATACTGTATCTGGTGGCAGGCTGCTGGTGGCAAGTGGCACACCGTATCTGGTGGCAGGCTGCTGGTGGCAAGTTGCACACTGTATCTGGTGGCAAGTGGCACACTGTATCTGGTGGCAGACTGCTCGTGGCAAGTGGCATGCTGTATCTGTTGGCAGACTGCTGGTGGCAAGTGGCGCATTGTATCTGGTGGCAGACTGCTGGTGGCAAGTGGCACACTGTATATGGTGGCATGCTGCTGGTGGCAAGTGGCACACTGTATCTGGTAGCAGGCTGCGGGTGGCATCTGGCATGCTGCATCTGGCGGCAGGCAATGGTGGCAAGTGACAAGCTCAGGTTCCCACTGATTCTGCATCATGGTGATTTGAACTATTTCACTATATATTACAATGTAGTAATAGAAATAATGGAATTTGATCATCCTGACGCCATATCAAGCATAGTGTCAGGATGATTTTAAGTGCTAACACCAGCCATTTGCCCGAAAAATCACCCCCGCCATCTATTTCCCCATCAACCCGAGACTACACCCCCCTCTCATCTTTTTTTTGGAAGGGGGGATGTCCCTGAATGGCAGTTTGGAAATGTGGTCACCCTATGTTGCTGCTGTTGAGAGACCGCATAGCAGGTGGTATTGGGGGTGTTGCTGCTGCTCAATGGCTGCACAGCTGATATTACTGGTGAGAGTATATTTAATTTGTTTTAGCAAAAAATGTTAGCATTTTCATTTTGTTTCCGTAAAAAAGGCCCAACAAAATCCTCAGCACCAGGCCCATGGTGCTCTTAATCTGGCTCTCCTCTTCTCAAGTGTCTCTTCTCCAGAGAGAATACGTTCAGTGCTCACAACCTTTCCTCATAACTAATATCCTCCAAACCCTTTATTAGCTTTGTTGCCCTTCTTTGTACTCGCTCCATTTCCAGTACATCCTTCCTGAGGACTGGTGCCCAGAACTGGACAGCATACTCTAGGTGCATCCAGACCAGAGTCTTGTAGAGCGGGAGAATGATCGTTTTATCTCTGGAATTAATCCCCTTTTTTAATGCATGCCATTATTCTGTTTGCTTTGTTAGCAGCAGCTTTGCATTGCATGCCATTGCTCAGCCTATCATCTACTAGGACGCCCAGGTCCTTTTCCAAGATTCCCCCAGGGGTTCTCCCCCCAACGTATAGATTGCATTCATATTCTTGTCACCCAAATGCATTATTTTACATTTTTCTACATTGAATCTAATTTCCCATGTAGTTGCCCACCCCATTAATTTGTTCAGATCTTTTTGCAAGGTTTCCACATCCTGCGGAGAAGTTATTGCCCTGCTTAGCATCGTCCGCAAATACAGAGCTTGAACTGTTTACCCCCATCCTCCAGGTCATTTATGAACAAATTAAACAGGATTAGTCCCAGCACAGAACCCAGGAGGACCCCACTACCCACCTGGCCGTTCAGAGTACTCGCCCTTGTAGCCCGTTTTCAATCCATGTACTCACACTATGGTCCATGCCAACAGACATTTTATTATTTTGTACAGTAAACATTTATAGGGAACTATGTCAAATGCTTTTGCAAAATCCACATACACCACGTCTACGGGCCTTCTTTTATCTAGATGTAAAGCGCTGCGCAAACTGTTGGCGCTATATAAATCCTGAATAATAATAATAATAATAATAGATGGCAACTCACCTTCTCATAGAAGGTTAATAGACTGGTTTGGTAAGAATGATTCTTCATGAATCCATGCTGATTACTGCTAATGATACCATTCTCATTACTAAAATCTTGTATATAGTCCCTTATCATCCCCTCCAAGAGTTTACATACTATTATACTATTACTAAATATACTATACTAGTCATATTTTCAATATAAATGCCAACATTTCACAATTTCTACCAGGGTATGCAAACTTTTAAACACAACTGTAGTGTAGTATTTTATTAGTAAAATCAGCTTCTACTCATCAATTAAATCCATACATTAAAATGTACAGATATAGCAGAGTGTAAATTTACCATGTGGGGACATTCACTTACTAAGATTGCAGCCAGTCCCAAAAATGGAAGCGCTGGCATGATGTCAGGACATAGTTCCTCCCAACGCATGTCATGCATATGCCCATCTTCAGGGGATACTAGAGTGCTGACCCACCCTTTCCTAACCTATCCTTTAAATAGCCTGCTAAACAAGCGTGTGTGTTGTGTTTAATGTTGGATACGTGCTGATGTCATGCTGGCGCTTCCATTTTTGGGACCAGCGGCCATCTTAGTAAGTGAATGTCCCTACACTGTATTGGGCGACAGATGCTATTTGCATGGCAGGCTGGACCCACTAAGTTTGTGTCTAAGTTTGAGCCGAGACAGGAGGTTTTTACGGCTATAGGATGGTATGGTGTACCCATGGATATTCCATTTGTCTAATATGTGCAGCTCAGCATATATATATATTTTTTTTCCCTTTGCTGTGATGTTTCGTGTGGAGATTTTTCACTGGAAGAAATAAAGGCATTTCCATTTTTCACCTAATCCAGAGTGCGGCTGGCCAGAGTTTTGTTAGTTTCCTGTATATAGGATGGTATGGTGTACCCATGGATATTCCATTTGTCTAATATGTGCAGCTCAGTATATCAATGTTACCAGTTTTGACACTCACCATTATATCCTTGTTCAATTTGACTGCAAGGGTCTTCCTGGATAATGTGGCCACCTGTCTTTTTAGTCCACTAGCCACTTCAAAATATGTGTAGCACTTCTGCATAGTTAGCTGGACTTAACAGGCAGCATTGCCAGGAGACCGACAGTTACATCCATATTTTATATACAGTTACCTTGCAATATATGGGTCCATTGTGCACAGGGTTATTATAACCTGAGAGATCCCGTATAGACTAGGCCTTATGCACTCAAGGGGGCGCAAGGATTCTAGTGGGTATAGGGAGTGGAGTAGGATCTCAGGGGGCATAGGGGAGGGGGTTTTAGTGCGGCCTAGACGGTGGGGGAGTTTGCCTATGTCACATTTTCTTATTAATATGTAATATGTGAATGTCAAATAAACGTATATTTTAAAGCGGTAGTAAACCCGCAATTTATTTATTTTTTTTTTTAAACCTGCAAAGCAAAAGGCATAATGAGCTAGTATGCACCGCATACTAGCTCATTATGAAATACTTACCTTAGAACGAGGCCCCGACATCTCGCCCGATCCACGCCGAGGGAGCCGACATGCTCCCTCGGCGTCTCTTCCGGGTATCGCTGCTCCGGCGCTGTGAGTGGCCGGAGCCGCGATATCGTCACTCCCGCGCGTGCGCGCAGGAGATTTAAATCCGGCCGGACGAGCGCTGCCGGATTTTCACTGAGAGAACCCCCTTGTGCGCATGCGCCGCTGCAGTCAGCGGCGCATACCGAGGGGAATATCTCCTAAACCGTACAGGTTTAGGAGATATTTTTTTTACCTACAGGTAAGCCTTATTATAGGCTTTCCTGTAGGTAAAAGTTAAAAAAGTGGGTATACAACCACTTTAATTGAAAATCATATAGGACATCCGCACTAAAGCAAATAAATTACAAATGAGCAGTCGCTTAAAGTGAAAAATCTGTAAGGTGAACTTACACAGGACCCCCCCCCCCCACAATGCAGGGAGGGGATTAACTTTTACTGCCATGACCACATGTGCAAAAGGGATGGGGGGCTAACTTGCAATGACCACCAGTGCAGTGCAGTGATCTCTTAGACATAGCCAAGGAAACCTGGGAGGGGGAGCAGACATCATACAAAAGTGTCATTGACCATATCGCTCAAATGCAAGACAATATTGCAGCGATCATGCTTATGGTTAAAAAAAGCACAACACTTACTGCAGGCCCAAGCAGCCCAACAGAGGGAGCTCGACTGTTTTCTCACCTGGTGACAGTGTCTTGGTGTTAGTTCTGTTAATAGCAAGTGGCAAGGTAAGGCTACTTTCACACTGAGGTGCTTTGCAGGCGCTATAGCAATAAAAATAGCGCCTGCAAAGCGCCCTGAAAGAGCCACTCAATTCAATCCAATATGAAAGCCCGAGGGCTTTCACACTGGAGTGGTGCACTTGCAGGACAGTCAAAAAAAAGTCCTGCAAGCCACATCTTTGCAGCGCTATAGGAACGGTGTATTCACTGCTCCTAAAGCGCCCCTTCCCATTGAAAACAATACAGCAGCGCTGCAAACCCTTTTTAAAACCACTCTGCTTTGTCACCGGCGCCCGTTCACCCCAGTGTAAGGTTTATATGGACAATATAGTGGTACATAGCACTGACTGGGAGTCCCACTTGTCCTGTGTCCAGGCTGTCCTTGATATCCTCTTTAAACAAGGTTTTAGGGCGAATCCCAAAAAAATAAATGTGCCATTGGTTTAGAGGAAGCCAGGTATTTGGGCTACACTATTGGCCATGGTGTCATAAAACTTCAGTTGAACAAAGTAGATGCCATCCAAGAGTGGCCATGTCCTGCAAATAAGAAATCAGAGCCCTTCTTGGAATCGCGGGATATTATAGGTTTTTCCCGAATTTTGCAATTATAGTTGCCCCGCTGATGGAACTTACAAAAGGAAAAGGCTCAGTAATGGTGAAATGGTCCCCAGTAGCAGGAGTCTTTCCAAGTCCTGAAGAAGGCTCTTTGTGCACAGCCAGTGCTGTACTCCCCCCAATTTCTCCAAGGATTTTTAGGTTTTGTAGGTATCGGGGCAGTGTTGTCACAGGTACACAATGGGGAAGAACACCCTGTAGTATACCTGAGCAGAAAGCTGAATGAACATGATAAAAAAAAATATGCAGTCATTGAAAAGGATCGTTTAGCCATATAGTGGGCATTGGACACACTAAGGTACTATTTGTTATATTAATTTAATAACGGACCACGCTCCCCTGAAATGGAGGGCTAAAAAGAAGGAGACTAATAGATGGGTGAACCATTGGTTTTTGGCCCTACAGGATTACTCATTCACAGTAAAACACAGGCAAGGTTTTGAGATGGGGGAATGTATATGCCCTGTCCTGTTTTAACTCCTGTTGGATCAAAGGTGTTCCAACCCTGGGGTTGAAACAAGGGGAGGGGCATATGTAGCAAAGCATCCCAGAGAATCGGGAAAAGTTCCATTCGGGGTTTATGCATCTCCCAGGCTCCTCTCATACACGTTCAGGGATCTCTAAGCCCCAAACCAGTTCAGATCTTGGTCATCTCCCCAGGCCAATTTAAACTTACCCGAGAGACATCCAGTGCTCTCTGGCTAGGAAAAATCAGACAACTCCTGTCTTTGAGAGCAAGAGGTTGGTGAAAGCTATAGAGCTGTATATGTGGAAACTAACAAGCTGTAAGCTTGCTCAGCCTGGTAGCGAGGATAAATGTTGTATACTTTGTCCCGAGACACAGATAGTGTTTTGCTATTTTTGTTCCTGTTTGTTTTCTGAGACACTGTACAACACCTGTATATAGATCACCAATAAACACTGCACTGCTTTGCCACTACTTCACTGGATCTGTGCCAGAGAGACTGCTTATCCTTGTACCCGTTACCCAGCTCAGTGTGCACGCACGCACACACACACACACACACACACACACACACAGTATTCTCACAAAAGTGAGTAGACCCCTTACATTTTTGTAAATATTTTATTCTTTTCATGTGACAACACTGAAGAAATTACACTTTGCTACAATGTAAAGTAGTGAGTGTACAGCTTAACAGTGTAAATTTTCTGTCCCCTCAAAATAACTCAACACACAGCCTTTAATATCTAAACCGCTGGCAACAAAAGTCAGCACACCCCTAAGTTAAAATAGGTCCCAATCAGCCATTTCCCCTCCCTGGTATCATGTGTGTTAGTTTTACAAGGTCTCAGGTGTGAATGGGGAGCAGGTGTGTTAAAATTGGTGTTATCACTCTCACCCTGGTCACTGGAAGTTCAACAAGGCACCTCCTGGCAAAGAACTCTCTAAAGATCTGAAAAAAAAAAAAAAAAAAAAAAAAAAAAAAAGGAATTGTTGCTCTACATAAAGATAAGTCATAGGCTAGAAGAAGATTGCCAAGACCCTGAAACTGATCTGCAGCACGGAGGCCAAGACTATACAGCAGTTTGACAGGACATGTTCCACTCAGAACAGGCCTCACCCATGGTCAAACAAAGAAGTTGCGTGCATGTGCTCAGTGTCATTTCCAGAGGTTGTCTTTGGGAAAAAAATAAAAATAAATAAAATATAAGAGCATATAGCCTGTCAGTGCTCAGATCATATGCAGCACACTGCAAATTGGGCTGCATGGCTATAGTCCCAGAAGAAAGCCCACAAACAGTTTGCTGAAGACAAGCAGACTAGGGACATGGATTACTGGAACCGTGTCCTGTGGTCTGATGAGGCCAAGATAAACTTATATGAATTGGATGATGTCAAGCGTGTGTGGCGGCAACCAGTGAGGCGTATAAAGACAAGTGTGTCTTGCCTACAGTCAAGCATGGTTGTGGGAGTGTCATGGTCTGAGGCTGCATGAGTGCTGCCGGCACTGGGAAGCTACAGTTCATTGAGAGAACCATGAATGCCAACAGGTACAGTGACATACTTAAGCAGAGCATGATCCCCTCCCTTCGGAGTATTCCAACATAACGACCCCAAACACACCTCCAAGACCACCACTGACTTGTTAAAGAAGCTGAGGGTAAAGGTGATGAACTGGCCAAGCATGTCTCCAGACCCATTGAGCATCCTTAAATGGAAAGTGGGGGAACACAAGGTCTCCAACATCCACCAGCTCCGTGATGTCGTCATGGAGGAGTGGAAGAGGACTCCAGTGGCAACCTGTGAAGCTCTGGTGAACTCCATGCCCAAGAGGGTTAAGGCCACACAAAATGTTGACACTGTGGGAGCAATTTGGACATTTTCACTTAGGGGTGTACTCTTGTTGCCAGCAGTTTAGACATTATTTTGATTTTAGACAGAGTTATTTTGAGGGGACAGCAAATTGACACTGTTATACAATCTGTACACCCACTACTTTACATTGTAGCAAAGTGTAATTTCTTCAGTATTGTCACATGAAAAGAATATTTACAATATGTAAGGGCTGTACTCACTTTTGTGAGATACTGTATACATACGCACACACACACACACACACACACACGAATTTACACAGCTATAGACCCTAAACTGGTAATGGAGGTGATTAGCGACTTAGAGGGATAGTGTGGCAGGAAATCTAGTGCTGACTGGGATGGACACTAGTGACATTAATACAGTGATCAGACATAATACTGTACTAATGACATTGGCTGGGAAGGGGTTGACATCAAGAGGCAATCAATTGGTTAACTGTGTGCCTAGCAAGTGTAATGTGTGCTGTTTTTACTCACAGATTGGAAGTTTTTTTCTCCCTGCTTCTCAGGGAGCAGAAACCGCCAGATCGCTGTTCTGTATACACAGAATTCTGCGCGTTTGTAACGCTGTGATTGGACACAGGCCATCAGGCGATTTCAGCTGAAACACAGCAGGGGGCGCACACATGCACTCCAAGCCCGGAAACGTACATGTACGGCGCTGTGCCTGCCACCCACTCGCAGTAAATTTACTGTGAGAGGGTCAGCAAGTGGTTAAAAGATGGGACATCGTCCGTGGGTACAGTGAAATGTTTATAACAGAAACTGCAAGGTCAACCACAGGAATAGCCAACTTTTTAGTCAATTTTTTAACTGAATAGATTTCAGAAAACATCTTTGGAGGAGTGAAAATCCTTTTAGGAGTGACCCAGTTGTAACAGACTGCACATTCTATAGGTTTGTGAACAGGGTAATGCTTTGCATAACTTAGCATGTTCCTTTGAGCCCAAAAAAAGAGAGTCCATCTGTATTATGTCAAGGCTTTACATAGAGAAGCAATGAGCTTTTCAACATTAGCAACCATATTTCAGGAAGCCCCTTCTTCAATATAGTAACAGTGTAGGGGAGAGAATTCATCTGAAGCTTCCTCGAAACAGTGCTTCTACATCCTTTTCCTTCTCCTGTAAGTCAGCATCATCTAGAACCAGTATATAAGGGTCCGGATTCAAGTTGAGAAACAAGAATCGGAGAAAGGAGTTTGAGGTCTGGACAAGGACTGCTGAATTAAGACTGTAATCCAGGAGTCAGCAACAAGTAGATCGTGGCCAGGTAGTTGGTTGATTGTGGTCTAGGTTTGCCAACCCACCATCCCAGAGCATCATGGAGTGATGCACGGAGTGCAATGCAGAGAGAAACTACTTGTAAATTTGGAGCTGTAATAGGGAGCAAGAGCCACATAACCCGATGCCTCCTCTGTAGTGCTGGCTCCTATCCCATGCAGAGTGATACCAACTGCACTCCACCTCTTATCCCTACTAGTGGTCTCCAAAGTGGTAGCAGGAAAGATCTTCAGGACAATGTGAAGCAATACACTGGGCATAATAGTATAAGGCTGCTTTCACACTGATGTGCTGTGGTTTACTCACGCTTTCAGAAAGTGCACCACACCTGCAGGATATAATAGAAATCTATGGCACAGCGCAGTAAGAATTTGTTTACATTTGTAGTTGGGGGGGGGGGGGGGGTAAAACCCCATAGATTTGTTTCTACCATACCTGCCCCAATCGCACCTGCTTTATCTGCAGTGGCCAGAGGTGTACATGTTGCAGCAAGAGTTATACACTGCATCGTGGTTGGTGGGTGTAGCACCTGAAAACGCATGAAGTAAATAAGGCTGCTCTGCAAGTGCCCTGCAACCTTGTGCAGTAGTCCATTCACAGATGCTAACACTCACAGCATAGGTTGGGGTTCTAGGAAGGGTGCCTCAGGGGGCGTGCCCTCAAAAGCCTGGAAGGTACAAAAATATAACCCATGGTGTATGAATAAGTTGCCTGTGCCCTGATATGTTTGTTATAGCATCTCCATTATAAATAGCATCTTATTAACGATTGACCGATAAATAAAAACTGATAAACATGTTTAAAGTATTGACATTTTCAAAAGTAGTAAGAATTAAAATGAACACTAGCACTGCATCTCCTATTACTAGGAAGTAATTTATACCAAGAACAGATGTTTTAAGGTAGAAAACATGAAGGGGACAAAATTTAGACAATGAAATGTAATGCCGCGTACACACAACCGGACTTTACGGCAGAAAAGGTCAGCCGGTCTTCCCAACAGAGTTCCGATCGAACGGACTTGCTCACACACACGAATGGACAAAAGTCAGTTAGTTTTGAACGTGATGCCGTACGATGGGACCAGAAAATTAGGTTTAATAGCCAGTAGTCAATAGATGCACTTGCGTCGTATTTGGTCCGTCGGACCAGCATACAGACGAACAGTTTTCCCAATAGAAATGGATTCAGTCGGACAGATTTGAAACACGTTCCATTTCTAGGTCCATTGGAATTTTTGAAGAAAAAAGTCAGATGAAGCCCACACACGATCGTAATATCCGACAGAATGATTTTGTCTGACCTTTTGTGCCGGAAAGTCTGGTCGTGTGTACGTGGCATAATAAAAGTTTGAAAGGCCACGCGATGAATAGAATTTCTGTTGATATAAAAACAAACATTATATATCTGTATGAGAATGGAACAACTGGAGAAAGGTATGTCTACAAACAGAATGCTTTATTACAATTTAATTTTAGATACATTTACATTTTTACATGCTGTACATTAAAAACACGATTGTGTATTCAAAAGAAAAATTACATTTGAATTAGCAGATTTATTTTTCCTCATCACAGCTTTGCAATATGCAATCCAAAGGTTTATTTAAAAGGTCACAGTAGTATTCAACCTTGTTTGCCATCTAGTGGGATGTGTTTTAAATCATGGGAAGAGGTGAAAATTAGGAATAGAACAAATGACAAAGCCTAAAGACAGCGCATATCTTTAAGCGTAAATGCCAAATTTCAACATTGTCAAAACAGATGCAATTTATGAAGGAAAGGGATTATTATTAAACAAAAAAAAAGCATTGCAAATCATACACCCGTCTATGCAGTTGACCCAAAGATATATGGTATTCTATGGTGGGTCTGCCAGAATGTTAACTGAGCTACATAAACCAGGGATCCCCAACCAGGCCTTGGCCTCTCGTGTGGCAGTCCGGCGGGCAGCCCGAGAGAGCTGCTGGGCGGAAGGGCAGCATCGGAGAGCTGGCAGGCAGATGAGAGAGCAGAGGAATAACTCTCACCACCGTATCACTGCTGTTCTGCCCTCACTGTGTATTTGCGAGCAGCAGAGAGATTACATCAGGGGTGTCCAACCTTTTGAAGAGTGAGGGCCACTTAAGCAACTTGGTAACTAGTCACTGGCCACAATGAGCGGGTGGATGACAGGTCCAAGTGCAGAGCAGAGCTGACACAGCCCGTTCAACTCTATGGGCCCTCAGATAAGATCTGCCCAGATGGAAGGGGAGGCCCCCCTTTCTGTTTTTTTTTTTTTTTTTTTTTTTTATCGGATTGGAGGTAGGTGGGTGTAAATGTCCACAAGTCCGTTTACATCTGTGGTTCAATAGAGGTGAACAGAGGTTCTTAAGTTTCGGAACCGATTGTGTCAAAAGCAGCCTAAGGCTGCTTTCCCACTGAAGCACTGTGGTTTGCCCACACTGAGGGTGCAGCGCATTGTGGCTTAGCTGTACTTTGCCATAGACTTCTGCTATTACCTGCGGGTTTGATGCACTTCAGAAAGTGCAGGATATAATAGAAGTCTATGGCTCAGTGCAGGTAACCTGCAGGTGTTTTGAGCTGCACCTACAGATCAGTTTGAAAGTGGCCCAGACTTGCCCATATACACACTGATTTTAGTAATAAACTTACCTTTAACAACAGTGTTCCATTCAGGTCAGCTCATGTGGCTTTGCTCCACAACCACTTGCTTCCTCTACCACCGGCTTCATTCACAACACTCTTGCTTTGGGATGGTGGGTCAGAAACCCACAATCTGGACTTGCCAACCCACCATCCCAGAGCAGGATGTCGTGGGCCACATCAGAGGGCACCGCGGGCCACATGTGGCCCCCCAGGCCACTGGTTGGGCATCCCTGGATTACATCATCTCTCACTGCTCGCCCTCTCTGGGACACAGTCAATGCACATTTGCTGCATATGGTAGCAGGTGACATGGCAGGGGACAATCCGCATGTGGTGGCAGGCAACAAGCCACATATGATGGCAGGCGACAGTGGCAAGTGGCACGCTCCAGCTCCCACTGATTCTGCATTATGGGGGAGTTGAACTATATAAACTTATATTACAAAGCAATAATAGAAATAATGCGCTTCAATTATCCATATCAATTGCGGTGCTGTGATGATTGAATTACCAACCATTGTTCCGTAAAATTACACATTTACATTTTCCCAGGTAGATTAGTAGCTTGGGTCATAAACCACATTTAAAAAGGAGGCAGATTAATCCAGGAAAGCATTCAATGTAGAGGCAAAATTTTATCAGGTCTACATTTTCCATCAAGATTTCCTAAAAGATCTTAAACAGAATTTTATACTTTTCCAAATGGAAACCAGAGATTTTTAAATCAAGGGGGATTTCCTCCTCCTCATGGATAACATTACAGATTTTGTCTTTCTCCATGCACACAACGTGCTTTTGCCATCCATGCTTCCTGAAAAATAAAAAACAGTAACAGATTTTTTAAATAAAATGTACTAACAGAAAAGGGGAAAAGAAACAGATTTAAAAAATATAAAATTGCAAATTAGACTAACGATATAGGTATCTTTGGACCATTTATATTTACCAATTGCATGCTTCAGTGCTTTTCAGAGAACATGGAACCATTCCCATGTGCCACTAATTGTGAAGTGGAAGGAAAATGATAAATGGTTAACATTTTTTTTACAAATAAATATCTAAAAAGTGTGGCGTGCATTTGTATTCAGCCCCCTTTACCATGATACCCCTAACTAAAATCTAGTGGAACCAATTGCCTTCAGAAGTCACCTAATTAGTAAATATAGAATCCACCTGTGTGTCATTTAATTGCATTATAAATGCAGCTGTTCTGTGAAGGCCTCAGAGGTTTGTTAGAGAACCTTAGCGAACAAACAGCAAACATGAAGGCCAAGGAACATACTAGACAGGTCAGGGATAAAGTTGTGGAGACCTTTAAAGCAGGGTCTTAAATAAAAACAAAAAAAAAAAAAAAACAAAAAAAAAATAAAAAAATTATCCTACGCTTCGAACATCTCACAGAGCACCTAAACTGACAGGTCGGGCAAGGAGAGCATTAATCAGAGAAGCAGCCAAGAGGCCCATGGTAACTCTGGAGGAGCTGCAGAGATCCAGGTGGGAGACTCTGTCCACAGGACAACGATTAGTCGTGCACTCCACAAATCTTCCCTTTATGGAAGAGTGGCAAAAAAGAAAGCCATAAGGAGACGTCGCTGGCCCCGCCACCTGGTATGGACTTAAGGGGAACACCAAAAAAAAAAATTTGGCGTGGGGGTTCCCCAGGTCCACATCAGACCCTTGTCCGAGCACGCTACCCGGCCGGCCAGGAAAGGGGGGGGGAGGGAACGAGTGAGCGCTCCCCCCTCCTGAGCTGTACCAGGCCACGTGCCCTCAACATGGGGGGGTGCCCCCACCCCAAAGCACCTTGTCATCATGTTGCGGACGACAAGGGCCTCTTCCCGACAACCCTGGCCGTTGGTTGTGGGAGTCTGCGGGTGGGGGGCTTATCGGAATCCGGGAACCCCCCCTTAATAAGGGGGCCCCCGGATACTGGGCCCCCACCCTATGTGAATGAGTATGGGGTACAATGTACCCCTACATCTGTAAAAAATAAAAAAATAAAAAAAAAACACCACAACACACAAGGGTTAAAATTGTTTATTGCACAGCTCCGGACTCCTCCGCTATCTTCTTCGAGCTCTTTTACTAGCAGAGGAGCCCGGCTTTCTTCCTCGCCGCCGCCCTCTTCTTCCGACTTCGGGGGTCTTGTCCCCCTCTTCGGTTCTTCTTGCCGGGCCACCGTGCCTTCTTCTAGCTCTTTTACAGGTCTTCTGTCGCCGCCTTCTGTTCTTTTCTTCTCTTCTTCCGTTCTTCTCTTCAGATGTTGCCTCGTCGCATCCTCCGCTCACAGTGGCACGGACGCGACGTGCGGCGACTTGTATAGGGACATCGCTGGATGATGTCCCGCCTATTATGATGTCACAGTCCCAGCATCCTCTGGGACTGACGCTCGCTCGCCCCCCCTCCCTTTCCTGGCCGGTAGGGTAGCGTGCTCAGACAAGGGTCTGATGTGGACCTGGGGGGGACCCCCACGCTGATTTTTTTCCGCGTTGGGGTTCCCCTTTAAGTCCATACCAGGTGGTGGGGCCAGCGACGTCTCCTTCGCGGGCCCCGCCTACCTGGAGACGCGCTCAAAATGAGCGGACTTTCCTCCGCGTGGGAAAAGTCTGCTCATTTCAAAAGTACGGCGGACTGGCATACCAATGGCCGGATTGTCCGCCGAAATGCAAGTCCGGTGGGAAGATTGGAGTGAAAAAATACTTTCTAAGTCCGCCGTACATTCGGGTAAAAAAAAGTCAGCTGGAGGGAACACACGGGGGGATTGTCTGGCGGACTTGAGTTTGCCGGACTTTTCCACCCGATATTGTTTGATCGTGTGTACGCGGCATAAGAAGACTTTCCCAAAAGGACAACACTTCATCAGTTAAAGGATCTATCTCTGAGTGACTAGATATCACAAAAGTTGTCCAGACTTTACAATATCCCTCTTAAGGGAGGGGAGACCATACTAAAAATTAAGTCCCCCAACAACCGCAGAACACCCAAAACAAGGGGAGCAGAGAAGGGGAAAAGTCTGCTACATTTAAAGGAAAGGGTTCACAGGTTGTAGAGTGAGTGAAGAATTGAGCTGAATAGCTCCACTCACTCAATGATGACCCAAAGGATACCTGGAAAAAACACCTCTAGGCAAGGTTTTCAGATGATGGAACCTTCAGTATTTACTCTTCTGGGAAGGTCTCCCGAATATTCCACAATAGGAATGCCAGAAAAAAGGTACTAGGATTAGTGCTGTTAGCCAGGTCTGGAAATGTTAGAAGACACTGAGAAGTCAAGTCCTATGGAATCGATCAGTAGGGACTGATCTCTGTTGACCTTTTAGCTCAAGAGGTATATGACTGAGGAGAGTCAAGCACTGCAAGCTCTTGAGAAGGAAAAGGACATATTTAGGAAGGAGTAAAAGCTTAAGGGCCGGTTCACACAGCGATGCGCGGCGAGGCGTCTCCGACTTGCCTCGCCGCAACCTGCACGGACCTCAGCGGCGACTTGCAGAGGACTTCTGCATAGAAGTCAATGCAAGTCGCCCCCCGAAGTCGCCCCGAAGTAGTACAGGAACCTTTTTTCTGAGTCGGAGCGACTCGAGTCGCTCCTCTCAGAACGGTTCCATAGCACTGAATGGGGGCGACTTGCGGGAGCGAGGCGAGGCGAGCCGTGTCGCCTCGCCTCGCGTCGCAGTGTGAACCGGCCCTAAGTGTGATATTAACCCCAAACATAAGATCTGATCAAAGGTCATGGGGTGCAGGGAACCAAAACAAACCTGGGAAGGTGCACAATGGGGGTGTAGTAAAACCCAAATGGTGAGGAAGGAAGTGCCCGACTCAAAGGTCTAAATTGGAGGTTACAGGGCAGACACATGTGCATAAGCCAAGTAAATTCTCAGAGGATCCAGCAGGATAAACAAACAACCCTCCACTTGCAGAAGTGGGGGGGGGGGGTACACCTTTATGCAGACTGTTGATTAGAGGGGATAGATTCAAGATCTGCAATTTAAAGTGGGTGGCAGGCTCTGCTCTGACAGCCAAAGAGGTACTAACATTGTAATAGTTGAAGAGGGGTGGGAGTCCACTGCCATATCCACAGACCTTCTGTATTTTGGTAGAAGCATGATCTGCTCAAAAATGGCAATGCAAATGATAGTGTCAAAAGCAGGCCAGAATAGGATGCTTCCATTGAAAGGAAACTGGAGACAGATGTTCCTTGGCATCCCAGACACAAAGCCAAAGTGCTCTATGCATATGAAGAGACAGCATCCCAATGCATGACATGAGCTTAGATGCTTCTAAGATTCTGGTCTGAAAAATTGTCCTATCCACAAAATTACCATTAAAATATCTACCAACAAGCAACAACTGGAGCATTTTAATTTTAGAAGGCAGGGTTTTTTCTTATTTGGCAGGCATGTATATGATTAATATGAGCGTGATGCTCCCTTTGCAGCACATAGGCATATCACAGGTATTGCAAAAAACAAACAAACACGAGGGTGTTTACTCCTTGTGCATTACCATCATATAATTTATTTCATTCCAAACAAATGGATACCAACAAGCATAAAAGATCAACAAGCTTGTAACTCATATGCAGCTCCCCAGAGCTCCGATTAAGGGGGCATGACTCCCAAAATGCGTTGGCTTTTTGCATCTCGTTTTCATGATGGGACTTGCCACCCAAGGCTGAAGCATATAAGCAAAAAGAGAAAAGCTCCAGAGGCTTATATTTGTTGCTGCTATGTGATAATGATTCTTGACAATCGTGCAGCTCTACCCTGTGCATCCTTGAAAATACATATTGTACCTAATTGGAAACTAGGGCCAAACTATGGCAAGGTCTCACATACTCACAGAACCAAGTAGCTGGTGCTGATGGCCACAGATAAAGTCACTGTAGGCAGGCATTGGAAAAAGACCAGATAATCCATGGTGAGCGTTAGAAGCAAGAGTGATCGATTGATCGATAGATACAAGTCACCTAATTGATCATGCAAGTGCTCAAATCCTTCAGCCATATCCATTTTTACAGAAAGCCTTAATCCTCGCCATGGTGAAACAAGCAGTAAAAAAGGTACATATTAAACACTGCAACTGTACCACAGTGGGGTACCTCCTGGTGCTGCAGCCTGACTAACCTTACAAAGTTAATCCTCAGACCGGGTCACACCAGAGGCTGTGCCACAGCTCTGGACAGCATTCTACAGCCAACTTATGCAGTACTCAAAAGGTCTGGAAAGCGTCACAATACAGATCCCAGCCACCCATTCTTCCAGTCGAGCTGGATCTGGGTACAGCTCCCAAGGCTGTTGCTGAGGGTACACTGATCTGCATAGCCACAGAGAATTGGAAGTCTTGATTATAGTCAAACAAAAAAATACTCAGTACTCACACTGTATATATTAAAGTAAACAGAAAGAAATAGGAATAAGGAGGCTGATAGTTTATAGTTGCTGTTTATCAGCAGAGCTGAAGAAAAAAAAAACCCAAAAAACAAAACAAAAAAAAACAAACAAAAAAAAAAAAAGGTGTCCAACTTCCTAGGGCACTAGCAAAAACCCAAGGCATGACAATTCGAGATGGGGGTCATACGGGGGCTGCCTTTAGCATTTCCTTTGCTTATGTGCCAAACTCCTGTGGGCAGCAGTAAAACTAAAATTGTTTAATTCCTTTGTCCCTCAATTGATTAACGAAAGAATGATACAAGATTGACACGTAACATACATTAAGCTAGCAAGCAGGCTTAAGTAAAGTAGGTAGTAAACAGCAGATAAATTCATTCACCTTTAGAGAGAGCCCATCATCCAATCCATAGCGCTTTTGAGCCATTTCAGAAACTTCCTTCTCAATGTTCTCCTGTGACGTACCCTTCACATCTATATAGTAGCAATCGGAGCTGGCATAATGGCAGGAAATTGCCTACAATTCCAAAACAAAGTTTCTGAACTAAGTCTCACAGACAAACACTTTCTACATAGCATAGTGGTGCCCTTTAATGCCCAAGTTCAGACAAAATGAAAAACAGAAAAATCACCACAATGAACAAAGTCAGAAGGATGTGTCCCTTGTGCTTATTATACAGGATTTATATGGTGCCAACCGTTTGCACAGCACTTTACAACATAAAGAGACAATATGACTACAATACAGTCCCAAACAGAAGCAATAGGATGGTCCTGCTCATGAAGCATACAATCTAAAAAGCAGGGGGAGGTGGTACAAAAGGTAATAGCTGCGGGGGCGATCTGATGTAGGTGGGTGAAGTACAGTTTTTAGGTGGAGGTGGGGTAAGCTTCCCTAAATAAATGAGTTTCCAAGGATCACTTAAAAGGTGGACAAGGAAGGAGCTAAATGGATATACTGGGGTAGGGAGTTCAAGAGGACAGGAGAGTTTCTGGAAAAGTCCTGGAGGCAAGCATGGAAAGAGGTAAAAAGGGAACGAAAGCAAGATGGTTTGTGAGCAGCAGAGAGGACGATTTGGGCAATATCTGCAGATGAGGTTGGCGATGTATGGCTTTGTATGTTGTGGTTAGCATTTTGAATTTTATACACTGGGCTAGTGGAAGCCAGTGAATGGAATGGCAGAGAAGGCCAACAGCCATGGATCAGTTAGTAAGGTATAGAAGTCTAGAAGCAGCATTCATGACAGACTGGGGGGGAGATAGCTTATGTAAAAGGTAGGCCAGTAAGGAAGGAGTTGTAGTATTCAAGGCATGAGATAACCAGTGAGTGAATGAGTTGGTCTGTGGTGGTGTTAGTTAAAAAGGGGCAAATTCTGGAAATGTTGCGGCGGTTACGGTGTGCAAGATTTAGCCAGTGATTGTATGTGGGGTGTGAAAGACAGATCAGAGTCTAGGATTACACCTAGCACACTGGTGGGGGGGTATGTGTGTGTAGGGACCAATAATTGTGCGATTGACAGAATGGTAAATGTCAAGATGGAGGGGGGATTGGGGAAGAGGAATTATTACAAGCTTAGCTTTAGACAGACCAAGTTTGAGGACAGGGTGCGACATCCATACTTTTTCCTCAAAAAATTTGTGATATGTGAAGAGATTGAGGGGGTTACTGGGGATTAGAGAGATATCTGGGCTTCATCAGCATAGGAGGTGGTATTGGAAACTGTTATCAAATGGCCCAGGGAAGAGCTGGAGAGAGGGAGACCCAAGGACAGAGGAAAGCGGAAGAGAAGGCGATAGAGGTGTAGGCGACACTGAAGGTGTGCTAAGATAGGAGGCGAACCAGGAAAGAGCAGTCAGAGGGAGGGAGTGGAGTTTATTGAGGAGAAGTGGGTGTTCGACTGTGTCAAAGCAGCAGAAAGGTCTAAGAGTATACAGGATGTATGGAGTAATGACCATTTGTTTCAGCAGTTAGTAAGTCATTAGTGAGTTTTAGTAGGA
The DNA here is from genome assembly GCF_037356315.1 of Lithobates pipiens. Lineage (NCBI taxonomy): Eukaryota > Metazoa > Chordata > Amphibia > Anura > Ranidae > Lithobates > Lithobates pipiens. Next base: position 158,010,858 of record NW_027507903.1, read on the forward strand.
CAGCTTCAGAGGAATGTTGCAGGCGGAAGCCAGACTGTAAGGGATCGAAAAGATTGTTAACAACTCATACAGGTTGTTGACAAGGCATTCAAGAGGCTTGGAGGCCAACAGGAGAAGAGAGAGATGGGTATTCATTTGTTCAAACAGATGGAGTCCAGGATGGGGATAACCAGTGTATGTTTGAGAGGTAAGGGAAAGGTGCTGGTGGCAGGGGAGAGATTGAAGATATGGGTTGGACAATGTAACTTTAAGCAAGAAGGGGGCCGCAGCAGTTGTGAGGGGACAGGTGATGAGCCTCAGAAAGGATTTTGGCAATTTCCTCAGTGGTAACAGGGTCAAAAAGAGGAAAGTATTGAGTGTGGTGTTGGACCTGGCTTATTGGTTGGAGGAGAAGGCAGCATGCTGGAGATCTCACCATGAATTGTATCGATCAATGCCTCTTTTAGGTAAAATCCTTCTCCACCCGTTGCCATAATCTTTCAGTGTTGCAGGGGCTAACAGAACTAAGGGGCTGTCACAGGCTTTCATCAAGTGAGCCCGCCCTTTCCGCCCAGATGATTAATTTATAGAAGGGGTGGGGGCATGAGCACAGGACAAGTTCACCTAAAAGAGGCATCTGTATAAGGAAACATACTACTGACTGTAAGTTATGCCCTTCGAGCTTATTTTTCAGTTTTTTTTATTATGGCTGCATTAGACTTAAAATCTCACGGCAGCAGAGAACAGCAACATAATCTGTTCTTTACTAATCATTCCTAAGCAAAATTTATATATTTGCATATACCACATTTCACTACTCCCCAGGGTTTATTATTTCATGCTCTCATTTACCTTTCTGAAGCCTGCAGTTTTGTTCATTCCAGATCCATGGATAAGTGTTGGGTGGAAAAATACAGTGTCCCCCTTTTCCATTACCAAATGAACTCTGGGACTGTTTGGATCAAAATCACGCACCCCATGGTACATCTTGTTAACGCCTCCCTAGAAACAAATATTGTACTTATTAATGCAGATTCTGGAATGTAAAATACACATCAAACAGTACACAGAAATTTTAAAAAGCAATGCACAGCGATCTCTGTAATAAAAGACAAAAATGGCCACACATGGGAAATGCCAAACTAGAACAGAAAAGCTCATACAAAATTTACTTTAAAATCATTTAAATTATGGACTCCCATCAATGCTGGATCATTTTCTACTCCCATTAGCCATAGTCTGGCACTTGTGAACATCTGAAAGGCAGGAACCAGGCTCTTTGTTTAGGAAGTTTGGAGACCCCTGGTTTAGATTACCAAATTCTAATTCATCAAGCCACTGGTAATTAATGGGCAACTCCACTTTCATGGGAAAAAAAAAACCCCAAAAAAACCAATACAGCATATACAATTTTGACGCCAGTCATATTGTAACTGAATGTTATTAAAAATTAACTCCTTTTCAATCTGCAGCCCTGTAATTCTCTGTAAAATGTGATGCAATATGGCTACCTGGAGGCGTTCTGTACAGATATGGTGTACGGAGTGCCCCCCAGATATGCAAATTCCTCCTTGTGCGACCGGCTTACTGATTTTCACAGAAGTCTGCACTAAGTGTCAAGTCAATTTTTTTCGAGTAACCCCCTCAACAAAAACGTATTTTTGTGAGATACTCTCAAAAAGGGAAAATTACATTAAATTAATAATAAAAGGGATGCAGACCCTGCAAATTTCTTCATTGAAGCCCTGCAGGATCAACAGCCAATTGATCATTATAAAACCACCCCCATACAGATTCACTCAGAACATGGAAACAAACAACTATTTCTTCAGAACATGTAGGTAGGAATCTGCAACAAACTTTGTTAAAATCCCTGCAATGTAAATTGATCACCCAGTGAGGATTGTTTTCCCTTTTATCAACAATAGTGGAGTTACCCTTGAAGGACATGTTTTAAAGCAGAACTTGGGACAGCAAAATTGCTAGGAGTTACGTTTTTTGGTAGAAGACATGCAACTTCCATTATCCTAGCAATTTTTCTGTTAGAATACACTGTGCAGTATATACCCCAGCTTGTTATCGGCATGTCAAAAAATAGAGCTGGGTGCTGGGGACTATGTTACATCATCTATGCCAGCCTTTTTTCAACCAGAGGTGCATTGGCAAACTGCCCAAAAACGTATCAAAAAAATTGTATACAAGCCAGCAGGTGGATACAGCCTGCCTTTTAGTTACACAAAGCCACGGGTTTTCATTAGGCACCGTAACTTTCTAGAGACTGGCATCCTGAAAACCAATGACAAATCAGGAGTATGACTGTTGTCTCTACAGTATCTTTGTTTGTCCCTGCTGTGCCCCTCTCCCTCAGCACTGGGGTGACAGCTGACTGATGGAGAGAAAATTGAGGGAGAAGAGAAAACACTGGAATACTAGTCAGTACCAGTGTGCTAAAGTGTATTTGGAAGAATAAATCACCTCCAACATCTAGTGTCCTACGTATAGATGTTGCTGCATTGTGTAGCCATTAGAATATTTTTTTTACATTTTAGAATGGGTTGCCTCAAGACTTTCCATAATTTTAAAGAGCCTTGAGATTGTCTATAATTTTAAAAAGGTGCCTTGACTGAAAAAAGGTTGAGAAACACTGATCTATGCTAACATCATACTCTACCACACAACTGGTGCCCCAAGAGACAGTATAGGATTGTGGGGTTGCCATGTACAATTTACTTGTACCCTTTTTGTTCACCACCCTCTTGGTGAAAATTCAGAGCATATTGTGAAAAAATGCATAAGCAGAGGTTACCTTTACTGAAAGCTACATAGTAAATCATAGTAAAGCAAGCAGTAGATCCAAAAGTATTGGCAGTCATATACAATTGCTCATCACTGGGGTGAGCAATAGAAGCTTGGAATGCAGGAGTGAGGGCTCAAGCTTAAATTTGACAGAAAATGCAAAGATATGTCTATATCACTGGCCATATCTCTGAATCTACTGAGCATTTTGACATGCAGCTTTCACTGAAAGTAACCGCTACTTATGCATTTACTTCATTATATTTTAATGTTTTTTTTTATATAACCCTTTGTCTGAAGTTTGGCTTTAAGAATCCAAAATAAATGAAGAAATATTTTACTTCTGTGTGTGCCTAATCAAAAGGCCTGGCAGACCCTGCTCATTATGATCAGCCAAAGTTAATCACAGAGTACTAGACGAGGAGCTCTCCTGAAGAGAGACTCCCTAAGGCAGAGGAGAAAAGAACGTGATGGCCACATATCCTTCCCCTAGACTTCAGGGCAGGCCCAAGGACCCCCCCCCCCCCCCATACCCTCCATACTGAGTGAAAAATGGAATACAAAAAAAATAAAAATGCAGTGACAAACGCACGTAGAGTAATAAATATGCAAAATTCAAAAACAAAAAAGTGTCAGTGCAAGTGCATTGGCTACGCCTTGCGGCCTAGTTAAGAAAAAAATAAAAATAAGAGGATTGCCTCGGTCTAGGCCAGAAGGAAAACAGCAAGGGTGTCATGGCCTAGTGCTCATTCTCACAGTAAGGTCCCAAACCAATAGTGATACTAAGATCAACCGCAGGGTGCCATTCCGAGGGAGTGCATGACACTACGGCTCACGTGCTTTCACAGCCCATGGCCACAGCAGGTAGCATCGTTCAAATCAGGATGCACTGGGCTCCTTGGAACCCTCCACACCAGGGAAGTACTCCCGACCCACACCCATGAGGAAGGTCCCTCTGGACCCCCATCATACCAACAGGAGAACTACAGAACAGCCATCTTATCTATAAAGACTGGACAAACTGTTGAGCGCCCCTACTGGATACTGATGAGAACAGATACTATATTTAATCTGAGCCAAAAGACTTAGAAGCGATAAATCAAATTAAATCAATAAAAAAATAAAAAAAAATAAAGCATAAAAAGGTAGCCTACCTCCCATTCTGGATAGTCATGTTGCTTTAGTTCACCTTTGTGTGTTCCTGGAACAACCACAAGACATCCATTGCTACGGTCAATATGTTCCATTGCTGTCCAGGCACAAACAACACGTTCTGCTGGTCTGAATGGGAAATAATGCAGATCTTGATGCATTGGATGACGAGAGGTCTTTTTACCTTGCAGGGAAGAACAAAATCTTGTATGCAAAAAGAATGGGAAGCAAAAGCACTGCTACTTAAATATAATCTTAAAAGAAATACTGAACTATAAAAAAGATATTTATTAAAATCTTTACTCTAAAGTGTAAATGGAAAGGGATTACAGAGTACAGAACAGTCGCCAAATCAAAATTAAAATGAAATGCACATTGAAGCAAAGAAAGACCACCCCATCCACTTGTGTAAACAGCGGGAGAAATCAGCCTGACAGCTGGATCTTAGCTATATTCCATCATTAGATGCTGTGACTAAATCCTGGTCTTGTACGTAACATAGAAGATAACAGTAAAGTACAAAAGACAAACAAACAATGCAAGGAAGGGGAGCATAGAAAGGCAGAAGAGACCACACTCGCCTATGAAGATGGATCTATTATGGTCTGAGCCACAAAAAAGTATATATGGGGACCATCAACTCCCAAAACCATGATTTAGTACAAAAGTATATCCAGGAGCTCCAAATGTAAAATAGCATATTATAGTTATACAGATTCACCATTATAAACAAACTATTAAAATTATTGGTGCGCTAATATTAATACTCAACAATACCATAAAAACCAATGATACGTGAATAACAATTAATAAATAATTGCGTAAATAAATAATATTGTTATTTATTCACTTATTGGTTTTTATGGTATTAGTATCATTGAGTATTGATATTAGCGCACCAATTATTTAAATCGTTTGTTTATATTTGCACAAGTGAGGGATCACAGTTTTTTGGTGCAGCTGTTTTTAATTTTCTTACAGAATTTTTATAAATTTTGGGGAATTGAGGATTTTTTCCGCACCAGTGCTTGAGTATTCTGTATTTTAGTACAGATTCACCATTAGTTCCTCCACGCATCTCTGATATTGCATCTTGTCTATCCATTCCCTTATGGACTTTAAGGCTTTTCCTGTTGGAAGCCATTTTGTCAGAGAAGATGGAGAGAAGAGCAAGTTGCAGAGTACCATGTCCTTCAGTGGGCCTCAGGTGGTCATAAAATATCAAGTAGATCAGAACAAAGGGAAGTGTGAACATGCCAATCAAATACACAACATTGTTTTCCTTCAATGTGTGTCAAGGATTTGTGAGAAAAATGTTGTGTAGTCTACAGGGGCAGCCTGTATACAGGTGGCCAAGAGAGTTTAGGAGCCAAGATAAAAGGACTTAGAGACATCTTCTCCTGAGAGGTCAGCCCCAATTACATTTCCCATTGAGCCATGTAATGGGGGCACAGGAGACACATACAATAACAGAAGGTTATAAAGCATAGAGATTGGGCAAAGAAGTCCCACTTTGTGTAAACATTATTTTGAATAGAGTAAATACACAAGGCCCTTTCAACGCAAAGAATAGCAAAAGTCTCTGAGCTGATGTAAGCCAATGACCAGGACAATCGGGTAAAGTCTCAGTAAAGCTGGTCATACATGGATCGAGATACGGCTGGTTTAGCAGGGACCTGCCTAATTTCAATCTATGATTGGTAGGGGTGTTGAAAACGATCGCCGAATCGATGCATCGCGATTCTGCCCTTCCCGATTCGGCAATGATGTGGGGAGCCAGAGCAAATAGATTATGCATGACGTCATTTTGGCTGGCTGGCTGGCTGGCTCCCCCCCCCCCCCATAGCAGTGTCTTTGCACCGATCGGCTGCAGCCTGGCTCTGTTTACCGGCTAATGGATGATTTAACCTTAGCATGCTGCCCCCACCCAGGCTCTCCCCCTCCTCAGGATTCGTAGCTGTGGACACGGGACACCCCTCTAATCTCCCCGATGGGCGGGCGCAGAGCCGCACGGAGCTGTGAGACAGATCACAAGCTGTCATCACATCCGTGGGATTGCAGTGGCGGAACAATCAGGTTTTGCCGAAGTCTAACCGGAGACTGAGCCCTGGAGATCCTGCACTGTGGGGGAGCCATGCAGTGACAGTTTGAGAAAACAGACTGATTTCTTCCATCAGTAGGACAGGAGAATCAGTCTGCTCAGCTGCAGCCACCAGCCCCTAAATGTACAGAGTGTCTCTGACACCTGTCACACACAGCCCAGAGAAGTTCACTCCCCCTCCCAGCAACGGAGATGAACCATGCATTGATTACAGCTGCCCCTCCTCCTCCCTCTCCCTGTGTCTGCCCGGCTGTCCACTCTCCTATCCCGAGCTATCAGCTGTGAAGGAGAGAGGAGGAGGGGGGTGTGCGCGGGAGATATGAAGAACAGTCAGCAGATACACATTCCAAGCTGTGTGAACTTCCAGCCTCATCCCTGAATGAGTAAGAACTGCATTTTGCATTAAACATTGATAACTGAACTGTCCCTTTCTCTCCCTATCTGTCTCCCTCCCCTGCTCTGTTCTTTCAAGATCCAGTAAGCACTAAGGCACTTACGCAGCCCATATATTGATTGCTTTTTTTTTGTTTGGTCACTACACTGCAAAAAAAAAAAAAAAAAAAATTGATCCAATTCCCCCATCTACACATTCCAGGTGGATGGGGGAATCCTCCGACAGTGGACCAGTGGGCGAACAACCAGGCTTGCTGTCCTGTCCTTGACAGTGCTGGTCTCGGTACCCATGGCAGTAGCAGCGCATTAGAACCCAATGCTGGCTACTTTGCGCATCAAGTCTGCAGTCTCTGGCCATCTCCTGTACCATGTCTGCAGCCTATGACCATCTCCTGTACCATGTCTGCAGCCTATGACCATCTCCTCTAGTATTTTCTTTGTTGTCTGCTGGATTTAGACTTTGCTGCATGCAGGGAGTGTTGTCTTATTTTATATGTTCTTAAAAAAAAAATGAAGTTCTGCTTGAATTTTTTTTTAATGAAAACCGCACGCAGTAATCGGGATGCATCGGGATGCATCGCGGAATCGAATCGTTGACCTGATAATCGTAATCGAATCGTGAGGCCAGTGAAGATGTGCACCTCTAATGATTGGGCAAGGCTGGTTGTACACAAGCCGATTGACTTCTTGACTTCTCTAGATCAGTGCCTGTGGCTATAGCTGGTGGTGCTGATGAGTATATTTTTAAATCTCCCTGCTGCCAATACAAAGGCTCGGAGGGAGGGACGCCTCCATCCACATCAAGTGTGTGGATAGAGGAAATAGATTCATTTTCTGTCGTTCAACCCTGCTGAACCATCTATGGCCAGCTTTACTGCATATTAAACCAAAGCTAAAGCTACATCTTGCCATAAAAATCAGACCTGAAAGAAGAAGTACAGAAATAAAAAAACAAAAAAAAACAAAACAAAAAACACACTAGATAGCCCCTTGTTTCCATGAATAGTGTAAGACAAGGGAGGAATCATAGCAACTATAATGGTCAGTGCTTGAGAGTCTCTGGCAGCAGGGTTAGAGAACATGTTGCCAAACAAAAACATTCCCATAGGCTTATATGTGCATTTCATATTTTCCCTATGCATGTTTACCTGTAAAAATCTTCTCTGTGTATAAATTCAAAAGCCCTAAAAATGCTACAGGGCACCGCCATTTTGGATAAAAGGTTAGCAGCCCCAACAGACTCAGTTGTCACTAAAATACTCTATTTTCCTGTGCTTTTGCCTAAAATTACGGGGAAAAGGTTTTTAAGTAGCGACTGCAGAGACTCCTGCAATCACTCCCATGCCACTGGAATAAAAGATTAACTGGCTCAACCTCACTGAATTCTACCCCAGGTATATAGAAATTGTTCAGTCAGGAACATTAGTAAATTAGAATGTACTGTGCATCAAGGGAAAGCAGAGATTATTTTGCAATTAGATTGCAAGAATGACCAAAGACAGTCATATCAGTTAAATTATATTAATAGTTTGCCTTTAAATATATTTTATAATAAGCTTAGGTACCGACTTGCCTGGGCGGCTACTTACCTGCATCAGGTGGCTTATTTATTAGCATTGTGTGCATGGACATAATGTTCGGACCAAGGAAGCATTCCACATAATTCAGAATCTAAGTAACAATTACATATATCTAGTTAAACCAATCAAAATGTAAAAGACTGACTTCATAAAAGATGTAATTTCTAGGGTTTGTGTGCACTATAAATGAGCATGGCATTTGTGACCAATATCCATAGTACGTTAGTAGCACAAACTATAAAAGGTTCTGATGAATAGTGCTGGCAAACGGTTTGGGCCTAGCATGAGTTCGGGCCAAACATTGGATGTTCGGCCCTATCATCCAACATCTAAATTTGCAGGGTGGTCGGTGGGTTTTCATTTTCAATCAGGGTTCAATTGAGGTGCAGTATAAGCACCCTAGGCCAGGAAGACAGCCGTGGCGTCCTTAACAACCAATGAGTCATTAGCTTTCAATGGATAAGGGTCCGATATGCATAGGATTTTGGGTGGGACCCCCATGCCAAGTTTTTTATTTTCCCCCCCTTTTTCATTCAGCTGTCAGTGGGGGGCACTGACAGCTGAATAAAAGGGGGGAGAAAAAAATAAAATAAAAAATAACTTGGCGTGGGGATCCCACGCGAAATCCTATGCATATCAGACCCTTATCGGGGCATGCAGCCTGACAGACTAGGAAAAAGGGGGGGGGTCTGGATGACAAGCGAGCATCCCCTCCTTGAACCATATCAGGCCACATATGCCCTCGACATGGAGGGGGGTGGGTGCTTTGGGGCAGGGTTCTGCCTTCCCCACCCCAAAGCCCCTTGTCCTTATGTTGATGGGAACAAGGACCTCATGCCCACAACTGGGGCCTGTGGGTAGGGGGCTTATGGAAATATGAAACCCCCCCTTTAACAAGGAGGCCCCCAGATCCCCCCCATGTGAATGAGTATGGGGTACCCTACCCATTCACCAAAAAAAAGTGTCAAAGTAATAAAAGGAGTTTGACAATTTATTAAAAATAAAATAAAAACACACCATGCGTCCCACGATCTAAATCCATCATCATGATGCCACCCGCCGCACCTGGGAGGGAAAAAAAAAAAAAAAAACCCCCACACAAAAACCAGGCTTCCAGATTTCAATAAGCCCCCCCCGCCCGCAGACCCCCACAGCCACGGTTGTGGGGATGAGGCCCTTGTCCCCATCAACATGGGGACAAAGTGCTATGGGGTGGAGGGGCAGTACGCACCCCCTGCCCCCATGTTGAGGGCATGTGGCCTGGTATGGCTCTGGGGGCTTTTTTTGCCGATTGTTTTCCCCTTCATTCATTGGTATTGTGTAAACATTTTTTTTTATCTATTTTGTTCTTAGATTTTTTTTTTTTTAAAACGTCTAATGACTTTCGAAAGTTTTGGTACATCTATAAAAAGAACAATTTGCAAAATAAAAAAAGTTTACTGAGCAGTTGAACGTTATATTAGTTTCCAGATGGAAGAACTAATTTTGGTTATCATAAGGTTAATGAAAACTTAGCTTCACCATGTCCATTACAGCTAATCACATTGTCTATTGCTGAAATGTGATAAATGACGCTGGGCTCCAAAATTTAATTTTTAATCAGGAATAACATTAATTTAACAAATTCAAGCATACATATGCCAGAAATGCACATACTGCAGTACAGAACTGAGATGTACATACAAACAAATCCAGCATTGCAAATCTACTTTCAAGCATTAGCCATCTAAAATGAACACAACAGCCCCACCTAATGGCCAAAAATGTAAATTACAGTAGAGTTGCAAAATTATGACACTCAAGAAACCGATATTCAAAATCAACACTAGAGAATCTCTAAAACATCCTACCCCAATATTCTATCCATAACTAAATCTCCTGGGGCCAACCCTGGTACATCAAGCCAACCTCCCCATACCCTGTCAAATTTATCAGGGCATCCTCGATGCTGATAAGTTACTTGTTCACATCAAAACCTCTTTAAATATACTGCATCTTTCGTAGAAGACAATTACAAGGTGATGTTATGATGGAATTCGGTTTGCTCTACTAGCTTCTTTTCAGTGCTGTTCAAAATAAGGATCTATAATGCATATTTAGCGCTCCTACCCAAAAAGTACAAAAACTTTGGATTCGTGTTTTTTTCCCCTGATTAACATCTGGATTTTTATTAACCTTAAAAGATCACACTGGGCAAAAATAAATAAATAAAAAATAAGCCATTTGTAATTTTTTTTAAGCCTTTAAAAGCAGCCATATGTTAGCCTATGTGTTCCTGCACAGGCATATTTGAACAGGAGCATTTACCAACTGAAACCCCCCCCCCCCAAAAAAAAAAAAAAAAAAAAAGTGTGTTCAGGAGAGGATCTAAAAAGAGCAGAAAAAATTAAAAATAAATAAATAAAAGTTAGGCCTGCCTAAACTAGACAGACAAGTCTAGGTGCTTCTGAGTTTTAATGCATTCCAAATGGCCAGAATAAATAATTCTTGCCAATGAAATCCACTAATGCTTAAACGCTTGACGTGCCAAAAATCGTGTGCAATAAGAGGCCTTAGGTGCATTTTTTTTAAAGCGGAGCTCCACCCAAAAGAAGCAACACTTGTTTGCATCCTCACTCCCCCCCCCCCCCCACATCAGGCACTTTCTTATTGGGGGGGGGGGGGGGAGCAGGTACCTGGGTTTTTGACAGGTACCCCCCCTCCCACTTCCAGGTAAGATCACTGATCTATGACATTTTCAGCCCCTCCTCCTTCAATCCACTGCCTTCTAGGACACACAGAGCCATTCAGAAAGCGCAACAAGACTCACACATGCGCAGAAGGAAACTGGCTGTGAAGCCTGAAGGGTTCACTGCTGGTTTTCCTTACTTACAAAGCCAGCGCCTGCGACAGTGTGGAATCCCTGGACAGGCAAGTGTCCTTATATTTCCCTTCTAGATTGTAAGCTTTAACGAGCAGGGCCCTCCGATCCCTCTTGTATTGTAAATTTACTGTCTTCCCCCATGTTGTAAAGCGCTGCACAAACTGTTGGTGCTATATAACTCCTGTATTATAATAATAAAATTATTAAAAAGTCAACCGCTACAGTATTTGTAGCTACTGACTTTTTTTCCCCCCAGACCGGAGCTCCTCTTTAACCGCTTGGTGACCACTCGCCACAGTTACACTGCAGCAACGTGGTTCAGCTGCGCAAATCGTCGTAGGTGTACATTGGTTCATGCAAGGCCCTTTGTGGGCGGGGGGAGCCCACTCAATAGTTCCCTGCAGAGACAGAACGGGCATCTGCTGAAGCAAACAAGCCAGATCTCCGTTCTGACTGGGGATTACACTGATCTTGTCTTTCTGCTATTCAGCCCATCCCTCATACAGTTTTTACAAACACCCAGTGCATATTTTTAGCACTGATCACTGTTATAATGTCACTGGTTCCAAAAAAAAAGCCATAAGTCTATCCCCCATTTTGTAAACACTATAACTTTTGCACAGCCCAATATACGCTTATTGGGTGTTTGTTTTTACAAAAATATGTACCAGAATACATATTGGCCTAAATTGGTGAAGAAATTAGATTCATTAAGGGGGTAAACCCTTCCGATCCTTAAGTGGTTAAGCAGGGTTTCTCCTGCCAGTAGAAAAGGCAGAGGAACTAAAACACACACCCTGTGTTCAGGAGGCCATAAAAGTTACTATTACATTTTGATTTCTCTTATATGCCCAAAAGGTATTGGCAGACTTGTAGCATATATTTTCCTAGCAGCTAGGATTGCCATTACTTGGAGAAAGCATACAATCTCCATCAAACTAGTCAAACATAAGTTCAACTGGATCATTATCAAACAAATTAATACCCTGAACAATGCTTAAATTGAATTCAAACTAATGTGGCAACCCTGAATACAATACAGCTTGGATAAGAGACTTTGGGGGTCATTTACAAAAGACAAATCCACTGTGCACTTGGAAGTGCAGTCGTCCTAAAACTGAGCGGAAGATCTGAAATAAGTTTATTTCCCTTGCATGTCCCCCTTGGATTTACAGTGACTGCACTTCCAAATGCACTTGCCTTTAGTAAATAAACTTCTTTGTGTTCTCTTTTCTTTTAACATCTTTAGTCCCCTTTCACACTGCTCTACTACAGTTTCCACAGTGCCTCTGCAGTTCTCATGTGGGTTACCCACACTTTGCCATAGACTTCCATTAGATGGGGCATTTTTGGTGCATTTACTGAAAGCACACCAAATGTCCTGCGTGTTGCATCTTTACTGCACTTTCCGAAAATGCACTGAAACGCCCAATCTAATGGAAGTCTATGGCAAAGAGCTAGTAACCTGCATGAAAACCACAGGTACACTGCTCTGCACCTGCACTGCAGGGAACCCACAGAGCAGCAGTGTGAAAGGGACTTTTTTTTTTGCAAATTTCAACTTAATACGAGTCAAGAAATATTGAATTGGCCAACAACTTTCCCTCTGGTCCAGTGAATTAAATGGGGAGTAATTAAAACTTAAATTGTGGGCAATGACTGGTTGGTAATAAAGACCACTTACTGTTTAATATTATTTACACTATTAGCCTATATTTTGATGTAATGCCCTTTGCTGGATACCACTGTTCTTAGTTGTTAGAATTGCCTATTCCAGTCTCATATTCTACATCTATGCACAGTGCACACAGTGTTTAGGTACAAGCTACTGGACTGATGATATGATGTTGGTAAAATGTGTAGGATTAACACACTTACAAGTTACAGGTTTTATAATGAACTACATGTGACGATTCTTAAGAAAAAAAAAAAATGTGAATATAAATACTAAAACTGGCTCTGGGATAACATACTAATGGTGTAAGCATTTTATATTAAATTTAAAATATACAGAATGCCTGCTATTTTTCAGATTTAGTATTAGTGTTGGTAGTCTTTAACCACTTCCCACCCGGCCAATGCATATATACGGCCGGGTGGGAGCCGTCTACTCCCGATAGGCCGTTCAGGAACGTCCTTCAGGAGTAGCGGGATCGCGCGCTCGCGCAGCGGCGCGATCCCGATGTGCTCGTGTCACCCGGACACGGCACATCTCGGATCGGCAGGAGGGCTCTGTGATTGGCCCTCCTGATCACATGACGGCCGTGTCCAATCACGGCCGTCATGTGATGTAAACAAACAGCCGGTTGCTAGGCAATCGGCTCTCCTCACACGGAAGTCACCGCTGAGGAGAGGAGAGCAGAACGCTGCAGCCGGCTGATGATCAGTGAGTATGGGCTGCTTTTTACAGCTTTTTACTCACTGATCATCAGTGTAGTGTAAACACACAACACACCACACAGTACAAACACAGTCCCCACATATGTCCCCAAAACACACATGTCCCCAAAACATACATGTCCCCAAATAATAAAAACATGTCCCCCACATATGTCCCACTAAAATCACATGTCCCAATGATTATCTGCACACATATGTACATGATCATTTGCGTACATATGTCCGTGATCACACAAACCAATTATTATACATTTTTTTTTACCAAAAACATGTAGCAGAATACATTTTGGCTTAAATTTATGACAAAATTTGATTTTATTGGATTTCTTTTCAAATAGAAAAAAGAAAATATTGTTTTTTTTCCAAATTTCCGCTATTTTTGCGCTTATATCGCAAAAAAAAAAAAAAACGGAGTCGTGAATAAATAACACCAAAATAAAGCTCTATTTGTGCGAACAAAATGATAACAATTTCATTTGGGTACAGTGTAGCATGACCGCGCAATTGTCACTGAAAGCGCTAGAGCGCTAGAGCGCTGAAAGCTGAAAATTGGGCTGGGAAGGAAGGGGGTGAAAGTGCCCTGTATTGTAGTGGTTAAAAACCTGTGAATTTACATCTAATAGTTCAGCAGGGGTGAGGGCACCAAATTGTAAACAAAGCATAAGCTGTACATCCGTTAACGTCAGATATCTAAAAGGGTTACCTGTGGAAGACAGCAGTATCTGAAGAGTTCAGGAAGCTCCTGAAATTCCTGAATCTTAGTAACAGCTTTCTGGTCTGGAACAAATTCCGATTTAGCAATGGCTACGTCTCGCATGACAACCAATCCGGGTGCAGTCAGCTCTTTCTTGCACACCTTCTCAAACACCGCCCTATATATGGTCATAAATTAAACAACAGTGGTTATGAAGAATTTGTATCTAATGCCATTTAACTTTACAAGCTCTTTATAATTATTTTCCTTAACGGCTTGCAGACAGCCTCACGTCGGCAGAAGGGCTCGTACAAGCAGAATCACGTACCTATACGCTGCCCTTTAAGTTGCTTTTTTGTTTATTTAAAAATAAAAACCGCAGGGGTGATAAAATACCACCAAAAGAAGGCTCTATTTGTGGGGAAAAAAAATAAAAAATAAGGTCGTCAATTTTGTTTGGGAGCCACCACGCATGACCGCGCAGTTGTCAGTTAAAGCAATTCCTGGGCTGAAGTGGTTAAACTATACCCCCCCCCCCCCCCCCAATTCCAAGTTGGAACACACCATAACATTTACACAAAAATAAGGCAACAATTTGCAGACAACAGAAAACATAACAAATGTTTATTAACCTCCTCCCGCCACCGTATTGTAAAATGATGGCAGAGCGGGGCAGCTCTCATTCTGGGCTGACGTCATATGACGTCACCCATTCTCAGAGCGCAGCAATCACGGGCGCGATGTGTCTCTGGGACATGATGTGATGTGACCCTGATCTCGGTAAAAAAAATTGCGGCTCCTTACCCATGTGATCAGCTGTGTCCAATCACAGCTGATCACATGTAAACAAGGAGATTCCGTTTATCGGCTCTACTCATCTCACACTGGCCGAGTGTGTGGAGGGTAGAGCTGATCAGCAGCATCTCCTCACACTGGAGACATATATATGTAATCAGGAGCACTGACCGACAGTGTCCCAATTACAGTGCAGCCCCGGTGATGCCACTCTGTGCCCATCTGTGATGCCAACCCGGTAACACTAATCTATGACCATCATTGATGTCAATCAATCAGTGCCTGTCCATCAGTGCCAAGCAGTGCCCAGCGCTGCATATAAGTGCTTTCTCATCAGTGCAATCCCATCAGAGCCCTTCAGTGCCGCCTATCAAGTTTTTTTTAAGCAAAAAATAAAACCCAGCAGTGATTAAATACCACCAAAAGAAAGCTCTGTGGGAAGAAAATGGTAAAAAATTTAATTTGGGTACAGGGTTGCATGACTGCGCAATTGTGAAAGTGCGATAGCGCTAAAAGCTGAAAATTGGCCTGGGCAGGAAGGGGGTGCAAGTGTCCCATATTGAAGCGGTTGAACTAAGGAATTTATTTTTTCTTAAAATGGCAAAAGTCATTTTGAAATTGATGGCATCAACACATCAAAAAAGTTGGGACAGGGCCATGTAGCATCCCCGCTTAACATGTAAAGATATGGGAACTGATGGCGTTTTGGGAGAGGAAGGTTGTCCCATTCTTGCCCGATATAGTATTGTAACTGCTCAACTTTGCATATTTCATACAGGGTTCCAACCTTTTCAGAATTGGGGTTGTAGACCCTAATCTGATTTTTTAAAGGTATTAATCTGTGTTCAATCCTAATCTGTTCATAGGTAAAAATGTTTTGGGTAAACTGCTACTTAAAAATAGACATCCCTTAAAACTGTCTTCAACAACTGGATCTGCTGCTATATCAAGCTCCAATCCATTGCTTAGCTTAATATGAAAACTATTATGCATTTATGTAAATATCCTGGGTTGTTTTGACAGATACCAGCCTGTAAATTGACGATTTTGTGTGCTTGCCATTTGATTGTATTTTATAAACGGTAGTTACAGTAACTATATTTCAGAGAATGCATTTAGACCCCATATTTACTGACTGTTGCGGTGAACTTAAAGTATACCTGAACTAAAGAACAAAAATATTGAAGCTCAGTTCTTAGATATGGTGGCTGCATTGGTTTTTATTTTTCATGGTAAGAACAGTTTTAGCAAATACAAATGCTTTCTCTTGACAGAAAGGCAGTGTCTGGAAGAAAAATCAATCTTTCTTAGTAAATTACTAATCCCACATGTAAGAAAGGCAGAAATGTTTGAAGTCCAGCCTATGAAGCAACCACAGCTACTTCCACTGATACAGTGGAGGAGTAAGAGTAGCCCACCTAAAAAGGGACAGAAGTGCATTATTTACAGGGTTGCGTGGTAAAAAAAATAAAAAAAATAATAAAAGGCAAGCCTGAAACAAAATAAAAACTAATCCAGGCTCTATATCTTCCTACAGAAGATGCAAATGAAATGGTGGTTGAGCGATCATACTGAAAACCACATTCATGTAAATAACCAATGGACTTAATCATGTACACAATATTAAAGTTTATAGAGCTCAGAAATTCATAACAGAGGCTTTTATTAACTATCAGGCACTGAACTATTGAACTGACCATAAAGATTGTTGTAAACCTTTGCCACCCTAAAAGAACCTACATGGCTTGTTGCAACCAAATCTTTTAAAGGAAACGTTCACTTTTTAAATAAATGCACTTTTTTTGCAGGTAAAAAATGTGCATTTATTTGGCGCCTGTAAAGCATTGCATCAGTTATCAGCAGATAAATGGTGCCATGCAGGTCTCCAGCAGATCTGCCAGTGTATCTGTGTACCTGTACACCCTGTATGGGAAAGTAGATACAATCAGACAGGGGGAAAAAAAATAAAAAATAAAAAATAAAAAAAATCAAGGAACTACCAAGGCGCTCTGTCATCAGTTCTCTGCTCTGCAGCCTCCAGCGTTCATTGAGAACTACAAACTGAAAGCCACAAAGGATGTCTGGGCTTGCAGTTCATTCACACACAGAGCTGTGCGAATGAATGACACGGTCATGTGGGCACACTCCTGCGGCTAGTATGAAGTGTGGCTTAGCAAATGGCTGAAGGTACAGGACCCAGAAGGAATACGGGGTGAAGATGGAAGCGCTGGGCCCGCCTGGATTGGTCCCAGTGCTGCATTGAAGGACACCATATGACAGGTAAGTCTGCCATAATATACTCTGCATTTTTTTTTTGCAGACTTTACTTCTGTGGAACTTCACTCTCTCAGCCAACATGGACTATTTTTAATCCTTATGCTGCTAGAATTAATTTACTTGGTTTAAACTTTTTTTTTTCTTTTATTCAGCTACTTCCAGGTTTCCACACCTAGGCAAATTATGTCATACATCCCAGGAGTAGTCAAGAGGGGAGAAGGTTTTCTCAGCTAAGCACACCTTCCTGCCTGCCTAAGCCAATGGCAGATGGATTCCAGGAAGTAAATGCTACACGATTCATCTGCCCTTACTTAAGATGGCCACTGCCAGAAATGCTATGGAGTGGTTTTCAATGTGATTTCTAAGCAAAATAAAGCATAGTGACATGGATGGTGGGCGAGTTTGCTTTGAATATCAAAAATGAATCAAAATAGCGTTTTTTATTTGTGATGCGCAGATGCAGTGTAGTTCCATCTCAAGGTCTGTGTTTAACTGCAGACATGGGATGACAGTCAGGTAGATGCGAAACCCACATCTAGGAGTGGCCAAAAACAGTTGGCTGATAACCATTGTGATAATTGACTTTCCTTTAAAATTCATTAAAAAAGTGTATTCTTTTCCAAAAGTACTGCGTTTGGAAGACCTCTGCGGAAATACAGTGTGACAAAAATAACAACCGCCATTTTATTCTCTAGGGTCTCTACTAAATTATATATGTTCCAAGTAACTTTCTAGCAAAAAATACAGGATTTTAACTTGTACGGGTGTTTAATCGAGATCATGATTCTTTAACGATTAATCGTGCAGCTCTAGGTTTGCAGCACGCTCCCTCTTCCTTCTCTCCATCAAGGCCAAGCATACAAGCTTATGAAGCATTTTGCAGTGCATTGTAGAGCTTCTAACTTGAGTGCAGTTGGATCCTGCATGTACATGCAAACATGCCTTATCCTACTCTATAATATTATACATCATAATACTTTTCGCCAATGTTTTTAGATATACTCGATTATAGAATAAAAATTAAATTGATTTAAATGCACTGAAAACTCTTTATACCTGAAGTCATCAATGTCCTCATGTGACACTAGATTTTTCACAACAAGAAAGCCATTTTCCTCATAGAAATGTCTCTGTTCTGTAGTCAGCAAGTTATTATCCAAAGTATATCTGTTGACAAAGTACAGAAGAAACAAACCTCGTCATTCTTTCAGGATGCAGACAGTAATGCAATACACAAGTGAACAATTATCTGTTATAATCAACAGTAAAAATGGCAAAGATGAAAATCTACTCTACAGAAATAGAAAGCACTCAGTGTTAAACAGAAAAAAGCTCAATAAAATCTTAATTCAGCTTCTGTGTTGCCAAAACTAAAGTACTATTTATACAGGTTGCTTCATCAGGATTGTAGTTGACATAAGGAAAAAAGAAAAAAAAAAAAGAAAAAAGTCCTTTATTCCAGTTTACTTGTATACAATTCCTATCGGGAAAGTAAAACACAACTGAAAAATTGTCTAAGTAAGGTAGTACCAACAACTTAATTTAAGGTTAGCATGTCCTCTGCATTAGCTCCCTAGCAATCAGTATGAAATGCTGGCTGTTGTACGACCTTAGATGTTCACAAGGCTTCCATGTCCGGAAATTGTGGAGCACACGGACAAGGGTCAAACTGTCCTCCCAGAAAGACTTGCCAACTCCTAATGTAAACGTGCAGCTTTTCTCACTGGTGAAGGCTTCATAAAATTTATGCTGCCAAGAAACTAGGCAGCATCTATAAAAGATATCCCAAAATGCAATAAAAAAAATAAATAAATAAATAAATAAAAAAAGGAGAGAAGAAGTTGGGACTTTATGAGGCCATGACCATCTGGTACACAGGTCTCCATCCCTATTTATATGGAAACATTAAAAGGGAAAAAGGGCGGAAATATAAGGGACATTGGGACTTTATATGAAGCACACCACTCAGGTAGGATGAGACATACAATAAATATTGTATATATTATTAAATAGGTGGCAATAATGGGCATATTACAGTAATTGATAAAAATTTAATTGGCTCAATAATTTGATACGATGCACATAAAACATGATTATTCCATCATAACATAATAAGTAATATAACATAGTAAAATAAGTAACAACAGTATACCCAAAATAGGCACAAATATATAAGTTATTTAACTATTATATATTTGTGCTTATTTTGGGTATAATGTCCCTTATATTTCCCCCCCTTTTCCCTTTAATGTTTCCAGATATCCCAAAATGTTGTGCTCAGTATGCAAAACAATGACCTATGCTAATGCACAAGTCACATGGTTAAGAGCGGGGAAATCCTATACAATAATTTTTAGCATTTTATTTTTCAGGCACAATCAATCAACAAAAGTAAGCCGAGCACTGCCGTTTGGTGTTTTCCATGTTTACTTTTAAACTGATGGTGATCCTCACCAGTCTTTCTTCCCCCTCCGATACCTTAATCATCTAGGATTAAGACCATACTTTGGGTGAAATGTGTAGGATTGGAGGAAGGAGCATGGTGGGGATTAGGCAGTTCACCAATCCCCATGTTGGCATGGCAGAACAATAACAGCCAGAGAGCTTTGAATGGTATGGGATTCTCTTATTTACATTGTGATGCTTCTGGGAGCTTTCAACTATAGTTAAAATATAAAATTAAAGTCACTTGAAAGCACTATATTGGGCACACATTAAAGCCCAACAATGTTGTTTGGGTCTGGTTAAAGTGGGAATAGGTTATACCATACAGTATGTCATTTTTATTTCTATCTGTGTCCCTGTTGGGGAGATATCACATCCTGCCCCGGTACCACACAAAATTTAAGAGAATCTCCAACAAAAGAAAAAAAAAAAAAAAAAAAAAAAAAGGCAACATTAACACTGATAAATTTTAACATTTCCCCATTCTGCATTAAAAACAAAAAACAAAAAAACACCCACACTCATCCGTTATTAAGGTCTGTGCCCCTGTCGGATGCCCATTTCCTTTTTTAGGCTTGGTTCACATCTATGCATGTCAGGAAAAGGGTAAAAATAAATAAAAAATGGAAATCTCCCATATCATCATTGTATATGCTTAAGACCAAACTCTCAGTTTTTCCTTCAGATTTACCAAAACCATATAATGAGGTCAAATGTTAGGAGTTTCAATTTGTATGTAATCAGGCAGGCCCTTGCACTACATGGTTTTGGTAAACCTGAAGGAAAAACCTCAGCAGAAACATTAATAGCGTGTATGGGGCTTTAGTCATCCTCATTGATAAAATGCCCCAGTTTGAAGAGATATGGGAACCCTGGATCACCTAGCATTCAGTAAACACCTAGAGTTTGAAAGCATTCATGGAACCTTGGCATTGAGCTTTTCCATTGCACAGAATACTCTACATAAATTTCTTCCTTTCTGTAAATTCCCATCCTTCTTGGATGTGATGCTTTTTTTATCCCCAGACTAGCAATTTTGGAAAATAACCCGACAAGTCGAGAAAATATTCTACTATTTTGAATCATACTGTTGGCTGAATATGCTTGATAATGGCTTTCAATCATATAAAGTTGTTTTGTACGTATCAGCTAAATTCGAAACAAAAAATAAATAAATAATAAAAAATAAAAAAACCTGTGCACTTGTATAACACATACAGAAACTTGCTGCCCTTTAACAGATGCACAGAGGTGCCATTAATTCTTAATGGCACGCCCATGCATTGGCGACCGCTTGTTTTTCACCTGCGCCAAACCACGTGGTGCATCACAATTTTACAAAAGAATCAGGGACTTCTTTCCCTTGCGTTTCCCTGGGTAAGGAAAGCACATTGAAACGAGTGGGCTGCCCTATACATGCGAGCCAAGGTGGATCAGGGCTGCATCTGTTACCTGCCACCTCAAAGATCTGAGAGCAGAGCTTCACTGCCGATTGCTTGGTTCTCAGTCTTCAGTAAGCAGAGAGCCAGTGACTGTCAGTCACTGGCTCTCTGCTCCTCCAGCACTCAATGCAGTGCTGGGCTGTGCAGGGGTGGGAACAGCTGGCTCTCAGTGACAGGCCAAGAGGCTGAACAAGCACCCCGTTCAGGCATCTGTGTGTATCCCTGGGGATCTCTTCAGAATCTGGACGAGCTGAGTGACGTTGCTTTAGCCCACTGTTGGCTAAATATGTGCCACAGGAGTGCAGAACGAAGTGCAGAACAAAGTGCACTCCTGTGACTCACAGGAAAAGTAGGACCAAAAGAGCTATGGCCCTACTTTAGTGGGCTATTCATTTATGCCTTGCCATTTTTAGTTGAAACATGCCTAAATTGCTCATTACTCTGCATTTTCTAACTTCTATACACATATAGTTGATACTGAGGAGTGCATATGGGTGTCAGGATTGCCCATTTATAAAAATACATACGTTTTGCTCTATGGGATTTATTTTATACATTACTGCTAGTTTATATATTGCAATTTGTACGATTGTCACTCAAATACATTTTCGTGAATAGTAGGTCTCCTTTCAAAAGAACTGTTAATACCCAAACCAAAAAAAAACATGTTTACATAAAAAATAAGCACACCATGGATCTCTTGAAGATAAACAATTCCTTTTTGGATTCACATTTAAAGGCAGCAAACATACTTACTGAAAGCTTGTTGGATGACTGACAGTTGAAACCTGTCCTGATACAGGTACAGCGGTCTGAAATGTTATGTAAGGCATAAAACTTAACAAAAAACACAGATGGGCAATACAATTTGCTTGCAAACAATGCCTGGCATAGTTACTGTTAAATGAAAAATAAGACCGGATCCAGGGATACCTCTATTGAAAATGTAAATTGTGCATATCGGGTCTTCACATCTAACAGAGCAAAGCCCATATATTACATGCATGTAAATGCTTACTGTACAACAGAATACAAGTTGTTATAAACACCTCCAAAGCCATGTGCCAAATATCTTGAGATATCAGTGGTAATTATAGCATGAAAACAGCTGTATTATTCAGAGATCACAGGTTGGTACAAAGAGCTATGAAGATTCTAGATTTAAGGAAAAAAGTCAAATATATGTACAGCGATGTATGAACATAACCTTATCCATGCAAATAATTATTCATCATGCTGTCATATACTGTATCAATCCGATAATAAATGTTTTAATATTCAGATTCAAGCTAGTCATCAGTAATTTGTTTTCAACCAATCCTGAAATTTACATAAAATTTTATTATATATATATATATATATATATATATATATATATATATATATATATATATATACACACACACACACATACATACACACACACTAAATACCTGTTAACTGAGCAATTTTATAAACTATACCCAAGTTTACCATTTATTTTTTAGTACTGGACTTGAATTAAAACAAGTGCCATTGTCCAGTGTAAATTTTGTGTTGGTATAATGAGAGGAAGGCGACACTCACTGGCCTTCCAGCTATGCAGATACCACCTGAATGCATGGTATGCCTAGATGATATCTCTGGGGAAGAGCACTCATGCTAGTGGCACGAGTTGAAAATATATAAGCAGTGTAAGCACATTTTTTTTCCTGTAGTCATGTTTTAATGCATAAGCTGATAAAAGTAAGGAAGGTTTAAAACCCCTGTCATTTTATGGTTTCGTTCTCAAATCTTATTCTGATGACAACTGAAATTTTGGATTTCCCATCACTTTCTGTCTAGGTGAGAATGATCACCAGGACAAATTGAAAGCGTGAAGGCAACCAAAAGAGGCGTTCCAATCCTTCTTCCTCCTATACAACACCTAAAAAATAGCTATGCATGGGGCTCAACAAACTCCAGGTCGACATGGCAACCAGAAGTTTGGTGCTGGTGCCTAGGGTGCTACCCGAATTCTTCCCACAGCCCATTTGACCCCCCCACATTTATCTCGGCCTGCGCATCTGTGGGCCTGGGTCCGCACTTCTCCCCCTTTTAGTTGTTGTTGCATGTAATTTACGGGTCCCTGTTCAGTTTCCCCGGCCGTTAACTTTTTTTTTATTGTGACTGCGACATTGTGGCAGACACATCACATTTTTAAAAGATTTTTGGAACCATGATCCTAAATGATGCAATACAAATGCACAGATTCCTGTGTAAATGACACTGGCAGTGAAGGGGTTAACCACTAGATGGCAGTGTAGGGATTAAGTGTGTCCTAGGGGCGTGTTACTAACTGTGGGGGCGTGGCTGTGTTTTACACATCACTGATCTTTGCTCCAATCACAGGGAGCAGAGATCAGAGTCTCCGTGTCTCTGTTACTAAGCAGAACAGGGAGATGCTTGTTTACTTTAGCATCTCCCCGTTCTTTCTCTGCGTGAGAAGATCGTGGGCATCCCCGTGGCGATAGAGTCCATGGGACCGGACTCACGGAGGTCCCGACCACAAATTTAAAAAGGGACATACTTGTACGCCCATTTGCCTGTCCGTGCCATTCTGCCGACATACATTGGCGTGCACCGGTCGGGAAGTGGTTAAAATGAACCAACAATATGTTTTGTTTTTTTACTGAAATTTTGTGTTTCCTAGGCCTTTGTTATAATATTTTGTGACATAAAAAATTGGAACTGCCACCATTTTATTCTCTAGGTGTCTGGCTCCTAGATTAAAAACAAAATTTGTCAAGCGCTGGCTATACATACACTTTAAAATTAAGTTTCCTGTCAACCATGCAAATTCAACTTTAGTGCTTTCTTAGTCATTGACCTTGATTAACCGTGCAGATAAGGTGCTCTGACATCAGTCTAATTTTCCTGTATACTAGTTATTGATAGATAAGTGGCTCAAAGTTTAAATCTGAAGCCAAAGAAAGCAGGCAGCTTGCATTTTTTCCTTTTTTTTCAGCCATGGTAGCCTCTGTATTTGTTTAAATTACAGCATTTCTTAATTGCACCATATGAACTGTGAGATGCAGTCTTATTATAAGAAGCAAACTATAGGCAACTGCTCCTGAAAAAAAAAAAAAAAAAAAAAAAAAGCAAGACCCCTTTCACACTGGGGCATTTTTCAGGCACATTAGCTGTAAAAAATAAATAAAAAAAAAAAGCGCCTGAAAGAAGGCATCTGCAATCCCAATGTGAAAGCCCAAGTACTCTCACACTGAGGCGCTGTGCTGCTCTGGCTTCTTTGCAGCGCTTTTGGAGCGGTGAATACACCGCTCCTAAATCGCCCCTTCCCACTGAAATCAATGGGAAGTGCCTGCAAAGCGATTGTGGCAGCCGCGCTTTGTGAGCGCTTTTAACCCTTTATTTGGCCTCTAGCGGGGGTTAAAAACGCCCTGCTAGTGCTCGAAAAATGCTGTTAAAGCGCCGTTAAAGTGGCGCTTTACCAGCGTTTTTCGGGAGCTAACAGTTTGAGAGGACTCTTAAAGCAGTAGGAGGCCAGGCGCTGTGTAATACAATGAGCTTACAGAAGAGTTTTATTTTTTTTAATCCCTGTAATGTTTTATTGTTGGTTGTGGCTAAAAATAGTCAACAGCAATTTATTAATAGAATTCTATGGTCACCGCATACACTTCAGTTTTATAACATCAGCGTTGTTATAACAATAGTTATTTTTGACAATCCAATATAAGCTATGAAAAAATATCCTCTTCTTATGTTGTAACTGCTGCTTGTCTCATGGGCATCATTCCCCATCACTTTCTGGGATCCCTTTACACTTTGCAGCCTCTCCTTTGCTGTTTACTTAGAAATTTCCAAGGACTACCTACCCCATGGTACCTTGCTGCTGGTAAGCAGCGTTTCCTGTACCGACGCCTACGCCTCCTGAAATGCTTTATAATCCAGAAGGCAGGCTTTGGGAATTCTGCGACACAGCAGTGCCTATCCACAGGGCATAGTGAATACATGTCATAGAATGCAAGGAAGTAAATGTGTGGGGGATCTTAAAGTGGCTGTATACCCAAATTTAACATTTTTACCTACAGGTAAGCCTATAAGGCGGCTTACCTATAGGTAAAATTAATATCTCCTAAACCTGTACGATTTCGATTTGCATGCAGCAGCTGACAGCGGCACATGCGCTCTGAATGCCTGGCAGATGCTGCCGGACCTTGCCAGGAAGAAAACTCCTGCACACATGCGCAGGAGTGACGTCATCGTGGCTCCGGCCACGAACGACATCGAAGCCGCAAACCTGGAAGACATGCTGAGGGCAAGATGTCAGCTCCCTTGGAGTGGACCGGGCTCTGTTATAGGGGCTTCGGTCTGAGGCAAGCATTTCATAATGAGCTAGTATGTGCTGCCAATACTTTTTTCTTTTTACCAGCGGGAACATTATATGGCATAGATAAAAAATAAAAAGGCAGGCAAGATTTAGGAAGATGATATAATGTTTGGAATTTATTGTTTTAAGGAAGTGTGTTATTGGCAGGATCACTACAAAGGACAAAAACAAATGCAGCAGTGATGTAAGCTGCAATATATTCTTGAGTTTAGATACACTAAGGTTTGTACATAAAATCCAAGATGTAAGCATATATTGAGGAAAAAAAAAAAAAAAAAAAAAAGGTACATATTGTGGTCAATAAGTAGTCATTTTTGGTGATGCTGCAACAAATATAATAAAACTGCTATAGTTTTACACCAGTTTCTGGCATTAATACCTTGTTTTTAAATGGTTCAGCTTACCTATTAAAGCGATTGTAAAACGAATAAAAAAAATAAAAATAAAAAATCATCATGTCTATACTTACCTGCTCAGTGGCCTACCGGAGCTCATGTCTCCTCCTCTCTGTCC
Organism: Lithobates pipiens; assembly: GCF_037356315.1. NCBI lineage: Eukaryota > Metazoa > Chordata > Amphibia > Anura > Ranidae > Lithobates > Lithobates pipiens. The sequence continues at coordinate 158,036,657 of NW_027507903.1, forward strand.
AGTGGTTCTCAACGCCTGTCCTCGGGACCCACTAACAGACCAGATTAAGTATTACCTTGGGGAGATGCAGGCTAGAATACTGCAATCACAAAGGATATCACCTGCGACATATTTCAGTTATCTTACAAACCTGGCCTGTTAGTGGGTCTTGAGGGCAGGAGTTGAGAACCACTGGCCTAAGAATCCCCTCCCCCATAATAAATTGTTGTATCAAAAGGATAAGGGCACACAGATACACTGACAGGTCTGCAGGAGACCTGCATGGCACCACCGATCTGCTGGTGCAATGCTTTACAGGCTCCAGAAACAAAACAAAACAATAAATAAAAATAAAAAGACAAAACAAAAATGTGCATGTATTATTTTCTGTTAAAAAGGTGAACCTATCCTTTAAAGTAAAAAAAAATCCTGCAGTAATAATACTTGCTTAACCTGTTGCGTTTTACACATGATAAAATCATCATTGTACACAGGGTGTGTAGAACGTCCAGCCCTTCTGCCCTGCAGCCAGGACTGTCCCAGTACACGGCAATCCAGCTCTGGTTAACCACAGCTGCATTACAGTACACAGAGAAGGTCCCAGCAATTGGAGATTAAAAATAAATAAATAAAAAAAAACACCTGTGTAGGTGTACACGTGTCAGTGTCTATAATAATTTCCCATCGTATATAGCTATGGTATAATGGAGGTCCTCCAGTACTCTTACCAATTTCGTTGTCCTTCTTTGGACTCTCTCCAGTTCCAGCACCTTCCTTCTGAGGACCGGTGACCAGAACTGGACAGAATACTCCAGATGAGGTCTAACCAGGGTTTTATAAAGTGACAGAATTATAGTTTTATCCCTGGAGTATAGTCTTTATGCATGCCAATATTCTGCCTGCTTTGGTAGCTGAAGCTTGACATTGCATGCCATTACTCAATTCGTCATCTATTAGGACCCCCCAGAGGTTCTCCACCTAGTGAACAGTTTGCATTTATGTTTTTTGTTCCCAAGTGCATTACTTTACATTTCTCCACATTAAACCTCATTTGCCTGCCCACTCTATTACTGTATTCAGGTCATTCTGCAAAATTTGTATGTTCTGATGTGAATTTGTTTTGAGGGGAAAAGAAGGGAGGGGAAAAGAAGGGAGGGGAAAAGAAGGGAGGGGAAAAGAAGGGAGGGGAAAAGAAGGGAGGGGAAAAGAAGGGAGGGGAAAAGAAGGGAGGGGAAAAGAAGGGAGGGGAAAAGAAGGGAGGGGAAAAGAAGGGAGGGGAAAAGAAGGGAGGGGAAAAGAAGAAAGAAGTTCAGGCACAATGTAAGAGCACCTTCTCATAAGAATTTAAATATTGCATTCACAGGGATCTTGCAGTGAGGTTCATAATATCGCCCCTACAGGGGAGAATAAACCCTGCAAGGCAAAAAGGTATAAATGAGCTAATATGCAGCGCATACTAGCTCATTATCAAATACTTACCTCAGAACAAAGCCCCCGTATCGGTGCCCGGTCCACGCCAAGGGAGCTGACATCTTGCCCTCAGCATGTCTTCCAGGTTCGTGGCTCCGGCGCTGTGAGTGGCCAGAGCCCTGATGACGTCACTCCCACGCACAGTTTTTTTCCCCCAACAAGGCTGCCGGACCTTCAGCTGGGGCATTCAGAGCGCATGTGCCGCCGACGTCGGCGGCTGCATGCATAGGTTTAGGAGATATTAATTTTACCTACAGTTAAGCTTTATTATAGGCTTACTTGTAGGTAAAAGTGTAACATTTGAGTATAAAACCGCTTTAAATCTTCAATCTGCAGAAGTAGTCAACAAGCTTAGACCTAGTGCTGAACTTTCTCATTAGACAATCCAGCAAAACATTGCACACCCTGAGGCTGGGTCCACACTGGTGCACTGTGCGAGATCGCACAAGTGTGAACCGGGACTGAAACATGAAAATGCCCTCTACTAAATTTAAAATGTTCATTTGTAAAAAACACATTGTATAAAAATAACATACGGATTCCAAATGCATTCATTTTGTATGCAAAAAAAGTATTTGAATTTTTTCCCATCTTCCATAACCTGTTTTTTTTTTTTTCCTTCACAATAACACCATCACACAACCAGATAATGATGGTTAAAAAAAAAAAAAAAAAAAAAACTTTCCTCTAAAGTTCATTATCTTCCTAGTAAATCATCTTTTTTATGGGAACCCTGTCTGGAGAGAAATCCATGGACGCCATAGCTGACCTCTACTAGTTGCTTGGCCATTATATACGGATCCCCTGGCTTTAAAGAGGAAGTAAAGGCTAAAAAAACAAAAAAACAAAACACACCCTGTAAGGCAAAGGCATAATGAGCTAGTATGCATAGCATACTAGCTCATTATGAATAACTTACCTGAGAATGAAGCCCCCGAAGCGGTCCTCCGTCTTCATGTCCACCACTGACATGGATCCCAGAGTAACTTCCGGGTCTCGCTGCTCCGGCGAATCGCAGAGCCAGAGCAGCGAGACCCGGAAGTCCCGGTTCACACTTGTGCGATCTCGCACAGTGCACCAGTGTGGACCCAGCCTCAGGGTGTGCAATGTTTTGCTGGATTGTCTAATGAGAAAGTTCAGCACTAGGTCTAAGCTTGTCACTCCCGCGCATGCACACGGGAGCCGACACTCGCGGCATATCGCCGCGGCCTGCCCAGTGCGCCTGCGTGCCACTGTCTACGGGTAAATATCTTCTAAACCTATACGGTTTAGGAGACATTTCTTGGACCTACAGGTAAGCCTTAATCAAGGCTTACCTATAGGTCAAAGTTGGTTGTAAGGGTTTACAACCAATTTAATAATACTTTGAGTTACTAACCAAAAACACAAGAGGTCTGCAACAGTCTACGCTACCCCCCCCCCCCCCCCCAAATCATAGGTTTCTTATAGAACTATATGTAAGCAGGAGGCTAGCAGATTCATTTTACCACTCTGCTCAGTTTGAAGCTCCCCAAATGTAACCACTTTAGCTGGAAGCAACTGGAATACAATAAACAGAATTAATGTACTTTTATTGACTCAACCCCAAGGGAATTGTATAGCTTTGGAATGTAAAACATGCTCTTGCCTTGGGTTTTTCTTTATAAAAACACTATATAAACATAACCAAATAGTAAAGGTTTTCTTAAGAGTGCCTTGAATATTAGTCCATTAAAAAACTATTTTATTTCGTTTTGATGTGACTTTTTTACACAAAAGGCTGAAAGTAAAAAAAGGACAACTAAAATGTTGCCAGTTAACAAACATAATATATCTTATCTTAATCAAGTACTGTCCAGTGAGGAATGTAAAGGTATTTCTGTACAAAGTGCAAGTGAGTGACTGAAGTTCATATATGTTTTAGGTCAGCACTGCGACACTGATAAACCGTTAAATGCTCAGTCGCCTAAATCTGCGGTTTTCTTCAGCCAGACAATATTTTTCATCCTTTTGTTCCACTAGCCCCTCCCTATTAGATTGTAAGTTCCCAGGAGCAAGGGCCCTCAACTCTTGTATTGAACTGTATGCCTTTATATTGTAAAGCGCTGCGCAAACTGCTGGCGCTATATAAATCCCGAACAACAACTACCAACAAGTGCCGTAAAAGTTTTGTTTGACAATTCAACGGAACGCCTATGTTTTTTAAAACAATGTAATGGTGTTTCTGTGGACAGATTTCCTCTCACCTTCTCACCAACGTTTTAGGAAAAACCATCGGGGCAATCTTCCATAGGCTCAGTCTACACCTGAGGGATTTGAAGTCCTTCAACGCTTATCTTGAGGATATCCATTGTATCCTATGGTGCCCCCTTACATCTGAGTGTCACGTTGCTGGAAGCTTGTTGTAGTACATGAGATTCCTTGAAGCAGAGTTGTGTTTTTGGTCCCCAAGGATTTCAATGATTAACGCCTGAAAAGTGTGTATTTTTGCAGTTTCTTGCCTCTCCTTCTCCGAGTAACTAGCTTTCCATTGGCTAAAACAAAAAACGCTCTAACCTGAAAACACTTGTACAAATGTGCCTAGAAAAAGTGTGACCCTAGCGTAAAGTGGTTGTATAGTCATTTTTTTTTTACTTTTACCTACAGGTAAGCCTAACCTGTAAGTAAAAAGAATATCTCCTAAACCTGTACGGTTTAGGAGATATTTATTCCCCTTGCAATGAGCTGCTGACTTCAGCGGCGCATGCGCTCTATGGATCCTTGGCTAAAAGTCTGGCAGACGCCGGACCTTGCCGGAAAGAAGTCTCCAATGCGCATGCGTGGGAGTGACGACATCGTGGCTCCGGCCACTCACAGCGCCGGAGCCGCAAAACCTTGACACACCGAGGCAAAATGTCAGCTCCCTTGGCGTGGACCGGGTGAGATACCAACGCCTCGATCTAATGTATTTCATAATGAGCTAGTATGAGTTGCATACTAGCTCATTATGCCTTTTGCCTTACAGGTGTAGGAAAAAAAAAAAGTTAGCAGGCTTACTACCGCTTTAAACCCCCATTTACTAGTGCGTTTTCTCCTGTGTTAGCTGTTGTGCTGCACACAAATGGAAAAAACATTCTCTATGGTTCCTGCTCACATCAATACAAACACTTTTTTTTTTTTTTAAAGGTGCTGGAGCTTCTTGTGAAGTGCTTTTTTTTTTGCCCCATAGACTTTAATGGAAATGCACCAAGAACACATGTAAAATACATGTAGGAGTTTTCGCCCACAAAAGCTTGAAGCATCAAAAATGCACCAAAAATGCATCATCATTAGGGTTGGGTCAGCATGCTTTTTAAACATTTGCTGACCCCCCCCCCCCCCATGCATACATACTGCGGGAGGGTGGATGCTTTGTGCTGGATCATGTATCCGATACATAAACAGCACCTCTGGGTATGAGAAATATGTTATAGCACAAGCACAGCAGGTGCTGGCCAACGATTGGCTACATTATTCAAAATAAATAAAAAAAATAAAAATAAAGGAGGGAGCTCTGTGTTTTTAACAAGAGCTCTGTACACCGATAGGTGACCTTGCCCTTTTTGCTCCCTCCAAAAGCAGGAAGGGAAAAAAAATAAAACCACACATCAAGATTAGTTAGTAAAAGCAGCACATAACACACGCAGTAAACATTGTCAGGCACACATTTAACCCCTTAATTGCCCCTCAATGTTAACCCCTTCCCTGCCAGTGTTATTAGTACAGTGACAGTGTATAGTATTAGCACTGATCACTGTATTAGTGTCACTATTGATGTCAGCTGGTGTCAGATTGCCCACCACACTATCATAGTCCCACTATAAGTCACCGATCATTTCCAGTATAAAATAAAAATTCCAGTATCTTTACCAAGCTCTATAGCCATCACGCAAACGTATCAATATACATTTATTGTGATATTTATTTATTTTCCACCAAAGACATGTAGCAGAATACATTTTGGCATAATGACCGATTCACACTTATGTGTTTTTTGCAGATATGGAAACACGCTGGTTCTCGCATTGCCCCAGTGTGAACTGAGACTTATACGTGCAAAACAGTGCTTTTTGGTTCCTTAGACTTCAATGGAAAAACTGCAGAAAAGAATGTAGTGCGTTTATATCGTGATTTGCGTTTTTTAATCAAACTGGCAAAAAAAAAAAAAAAAAAACACCAATCAAGGTAGAAACACACTACATACTTTTCTACAGCTTCTCCAGTGAAGTTTATGGAACCAAAAAATAAAAAAAAAGCAGTTTTGCATGAAAAAAAAAAAAAAAAAAAAAAAAAAAAAAAAAGGTCACGGACCCTTTCCAAAAATGCCATGGCTGAAAAAAAGCATAGATGTGAGCGTGTCCCATAGGAAACGTTAAAAGGACTGTAGTGCGTTTTTGCAAAAAATAAAAAGCACCAAAATTGAATAAGTGTAAATCAAGCCTAAAATCATGAAGAAATTCGATTTTTACAAATGTTTTATAGCAGAAATTAAAAAAAATATTGTTTCTTTTTCCCCACATTTTCCAGCATCTGGATTGCATTTCTACAGTGTGAACAGATGGTTATATGGTTTTTAATGGCATAGATCACACCAGAGCTTGCAGTTCCAGAAAAAAAAGGGGGAAGGAAGAAGTCCTTATTCAGTGCTAGTTCACATCAGACGCAGTTCCATGCGCTTTTTTCTGCACTAAAAATGCATGCAGTGTTTTCCAATGGCTCTAGTTGACACCGTGCAGTCAGTTTCTGGCGCGGGAAAAAAAAAAAAAAAAAAACGGAACTGCATGTGGTGTGACCTGGCCCTAACACCACATGCAGTCCAGTGTATTTTTTTATACATCGAAAATGCATGGAAAGTAGGTTATACGGTTTTCAATGACTTAAATTAAACAACAGTGCACACAGTGCCAGGAAAAAAATAAAAACGCTGCATTTTTCCTGCACTGGAATGCAGTAAAACGCATCAAAAATGCACCAGACCCTAGTATAGTGGAAAAAAAATAAAAAATAAATAAAATAGCATCTGGGCTGCATCAGAAAAACGTTAAAAACGGGCATGCATCAGGAACGGATCTGGAGTGCGTTTTTCATGGTGTGAACCAGCTCTAAAGCCTAGGAAGATAAATAAAAAAAATACACTGGACTGCATCAAAAACGCATTGGAACGCATCAAAAACTAGCAGAAAAGCATCTAGACAGTGTTTTAAATGGTGTGAACTGGCCCTTAATAAGGACATGTGCGTTTTACTGCGCTCCAGTACGGTGTAGAAAAAAGTTTTCTGGAACTGATCTCACTGGTGTGAACTCTGCTATTGGAAACCATATAACCTACCTTCCATGCGTTTTTCATGCAGAAAAAAAATGCACTGGGCTGCATGTGGTGTGAACTGGCTCTATGGCTACCAGGGGGGAGATATGTACTGGTGACATTTCCCTGCCTGGAAGACACCTAGAGATGAAAGTCAGGTGACAGCAGAGTACAGTTGCGCGGAAGAGCCCCATCATGACTGGAGCTGTGCTGTATATAGAGCTAAGGGGACTTCCGGTGTGGGGAGACGTCTCTCCTTTCAATGGAATGGAGGGCCAGCCCGGGCATACAGAACAGAACACACCGAGCTCTGTGGAATATTCTCCCCTGAAATAGACCGCACTACCATCTCACAAAGGATACGAGGTGCCGCTGGAGGACGGAGAGGCGGCCGCTCCCGGCCGGGAAGTTGAGGCTTCGGGCCTGCATGTCACTAGCGGTGGTGGAGGAGCTCTAAAGCGGAGACACAGTCCGAGCTCCGTATGTATAACCCCATAGAAACACCTCCTCCGTGCAAAGTCCTATACCACCCACGTGACTAAGGCTTGTCTGCAGAGCCTCCGCCCCCTATGGAGAGCAGACAGTGTTGTGACTACCATTGCACCTCCCTGTCTCTTCCATGTGTTGCTCCTCCAAGTTTGTGTTGTGTAGTACAAGTAGAGGTGTGCGCATTTAACCACTTCCCACCCAGGCTAATCCGGACTTTTTTTTTCTCCTACATATAAAAATAATTTTTTTTGGTTGTTACTAGAAAATGACTCAGAACCCCCAAACTATATATATATATATATATATATATATATATATATATATATATATATATTATCAGAAACCCTAGAGAATAAAAAGGCGGTCGTTCAATTTTTTTATGTTGTGCAGAGATTTTTCAAATGCAATAAAAAAAAAATACACTTTTACAAGGTTTAACCCCTTTACCACCTTCCTGACCAGGCCATTTTATGCAATACGGCACTGCGTCACTTTAACTGACAATTGCGCGGTCGTGTGACGCTGTCCCCAAATAAAATTCATGTCTTTATTTTTTTTTCCACAACTAGAGCTTTTTTTTCGGTGGTATTTGATCACCTCTGTGGTTTTTATTTTTTTACGCTAGAAACAAAAAAAGAGCGACGGTTTTGAAAAAAAAAAAACAATATTTTTTACAATAATAAATAAATAACCCATGGGGGTAACGGTGGACGCAACGGAGGGACTACATGTCCCCCCTGAACAAAGGTACTCACTAATGAGTGAGACGCCAAGGCTGAAATTTGCCCCTTAATGGTGCTTAACGCCAACTTCTGGTCTACTTGCTGAAGAAACAGCAGGATCCTGGATATAGAAAAGGAGCACGGATGCCACCCTTTCTCCTCACACATGGAAATGTAAGCCTTCCAGGTACGATGGTATATCTTCCGTGAAGAAGATTTCCGCGCCCTCAACATAGTTGGAATCACCGAGTCCGACAGACCCCAGTTCCTCAGCACCTGGCTCTCAATAGCCATGCTGTTAAAGCCAGCCATGGTAAAGCAGGGTGAAAGATTGGGCCTTGAGATAGGAGGTCCTCTCGCAGCGGCAGTCGCCAGGGAGCGTCTGCCACCAGGCGTACCAGGGCCACTGAGGCCAATCTTGGGCAACCAGGATTACTGGAATCCCCTCGGCTTCCACTCTGCGAAGCAGACGTGGCAACAGTTTCAGTGGAGGAAAGGCGTAGATCAGCTGGTACTGATCCCACGGAGCCACCAGCGCTGACACGTCTGCCCACGGATCTGTTGTCCTGGACAGGAATCTTGGCACCTTTCGATTGAGATGGGAGGCCAATAGATCCACATCTGGCGTGCACCACTTCAGGCACAGCAGCCTGAATATCTCCGGATGCAATGCCCATTCTCCTGGGTCCAGCATCTGTCGACTCAGATAGTCCGCCTGCCAATTTTCCACCCCCGGGATGTAAATGTCCGACAGGGACGCTCTGCCCACCGAAGTATATGAGCGACCTCCCGAGCAGCAGCTGAGCTCCTTGTTTCCCCTTGGTGATTTATGTACGCAACAGCCGTGGCGTTCTCCGACTGTATCCTTATTGGACGCCCTTGAAGACTCAACGACCATGTGCAGAGGCACAGCCTGATCACTCTCAATTTGAGCAGATTGATCGGCAACTTGGATTCTTCCGTCAACCAGAGGCCGTGAGCCGACTGAATCCCCATCACTCCACCCCAGCCGGCTAGGCTGGCGTCCGTTGTGATCATTGTCCATTGGAGAGGTAGGAACGACTTTCCTGACCGAATCACCGGGGATCTCAGCCACTATAGCAGGGAGTCTCTGACGGACTGGCTCACCTGGATCGAGCGATCCAGGGACAATGGAGATTTGTCCCATTTCGACAAAATCTCTTTCTGCAAGACCCTGGTGTGGAACTGGGCATACGGCATGGCCTCGAAGGTGGCCACCATGAGTCCCAGGACTCGCATGCCAAAGCGAAGTGACGACCACTTGCGATTCCACAGTAGTTTTATCGCGGCTCTGAGGGTCTGCACCTTGTCTGAAGGGAGAAAGACTCTCGCTTCTTTGGAGTACAGCAACAAGCCTAGGTACTCCAAATGCTGGGTCGGTACCATCACCGACTTCTTTAGGTTCAACAGCCACCCAAATTCTTGCAAAGTCTGCATGGAGATCGCAACATCCTCCTCCAACTCTGAGGCGGAAGATGCTCTCAGGAGGAGATCATCTAGATATCCCACGATCACGATCCCGCGTTGTCGCAGCAACGCCAAAACTGGAGGCAATACCTTGGTAAAGACTCGGGGGCTGATGCCAGGCCAAATGGTAGAGCCACAAACTGATAGTGGGCTTCCCCAACTGCAAATTGCAGAAACTTTTAATGCTGCAGACATATGGGTATGTGCAGGTACGCATCCTGGATGTCCAAGGACGCCAGGGAGTCCCCTTGATGGAGTGCAGCGACTACTGAGCGAAGTGATTCCATCCTGATCCTCTGCATTTTTACAAAGTGATTGAGGGCTTTTAAGTCCAAGATTGGACGTACCCCTTCCTTCTTGGGAACCAGAAACAGATTTGAGTAGAATCCCTGGTACAACCACCCCTCGACTCAGCAAGTCCCTTACCGCCCCCAACAGGGCCTCCCGGCGAACCGGGGACACGGGTATGCTGGAGGGGAAGAATCTGTTTGGCGGCCAAGAGAAAAACTCTATTTTGTAGCCTGTGGAAATCAGATCGCAGACCCATTGGTCGGATAGCGGGAGGACCACTGGGCTGCAAACTCCCGAAGGCAACCCCCCACCCGAGACATGGGTGGGGGCAAACCTTCATTCGGTAGCACTTTTTGTCGCAGGCTTGCGATGCCAGGGACGCTTTTGTCCCTCCGTGGCTGTCCTGTCGGGTTGGGGATGCTTCGCCGAAGCCCTGGTCGGACGCAAAAGCCGTTTGTGAGAGGAAAAAAAGGGCCCTTGGCTACGGCGTGGCTCCTTAGGCTTCCTGGCTTGCGGAAGTAGGGTACTCTTACCACCGGTGGCATTTTTTATAATGTCATCAAATGAGGCTCCAAAGAGCCGGTCGCCAAGGAAGGGAAGATCTGTCAGGGCTTTCTTAGATGCCTGGTCAGCAGACCAGCATTTTAGCCAAATCAGGCGCCTCAGCGCCACTGCTGACACTAAAGCCCTGGATAACAGAGGGAGAGTATCCAGGGCCGGGTCACAGACATACTTAAGGCCTTGCACTAGTTGGTCTGTTAGTTCCACGCAGACAGGGGAGGCCTGTTGCTCTCCCAATTCGCTGTGCAAAAGTTTTGCCCACTCAGTCAGTGTCTGCGACACCGATGCGGATGCCAGTACAGGTCGCACGGCTGACCCCACAACTGTAAACAAGGAACGAGCCACCGCCTCGGCCTTCCTGTCCGTGGGATCCTTGAATGCAGGAGTCCCCTCAACCGGGATTGTGGTTACTTTATTTAACCTGGATACTGCGGGGTCCACGACCGGAAGAGCTGACCACTTTTTGAGAAGGCTTTCCTCAAAGGGGTAACGCACTGCCATGTTCTTGGGGACCGAAAAGGTCCTTTGCAGCCGACCCCATTCCCTGTAGATGAACTTGTCAAAATAAGTCAAATACGGGAACACCTTAGGTGAACGTGCTGGCTTGCGGGACCCAAAGGGGACCGATACATCAGCAGAGGGATCTGCTGGCTCCTGGATCTTCAGGGTATCACGCACAGCTGTAATAAGTGCTTCAACCAGCGCTTTGACGCGCCCGGACAGGAATCATCCTCACTGTCCAACCGGTCCTGGTCAGCCTCATCTGATGAGGTCACCAGCCTCAGCAGGGCCCGCCTCTGCATCAGAGCTCTCCCCAGAGGACGGGGGGGGGGGGCAGGGGCCCTTTTAGCGCACCTTTACTTCCACGCACCGCCTCTATTTTAGCAACAAATAAGTTAAGGACCACCGTCAGGGTGTCCATGGGCACAGCGCCATCCACAGGTGACCCGGTTGCAATAGCCTGGATTTCAGGGGAAGAAACACCAGTTTCTGAAGCCATGCTGACCCTACCCTGTCTGCCACCTGAAAGGGAACTTAGGACAGTGAAGGTCCCACCCTCCTGCTGCCGCTGGCTGGGGGGGCTTCTAGTGCCAGACTCACCACCCTGAGGCGTTCTGTGTCAGTTACTAGCCATGCCTGTAGTCCCCAGGCAGTTACCCAAGTGCAGAGTGAAGAAGCTGTGTCGGCAGCAGCAGCAGCAGAGAAGAGCAGTGAAACGATCTGCAGAGCTTGCATCAGCGTTCAGGAGGGAGGAAGGAATGGCTATGAATGAATAGATGCCATTAATAAAAATGATTACTTAAAACAGTGATCAACACTATAATAAGCAATCATAGTGTAAAAAACATAATCGAGAACAGATTCTCAGAGCATTATAGTGTCACTATGGTGACCATATACTGCTCTAGTCACAGTATGTAAAAAAACATTGTAAAAAAAAGAAAAAAAAAATTATTAAAACATACTGTCACCAATCAGTGTCCATGATCATATGGGGACGCTGTACTGCTCTGGTATGTAAAAAAAAAATTGTGAACATTTTTTTATTTTTTTATTAAATTTCTTCATTTTTCAAAATATTGTGACAAAAAATTGAAACTTCAAAAAGCTCTCACTAAATACCTTGGATTGTCTACATTCCAAAAAGGGGTCATTTTGGGACATGATAGAGCCTGAAAAAATGAGATTGGTCATAAGCACATTAGGATTGATGAACTACTTCCGGACTGCCTGCCGTCATTGTACGTCCGCTGTTTGAAATGTGGAATATTGTTGTTATGGCAGCATATAGCTGCCATAAAGGTAAAAAAGTGCAGCGCTAACAAATGAAAGGTCATTAAACCGCTACAAATAATATAGGTAAACTAGTAATGTGCACTTAGTGAAAAAATTTCCAACAATTTGAAACACAAAATGTCTTTAAAAAGAAAGAGAAACTTCATGTACATGAATATAGAACAGTGCAATAGCTCAATGTTAAATAATTGTCATCTTGATATGCCTGCAGAAATGCGGAGATAAGAGAAAAAATCCCCCCTGAAGAAGGCCATAAATCGTCCAAGGCTGAAATGCATTGGGGTATCAAGCATGCCAGATGGTTATTGAAATTACAAAATGGATATTGATTTGAATACTTTTTCTACTCTTTTAGAATGAATGTATGCATCATATTTGTACTCTGTACCTTGTATCTTTACCACAGTAGGATCTCTTGTCTGCTGTACACCAGAGCTCACATTTTAATTCCTGCATGTATTGTATATGGTATGACTAGTTTTTTGACCAATAAAACCAAGTACATTTTTATGAATCTTTTGCATCCTCATTGCTGCCTAAAAACCCCATGGGGAACTTTTTTTTTCCCAGCGTTCTGTATATTACTCTTTTCTGAACACAGCGCTCTGTGTATTGTGGTCTTCTGAATCCAGTGCTCTGTGTATTACGCTCTTCTGAACCCAACACTCTGTGTATTACGCTTTTCTGAACCCAACACTGTGTATTTAGCTCTCCTGAACCCATCACTCTATGTATTACACTCTCCTGAACTCAGCACTCTATGTATTACACTCTCCTGAACTCAGCACTCTATGTATTACACTCTCCTGAACCCAGCACTCTGTGTATTACACTCTCCTGAACCCAGAACTCTGTGTATTACACTCTCCTGAACCCAGCACTCTGTGTATTACACTGTCCTGAACCCAGCACTCTGTGTATTACACTCTCCTGAACCCAGCACTCTGTGTATTACACTCTCCTGAACCCAGAACTCTGTGTATTACACTCTCCTGAACCCAGCACTCTGTGTATTACACTCTCCTGATCTCAGCACTCTGTGTATTACACTCTCCTAAACTCAGCACTCTGTGTATTACACTCTCCTGAACCCAGCACTCCGTGTATTACACTCTCCTGAACCCAGCACTCTGTGCATTACACTCTCCTGAACTAGGGTTGCCACCTGTCCATGAGTCACCCGGACAGTTCGGGTATGAAATCATGTGTCCAGGTTTCGGACTGTCTGAAACCCGGACACATTATTTAGACTGGACTATGGCTTCTCAGCAGGGTTACTGGCTGCAGTTGTCGCAGCTGAGAGTGTCTGTTACACTCTCTTTCACACTGCCCAAAGCCAACACTAACAAAGCATACCCTCCCCTCCGCCCCCCAAAATACATACAGACGGGAGAGGAGAGAGGGCCTGATCTGCACCTCTTTCCCTCATCCCTACCCCTCTGTGTCTGCCCACACTCCAATCCCTGGCGCTGTCCCTCAGAAAAGGAAAGTGGGGCCGGAAATTTGAAGCCTCAGATCCATCTGAATGAGAGGTGCTGACTGCCAAGGGGTGAGTGAGCTCACCATCCATCCCTATCTCTGACTGAAGTCTCCTCCTTCCCTCTCCTGCCTCTGAGTGAGTACACTAAGGCAAATCAGGGTTCTCAGAGCACCCCTTACATCAGAGTTACCCTTTACACCAGAGGCCACAGTGTTTCCCCTTACAGCAGAGCCCTCTCTGTACATTAGAGTTCTCAGTGTTCCCCCATAAATCAGGGTTTCCAGAGCCTCCCTTATGTCAGAGTCCCCAGAGTTCTCCCTTACATCAGAGTCCCCCCTTACAGTGAAAGAGAACTCTGCAAGTTCAGATGTAAAAGGGGATCTCTGTGAACTCTGATGTAAAGGGGGACTATTGTTATTAACTTCATATGATTAGAAATGTTATTTAGTAGCAAATTATATATGTATAGTTTATACTATAAAAAAAAAAATTGCTGTGCGCCACAAAACCTTTCGGGTTTGACGTGAAGAAAAGGTGGCAACCCTATCCTGAACCCAGCACTCTGTGCATTACACTCTCCCGAACCCAGCACTCTGTGTATTACACTCTTCTGAACCCAGCACTCTGTGTATTACACTCTCCTGAACCCAGCACTCTGTGTATTACACTCTCCTGATCCCAGCACTCTGTGTATTACACTCTCCTGAACCCAGCACTCCGTGTATTACACTCTCCTGATCCCAGCACTCTGTGTATTACACTCTCCTGAACCCAGCACTCTGTGTATTACACTCTCCTGATCCCAGCACTCTGTGTATTACACTCTCCTGAACCCAGCACTCTGTGTATTACACTCTCCTGATCCCAGCACTCTGTGTATTACACTCTCCTGAACCCAACACTCTGTGTATTACACTCTCCTGAACCCAGCACTCTGTGTATTACACTCTCCTGAACCCTGCACTCTGTGTATTACACTCTCCTGATCCCAGCACTCTGTGTATTACACTCTCCTGAACCCAGCACTCCGTGTATTACACTCTCCTGAACCCAGCACTCTGTGTATTACACTCTCCTGAACCCAGCACTCTGTGTATTACACTCTCCTGATCCCAGCACTCTGTGTATTACACTCTCCTGAACCCAACACTCTGTGTATTACACTCTCCTGAACCCAGCACTCTGTGTATTACACTCTCCTGAACCCTGCACTCTGTGTATTACACTCTCCTGATCCCAGCACTCTGTGTATTACACTCTCCTGAACCCAGCACTCTGTGTTTTTATGCTCTCCTGAATCCAGCACTCTGTGTATTACACTCTTCTGAATCCAGCACTCTGTGTATTACACTCTCCTGAACCCAGCACTCCATTTATTACACTTTCCTGAACCTGGTGCTCTGTGTATTACGCTCTTCTGAACACTGTGTTATCCATTCCGGTTTTTATTGACCAATGTCCCTTTAAGACCGTCACACTGTACAATGTAGCCACACCCACCATATGGCGTGGCGCTCCTCTCCCACAGAAGGGGTTCCTGCACCTGTTCTCTGAGAAGACAAGCCCTGGCCCCAACCGCCCAAAAAAGAACAGGCAGTGCATCGGAAAGCAATTGGCCCACAGGGAGAACTCTCTCCTGGCCTGACTGGTCCTGCATTCTGCATGTGCCACTTGGGCTGGGCAGTAGGATTAATAATTGGCACCGCGGACAGTCCTAATGGAAGCCTGGTATTCAGCTTCTGTAGTGTTGTGTTAGGTCTGCACAGCTGCGCCATTCAACCTTACCTCAGGGTGCGCCACGCACGGCAATGCAGGGCTTTTATGGGACTTCCATAGCATTGGCCCTGTGCCACTGCAGCCTTTCACCTCAGGGCACACGCCAACCCACAGCCCTTAAGGCCCACCAAAATCCTCAGCACCAGGCCCATAATACTCTTAATCTGGTTCTGGGCAGAAGCAACATTAAACATCGCTTCCGGCCAATGTAAATGTGAGCTCTGAGGTCTTTTTGACTCCAGATTTCACATTTAAAGCGGAGGTCCACCCTAAAATGGACCTCCGCTCATCGGAATCCCCCCCCCCTCCGGCGCCACAATCGGCACCTTTCAGGGGGGAGGGGGGTGCAGTTACCTGGATAATCCAGGTAACTGCACCCACTTCCGGGCTAGCTCTCTGTGGAAAGGGGCGTACGTTACGCCCCTTTCCGCAAGCGCCCGCCCCCTTCAGCAAGTGCCCCGCTGCCTGCTGGGAAACACACAGCTCCCAGAGGCAGCGGGGACCGTCCGGATTGCGCCGCGCGCCTCGCGCATGCGCAGTAGGGAACCGGGAAATGAAGCGGAAAGGCTCCATTTCCTGATTCCCATACCCAAGATGGCGGCGGCAGGACCCGCCAGACGAGCGAGCTATCGGCTTCGGGTGCCGACATCGCGGGCGCGCTGGACAGGTAAGTGTCACTATTTAAAAGTCAGCAGCTGCAGTATTTGTAGCTGCTGGCTTTTAAAAAAAAAAAAAAACGCGGAGTCCCGGTGGACTCCCGCTTTAAGATAGCCTGTCATGCTTTTTTTTTTTCTATTACAAGGGATGTTTACATTCCCTGCAATAGGAATAAAAGTGATACAAATGTTTTATTTTTTTAAAAGGACAGTGGAAAAATAAAAGGTAAAATAAATAAGATTTTTTTTAACCACTTAAGGACTGAGCCTCTTTCTGAGACAAGTTAAAAACAGTTTTTTTTTTGCTAGAAAATTACTTAGAACCCCCAAACATTATACATTTTTTTCTAAAGCCCTAGAGAATAAAATGGCAGTCGCTGGAAATACTTTCTGTCACTCCGTATTTGCACAGTGGTCTTACAAGCGCACTTTTTTTTGGAAAAAATACACTTTTTTGAATAAAAAAATAAGACAACATTAAACTTAGCCCAATTTTTTTTATAGTGTGAAAGATAATCTAGAACTCGCTACCTCCACTGGTCCGGCTATCCCCTACTATTGCTACCTTCAGGCGATCCCTAAAAACTCATCTATTCAGGGAAGCCTATCACGTCTCAAACTAATCTCCTACCACTTCCATCTGCTCATTCCCGACAGTTATAACCTTTTGTACCACCTGACCCACCCTATTAGATTGTAAGCTCTTCTGAGCAGGGCCCTTTTAATCCTCTTGCATTTTATTGTATTGTAACTGTATTGTCTCCTTTTTATATTGTAAAGCACTGCATAAATTGCTGGCGCTATATAAATCCTGAATAATAATAATAATAATAATGTTACGCCGAGTAAATCGATACCCAAAATGTCATGCTTCAAAGTTACGTCCGCTCGTGGAATGGCGACAAACTTTTACCCTTAAAAATCTCCATAGGCGACGTTTAAAAAATTGTATAGGTTGCATGTTTTGAGTTACAGAGCAGGTCTAGGGCGAGAATTATTGCTCTCACTCTACCGATCGCAGTGATACCTCACATGTGTGGTTTGAACACTGTTTTCATATGCAGGCTGTGGCAGCAGGCAGGTAAAATCACCTGGTTGTATCCAGGATGGGAAATATGTGTGCCCTAGATTCAGGATTTATGCAGACCTTTACAATTATAGGGGAAGAGTTAATGAGCCCAGCTGAAGTAAGTGGGCTCATTAAGACCTCTACAAAAAACCCCAGCATGCTTAGGGAGATGCTCCATCCTGGAACCAGTTTTTGTGTTGTATAGACTGGGGAGTGTGACACCTGTTCTGTGCGGTGAGTTAACGCCTGTGTGGCAAACCTCTATGACAGGGACTGGGGCAGCACAAGGCTGCTCTCAGTTGTTAGACAGGGAAATCTAAGTGTGTAGTTAGAGGTCAAGCTGACCAGGATTTATTTTCATGTTTTATTTTGTTTGGCTGTTATATGTACCACTGCATGTAGCAGAAATAAACCGCATCTTTTGTTTTTTTGCACCTACAACGCTGTCTGCTGTGCCTGATTTTGTGTTGTGAACCCATCCAGGGGGGTCACACACACCCGCTGCCGAGCTAACCCCTCACAAGGCGCTACTCGTGTTTGCGTTCATGCAAGCTCCTCGGGACCGGGTGCGTTTAAAAAAAAAATAGTTTTTTCTTATTTATTTTACCTTTATTTTTACACTGTTTTAAA
This sequence comes from Lithobates pipiens, assembly GCF_037356315.1. Taxonomy (NCBI): domain Eukaryota; kingdom Metazoa; phylum Chordata; class Amphibia; order Anura; family Ranidae; genus Lithobates; species Lithobates pipiens. Next base: position 158,054,367 of record NW_027507903.1, read on the forward strand.
AAAAAAGTCACTTTTATTCATATTACAAGGAATGTTAACAAGCATGACAGGACCTCTTAAATATGTGATCTGGGGTCAAAAAGACCTCAGATCTCATATATACACTAAAATGCAATAAAAAAAAAATATATATATAATTTAACCACTTTCAGACCGGACCATTTTGCTGGTCAATGACCAGAGGCCTTTTTACAATTTGGCACTGCGCTGCTTTAACTGGTAATTGCGCGGTCATGCAATGTTGTACCCAAACAAAATTTGCGTCCTTTTTTTCCCACAAATAGAGCTTTCTTTTAAAGGTATTTGACTGACTCTGCGATTTTTATTTTTTGCGATATAAACAAAAAAGACCGCAAATTTTGAAAAAAAAATGATATTTTTTACTTTTTGTTATTAGAAAAATCCAATAAACTCAATTTTAGTCATACATTTAGGCCAAAATATATTCAGCCACATGTCTTTGGTAAAAAAAAGTCAATAACTGTATATTTATTGGTTTGCGCAAAAGTTGTCACATCTACAAACTAAGGTACGTTTTCTGGAATTTACGCAGCTTTTAGTTTATGACTGCCTATCTCATTTCTTGAGGTGCTAAAATGGCAGGGCAGTACAAAACCCCCCCAAATGACCCCATTTTGGAAAGTAGACACCCTAAGGAAATTGAAAAGAGGCATGTTGAGCCCATTGAATATTTTATTTTTTTGCCTCAAGCGATTGAATAATGACACAAAGTTGTCACTAAATGATATATTGCTCACACATGCCATGGTTATATGTGGAATTGTACCCCAAAATACATTCTGCTGCTTATCCTGAGTACGGGGATACCACATGTGGTCGACTTTTTGGAAGCCTAGCCACGTACGGGGCCCCGAAAACCAAGCACCGCCTTCAGGATTTCTAAGGGCATACATTTGTAATTTCACTCCTCACTACCTATCACAGTTTTGAAGGCCATAAAATGCCAAGATGGCACAAAACACCCACAGATGAATTTTAGAAAGTAGACACCCCAAGCTATTTGCTGAGAGGCATGTTGAGTCCATGGAATATTTTATATTTTGCCACAAGTTGCGGGAAAATTACAAACTTTTATTTATTTATTTATTTTTTTCACAAAGTTGTCACTAAATGATATATTGCTCACACATGCTATGGGCATATGTGAAATGACACCCCAAAATAAATTCTGCTGCTTCTCCTGAGTATGGGGATACCACATATGTGGGACTTTTTGGGAGCCTAGCCGCGTACAGGGCCCCGAAAACCAAGCACCGCCTTCAGGCTTTCTAAGGGCGTAAATTTTTGACTTCACTCCTCACTACCTATTACAGTTTTGAAGGCCATAAAATGCCAAGATGGCACAAAACCCCCACAAATGACCCCATTTTAGAAAGTAGACACCCCAAGCTATTTGCTGAGAGGCATGTTGAGTCCATGGAATATTTTATATTTTGCCACAAGTTGCGGGAATATTACAAACTTTTTTTTTTTTCACAAAGTTGTCACTTAGGCCGGGTTCACACTGCTGCGGGGGGAGATCCGGATGTGATTCGCACCGCACTGCAGTGCAAATCACATCCGATCTCCGTAGCGATGCGAGTTCAGCCATACAGATAGTATGGCTGAATTCGCATCGCTCCCGCAGCAAACTCGCACGGGACCCTTTTTTTGGTCCGCAACAGAATCGGATCGCATGGGTGTTCACACCATGCGATCCGATTCCTGTGCGAGTCGGCAGATCGCACTGCGATATGCGGAAGGATCTGGGGGTGTCATTAACATATCATTGACACTCCCAGCCATTCGCATAGGGCAGTGTGAACTGCCGGCGGGAGTAATGCGATGCGGGAAAACGCCGCGGATTCGCGGCGTTCCCGCATCGCTGTGGTGTGAACCCAGCCTAAATGATATATTGCTCACACATGCCATGGGCATATGTGAAATGACACCCCAAAATAAATTCTGCTACTTCTCCTGAGTACGTGGATACCACATGTGTGGGATTTTTTGGGAGCCTAGCCGCGTACGGGGCCCCGAAAAACCAAGCACTGCCTTCAGGATTTCTAAGGGTGTAAATTTTTGATTTTACTCCTCACTACCTATCGCAGTTTTGAAGACCATAAAATGCCAAGATGGCACGAACCCCCCCCCCCCCCCCCCCCCCCCCGAATGACCCTATTTTGGAAAGTAGACACCCCTAAATTTAGGGGTACACTAGTGAGACTCACAGGTAATAAAGCACCTAGGCTGTCAGCGCTTGTTATAAAACGCTACAAAAAAACTGTTAGCGATCGCAGGGATCAGGCCTGACTCTGCGAACGCTGCAGTTATGTGTGTTGTGTTTTGTAAGTGACAGTGATCGATCGATCGATACTGCACTTGGGTGGGCTGGGCTGGGCTTGGCGGGGGGGCTAAACGCAGGTGCTAGCAGGTATCTGGGCTGATCCCGCTAACAATGCGTTTTGGGAAACCTAATTTGCTGGCGACGCTAATATAGATCTGATCAGATACTATATTACTAAGGGAGGTGTATGCTTTGCGCGTGGGTGTTAGCGGTACTGGCACTAACCTGACGCTGCCTGGGGCGACGCAGACCTTATCTGACCCTCAAACTTATATCACCCGCCGGGTGATCAGGGGGTTAAACCTTTATTAGGTAATAAATAGTGGGTGCCCTGAAACTTTAAAAAAATAACTAACCAACCAGCGTCACCTGTAACAGTTATATGGTGATCACTGGTGAAAGGGTTAACTAGGGGGCAATCAGGGGGCTTTATGCGGTAGTATATGGGGGTCCCTGGTGCTATAAAAAGCTGCGGCGAACCTAAATACCTACCTGCCTAACTAGCGTCACCTGTGACACTAATACAGCGATCAGAAAACGATCGCTTATTAGGCTGGGTTCACACTGGAGCGATGCGGGAACGCCACAAATTCGCGGCGGGTTCCCGCATCACACTGCCCTATGCGAACTGCTGGGAGTGTCAGTGAAATGTTAATGACACCCCCAGATCAGTTCGCATATCGCAGTGCGATCTGCAAACTCGGACAGGAATCGGATCGCATGGTGTGAACACCCATGCGATCCGATTCTGCTGCGGACCAAAAAAAGGGTCCCGTGCGAGTTTGCGGCGGGTGCGGCGGGTGCGATGCGAATTCAGCCATACTATCTGTATGGCTGAACTCGAATCGCACAGAGATCGGATGTGATTTGCACTGCAGTGCGGTGCGAATCACATCCGTTCTCATAAACCGCTGCAATGTGAACCCAGCCTTAGTGACACTGGCGACGGGGGGTAATCACGGGGTTAAACCTTTATTGGGGGGGTTAGGGGGGTACCCTAGAACTAAAGGGGGCTAACCCTAACTGCCCTAACAGTTATTACAGTCACAAATGACACCAATGCACAAAAAAAAAAATGCAATTGGTGTCACTGTGACTGGGGGTGCAGGGGTGATTGGGGGGGTGATCGGGGGGTGAAGGGGGAGTGAGAGTGTGCCTGGCATGTTCTACTGTATTGTGTAGTGTTGGTGCTCACCGATCCTCTCTCCTCGGTGCCGGAACGAAAAATACCGACACGGTGGAGAGATTACATCACTTCCTCTGCCTGTGTTTACATTACAGGAGAGGAAGTGATGTCACGCTGCACTTCCACTCCTCAGGAGCGATCGCGAGGGGGTGGCCATGAACGAATGGCCACCCCCTCATCCCGGATCTCTCCTGAACGGATTCCGACCGCCGCTGGCACCGGGGGGGGGCCCTGTCGGGCCCCCCACCCGCGGGAAGGCAGGGACGTACAGGTACGCCCATATGCCTGCCCATGCCATTCTGTCGACGTACATCGTCGTGCGGCGGTCGGCAACTGGTTAAAAAAATCCTTTAAAAAAATGGCCCTTTAAGAGCTGTGGACGTAAGTAACGTTTTGACGTTGCTTCCGCCCAGCAATTGTATAGAGATGGATGGGGGCTATCGTCCCCTCACTCATCTACATACCTAACGGGACAAGACGCGATCGCCACAGCCGCTGCAGATGGCTCCAGTAAGGGGCGGAGGGCATCGGATCCGGTAAGCGGCAGAGGGCACTGGATTTTGGTGGGAGGGGGGCCCTCTCCCGCCGCTGATAAAAGTGATCTTGCGCCGAAATCCGCAGCAGAGACCACTTTTATCTTGTAGCAGACCGTCTGCTGAAAAAGAGGCTACTGGAGCTATGGCAGCTAGCTGCTGTCATAACAACGATATCCTCCTTCAAACAGCTGGCATAAAACTGCGGCGGGTGAATTGGTTCACAATATTAAAAGAAAATTGGCTAACATTACTGTTGTCTTATATTCAAAAAAGTGTATTTTTTCCCAAAAAATTGCATTTGTAAGACCGCTGAGCAAATGTGGTGTGACATAAAGTATTGCAACGACCGCCATTTTATTCTCTAGGGTGTCTGAAAAAAAAAAAAAATATATATATATATATATATATATATATATATATATATATATATATATATATAATGTTTGGGGGTACTAAGTAATTTTCTAGCAATTTTTAAAAAAAATATTTTAACTTCTAAACACCAAGTCTGAAAAATAGGCCCGTTCCTTAACCAGTTGCCGACCACTGCACGCCGATGTACGTGGGCAGAATGTCACGGGCAGGCATATTGGCGTACAGGTACATCCATGCCTTCCCGATCGCCCCCCCCCCGGTGCCTGTGGCGGTCGGATTCAGTTCAGGAGCGATCCGGGAAGGGGGGGGCGGCCATTCAATCATGGCCACCCCCTCGCGATCGCTCCTGACGAATGAAATGCTTCCCCTACATCACTTCCTCTCCTGTAATGTAAACACAGGCAGAGGAAGTGATGTAATCTCTCCTTGTGTCGGTCTTTTTCGTTCCGACACCGAGGAGAGAGGATCAGTAAGTTGCACAAACACACTACACTAACAGTAGAACACACCAGGCACACTTTTCACCCCCCATCACCCCCCGATCACCCCCTGCACCCCCCAATCACAGTGACACCAATTGCAGTTTATTTTTTATTACTGCATTGGTGTCATTTGTGACTGCAATAACTGTTAGGGCAGTTAGGGTTAGCCCCCTTTAGGTCTAGGGTACCCCCTAACCCCCCAATAAAGGTTTAACCTTGTGATCACCCCCCGTCGCCAGTGTCACTAAGCGATCGTTTTTCTGATCGCTGTATTAGTGTCACAGGTGACGCTAGTTAGGCAGGTAGGTATTTAGGTTTGCCGCAGCTTTTTTATAGCGTCAGGGACCCCCATATACTACCGCATAAAGGTTTTAACCCCCAGATTGCCCCCTAGTTAACCCTTTCACCAGTGATCACCATATAACTGTTACGGGTGACGCTGGTTAGTTAGTTATTTTTTTATAGTTTCAGGGCACCCGCCAATTATTACCCAATAAAGGTTTAACCCCTTGATCACCCGGCAGGTGATATAAGTTAGGGTTTAGGGTCAGATAGGGTCTGCGTCGCCCCAGGCAGCATCAGGTTAGTGCCAGTACCGCTAACACCCACGCACAAAGCATACACCTCCCTTAGTAGTATAGTATCTGAACAGATCAATATCTGATCTGATCAGATCTATACTAGCGTCCCCAGCAGTTTAGGTTTCCCAAAAACGCATTGTTAGCGGGATCAGCCCAGATACCTGCTAGCACCTGCGTTTAGCCCCTCTGCCCTGCCCAGCCCAGCCCAGCCCACCCAAGTGCAGTATCGATCGATCACTGTCACTTACAAAACACAACACACATAACTGCAGCGTTCGCAGAGTCAGGCTTGATCCCTGCGATCGCTAACAGTTTTTTTTGTAGCGTTTTGATACAGTCACTGACAGCCTAGGTGCTTTTTTACCTGTGAGTCTCACTAGTGTACCACTAAATTTAGAGACCAAAATGGCAAAGCGAAGGTGCAATAGTGAAGAGGCCTACACGTTTCTGAGCATGACAGATAGTGAAGAGGAAGTCACTCATCTGTCAGATTCAGGCTCAGAATACGATCCTGTAGAGGACAGCGGCTCCATGACAGATAGCTCTGACGACGAAGATGTGGTCCTTGTTAAGGTCAGGCGTACCAGATCCCGAACTTCTTCTGTTGTTGATGTGCAAGATCCGCAGGTCCCTCGTATGGAGCAGAGAAGTACTAGTGCCGCTATTCCTTCTGGTGAACTGGCAAGCACCAGTGGCCTAGTACACCCTGTTTGTACATCCAGCACTGTAGTAGCACGTGGTGACGTGGCGAGTCCCATAAGTGCAGTTCAAGCTGGCGAGGTGGCAAGCACAAGTAGTGTCTCGCTGCCACCAAGAAGAAGACAAAGACAGGCCCGTCGTGCCCATAGTGCCCTTCCTGCAGAATTCGCCAATCCTGATTGGGTGCCCACCACTTCTGCAGAACCTGTACTTCCCCCATTCACTAGCCAACCCGGCATTAACGTGGAAACAGTTGATTTTATGCCACTTGATTTTTACTCACTGTTTTTCAACGAAGATCTCTACAGATCTATTGTGGACCAAAGCAATTTGTACATCGCCACTATTCCCCAGTCCTCCCTTGCCAGACAATGGAAACCAATTACGGTTTCCGAATTTAAGATCTTTCTGGGCCTTTTTCTCAACATGGGCATAAACAAAAAGATTGAGTTGCGGTCATATTGGTCCACTGACCCAATTCACAATATGCGCATGTTTTCTGCTTCCATGTCCAGGGCACGATACGAGCAGATTTTGCGGTTCATGCACTTCAACAACAATGAACTCTGTCATCCTCGTGGAGACCCTGCATACGATCGGCTCTACATAATTCGGCCCCTCATAAACCACTTAAACCAAAGTTTTGCAGACTTGTTTACTCCCCATCAAGTTGTCTGCGTTGATGAGTCTCTGATTACGTTTTCTGGCCGCTTGTCATTCAAACAGTACATTCCCAACAAGTGTTCCAGATACAGGGTCAAGATGTATAAGCTCTGTGACAGGGCCACAGGCTATACACGTAGTTTTATGGTTTATGAGGGCAAAGATAGTCACGTAGAGCCGGAGAACTGCCCTGACAACATAGGAAGCGCTGGCAAGATTGTGTGGGACTTGGTGTCACCCTTATTCGGAAAGGGGTACCATTTGTATGTGGACAATTATTACACAAGCGTGCCAATGTTTAGTTATTTGTTTGATCAGCAGATTGGAGCATGTGGCACTGTGCGACCTAATCGCCGGGGCTTTCCCCAGCGACTTGTAGATTCTCGTCTTAGGCTGGGGGAGAGAGCCTGCTTGCAGTGTAATAATTTGCTCGCTATGAAGTGGAGGGATAATAAGAATGTTTTCGTTCTTACCTCCCTTCATGCAGATACGACAGTCCAAATTCATACGGCGACTGGTATTGTGGAGAAACCCCTCTGTGTCCACAAATATAACCAAAATATGGGAGGGGTGGACCTCAATGACCAGTTGTTGGCGCTATACCTCGTTGTCCTTAAGGCCAGACGCTGGTACAAATAAGTGTCTGTTTATTTATTCCAATTGGCTATGCTGAATGCTTATGTGCTACACAGAGCTTCAGGACGGACTGGGTCCTTCCTTAAATTCCAGGAGGATATCGTCAGAGCCCTTCTGTATCCAGGTGGTGCTCCACCTCACCTTCCCCAACCAAATGCAGTAAGCCGGCTGCATGAGAGGTATTATCCTTATGTCCTCCTGCGTACCCCTACCCAACGAGCCCCCCAAAGAAAATGTCATGTCTGCAGAAAGCGCGGATATAGGCGTGACACCCGTCATTATTGTCCCCTCTGTCCTGACAATCCTGGTCTTTGCATTGGTGAATGTTTTGAACGCTAGTTGATTTTTAGAGTAGGGTACAGCATTGCACAGACTAGGCACACATTCACAGGGTCTCCCAAGATGCCGTCGCCTCTTGAGAGACCCAAACCGCTGGAACCGTTACAACAGAACTGTAAAGCCCCATACACACTATCAGATTTTCTACTGATTCTTTCCTTCCGATTTACCAAATCCATATAATATGAGGTCAAACCTGAGGCGTTTCAGTTTGTATGCAATCAGGCAGGCCCTTGCACTACATGGTTTGGGTAAATCTGAAGACAAAAACCAGCAGAAAATCTGATAGTGTGTATGGGGCTTTACAGTTACATAAAAAAGTGTAAAAAAATAATAAAATAAAAAAAGTAAAAAAAATAAAAACAAAAAAATAAAATAAAAAACCCCAAAATAGTTGTCGTTTTATTGTTCTCTCTCTATTCTCTCTCTATTGTTCTGCTCCTTTGTACTGTATTCTATTCTGCAATGTTTTATTGTTAACCATTTTTCAGTTTTCAGGTACGCCATTCAGCTGCAGCGTGGATTTATTTATCTTGACAGCAACAGCGTTTGCTCCAACGATACATAAAGCCGTGACTCCAGCACTGTCGGAGGTTATTTCACAAATCATGACTTAGATTTCGCGGGATGTAAACAGCGCCATTGGGAAATTGGGAAAGCATTTCATCACACCGATCTTGGTGTGGTTTAGATGCTTTGAGGGCAGAGGAGAGATCTAGGGTCTGATAGACCCTAATTATTTAAAAAAAAGAGTACCTCTCACTACCTATTGCAATCATAGGGGATATTTACATTCCCTGAGATAACAATAAAAATAATATATATAAATGAAAGGAACAGTTTAAAAATAAAATAAAAAAGCAAAATAAATAATAATAAAAGAAAACACACCCCTGTCCCCCCCTGCTAAGGCGCAACGTCGAAAGCAAGCGTCGGTCTGGCGTCATATGTAAACAGCAATTGCACCATGCATGTGAGGTATCACCGCGAAGGTCAGATTGAGGGTACTAATTTTAGCAGTAGACCTCCTCCATAAATCTAAAGTGGTCACCTGTAAAGGCATTTAAAGGCTTTTAAAAATGTATGTAGTTTGTGCGCAATTTTAAAGCATGTTGTGTTTGGTATCCATGTACTCGGCCTAAGATCATATTTTTTATTTCATCAAACATTTGGGCAATATAGTCATTTTTAGTGCATTAAAATTTAAAAAAAGTGTGTTTTTTTCCCAAAAAAATGCGTTTGAAAAATCGCTGCGCAAATACTGTGTGAAAAAAATAAAATAAACACCCACCATTTTAATATGTAGGGTCTTTGCTTTAAAAAAATACTTAATGTTTGGGGGTTCAAAGTAATTTTCTTGCAAAAAAAATATTTTTTCATGTAAACAAAAAGTGTCAGAAAGGGCTTTGTCTTCAAGTCGTTAAAGAGTGGGTGATATGTGACATAAGCTTCAAAATGTTGTGCATAAAATGCCAAGACAGTTCAAAACCCCCTCAAATTACCCCATTTTAGAAAGTAGATACCCCAAGCTATTTGCTGAGAGGCATGTTGAGTCCATGGAATATTTTATATTTTGAGTTACAAAGTTGTCATTAAATGATATATTACTCAAACATGCCATGGTTATATGTAAAATTACACCCCAAAATACATTCTGTTGCTTCTCCTGAGTACGGGGATATCACAAGTGTGAGACCTTTTGGGAGCCTAGCCGCGTACGGTACCCCAAAATCCAAGCACCACCTTCAGGCTTTCTAAGGGTGTAAATTTTTGATTTCATTCCTCACTGCCTATCACAGTTTCAGAGGTCATGGAATGCCCAGATAGCACAAAATCCCCCCAAGTGACCCCATTTCGGAAAGGAGACACCCCAAGCTATTTGCCGAGAGGTATGGTGAGTATGTTGCAGACCTTGATTTTTGTCACAAAGTTTTAAAAATTTAAAAAAATAAAAAATATATAAATTTTTCATTTTTTTCTTCATTTTCAAAAACAAATGAGAGCTGCAAAATACTCACCATGCCTCTCGGCAAATAGGTTGGGGTGTCTACTTTCCAAAATGGGGTCATTTGGGGGGAGGGTTTGTGCCATCTTGGCATTTTATGGCCTTCAAAACTGCGATAGGTAGTGAGGCGTGAAATCAAAAATTTAAACCCTTAGAAATCCTGAAGGTGGTGCTGGGATTTCGGGGGCCCCGTACGCAGCTAAGCTCCCAAAAGTCCCACACATGTGGTATCCCCGTACTCAGGAGAAGCAGCAGAATTTATTTTGGGGTGTAATTCCACATATGCCCATGGAATGTGTGAGCAATATATCATTTAGTGACAACTTTGGGCAAAAAAATAAAAAAAAAGTCATTTTCCATAAATATAAAATATAAAATATTCCATGGACTCAACATGCCTCTCAGAAAATAGCTTGGGGTGTCTACTTTCCAAAATGGGGTAATTTGGGGGGGGGGTTTGTAATGCCCTGCCATTTTAGCACCTCAAGAAATGAGATAGGCAGTCATAAACTAAAAGCTGCGTAAATTCCAGAAAATGTACCTTAGTTTGTAGATGTGACAACTTTTGCGCAAACCAATAAATATACACTTATTGACTTTTTTTTTTACCAAAGACATGTGACTGAATACATTTTGGCCTAAATGTATGACTAAATTGGAATTTATTGGATTTTTCTAATAACAAAAATTTGAGAATATAATTTTTTTTAAAAATTTTCGGGCTTTTATTTACGTTTATATCGCAAAAAATAAAAATCGCAGAGTCAATCAAATACCTTTAAAAGAAAGCTCTATTTGTGGGAAAAAAGGACGCAAATTTTGTTTGGGTACAACATTGCATGACCGCGCAATTACTAGTTAAAACAGCGCAGTGCCAAATTGTAAAAAGTCCTCTGGTCATTGACCAGCAAAATGGTCCGGGGCTGAAGTGGTTAACCACTTCAGCCCCGGACTATTTTGCAGGCCAAAGACCAGAGCACTTTTTTCGATTCCGCACTGTGTCGCTTTAACTGACAACAGCGAGAAGAGATCAGTGACACTGTCACTAGGCAGAATGGGGAGATGCTTGTTTACAGGTGTAGGCCATTTATGTACCTCAGGAAGCCTGACTGGAAAACTTCTAGGACGTTTCTAAGAAATATCTAGCTGATATTCTTCACCATCACAGGATCAAGCGCTCAAAAGCTGAGCTCAGAGCTACCGCATCAGGAGAGAGAAAGCGCCTAAAATCCATGTTAGGGGGATTGAATGCGAGAAAGAGCTCACTCCTGTGATGGTGAAGGTGACCAGTGACAGGCTTCTCTTTGCAACATGCTGGGAGTTTTCCAGTCATAAGTAAATATTACCGGAATAAAATCACCACAAACACATTACAAATGCATGTAAACACACACACACTGATCACGGGGATAGTGATGTAAACAAGCCTTTATCCACCTCCAGCCTGGGCCACTTCTAACATTTCTCTCCTACGTGTAAAAAACTTTTTTTGCTAGAAAATTACTTCGAACCCCCAAACTTTATATATTTTTTTAAGCAGGCCCAGGAGAATAAAATGGTTGTCATTGCAATTTTTTATGTTGGTTGATATTTGTGCAGCAATTTATCAAATGCAATGCATTTTAGTGCACACAAAAACAATATAATACCCAATTTTTTGGTAAAATATAAAAGATGATGTTATGCCAAGTAAATAGATACCTAACATGTCACGCTTTGTAACCATGGAAAGACTAGGTCTGACCAACACCATAAGAATGTTCTGTTGCAAAGCTCTGAAGTAGAACTCCAGTCAAAATTTGTTTGGGCTGTGCAGTGGGGTTGTGCCTGCACTGGACCACTTACCTACTCACTTTGTTCTAGGGGAGAGGACAACAGAGATATATTTACCTGACCTGCTGATCCTCCCGCACAAGATTGGTTACTTCGGCTCTGCCCCCCCCCCCCCCCAGTCAAAATGGACTGCCCCTGATGTCAGCACACTCCATAAGCAGGAACAGTCCACCACAGGACTGTAATGGAGCGTGGTTTTCCAGAGGATCAGCAGATCAAGTGAGTATGAGCTTTCTCCTCACTCCTGCCCCACTGCATAATAAATAAATAAATGTTGCCCAGAATTGGCCTTTAAGTGAATGAAAATGCTTGGAAGGTGAATGCCATCAATTCCAGAACTGGCATGATCAATGTCAGGAATGAAGTTGCAGAACCTGATTTAGCAGTTTCCAGCCCCTCGTCCTTCCCCCCTGCTGCCTTCTGGGAGACAGAGGACCCAGAAGACAGCAGGGCCATTTAGAAAAGCGTGACTCATGCATTTGCAGTAGGAAACAGGATGTGAAGCTGCAAGGCTTTACTTCCGTTTCCCTAAGTGAAGATGCTGGTGCCTGCACCTACAGCCGATGGGTGAATCGGCTAGGGGTGCCGACATCGCAGGATACTTAGACAGGTAAGTTTCCTTATATTAAAAGTCAGCAGCTACAGTATTTGTAGCTGCTGACTTTTACATTTTTTTTTTTTTTTTTTACATGCTGGAACACCGCTTTAAGGCCTAAAGGTATTTCCAAGCAATGTGACAGAATCAGAGATGACTTCTCTAAGTTAAAGGTCCACCCAAGTTCTTCCAGGCCTCCATGGTGAGTCACACTTTGAAGCCCAAGGCCAAAAGGTGTGCTCTTGTGGGATATTGTCCAAGTATGCAATTACTGGAATGCCTCTGAGACCAAGAAAACCCACTAATCTCAGAAGGACCTTTGTAAATACTCTCAGAGCCAAGGAAAGACTGAAGGGTGGGGCCACAAACTGATAGTGGTTGTCTCTCATGACCAAGCAAGGATCCCAGATGACCTAGAAAGACGGGAATATGTAAATATGCATCCTTTATGTTGATGGATGCTAAAAAGTCTCTGCAATGAAGGGGGACAGTAACCAACACCAGTCCTCAAAATTTCCACTCGCCTGCTCAAATTTGGCGAGTGGAAATATATTAAGAACGAGTGTGGAGGGGGGGGGGGGGTGCTTCCTGCCTGGGCTGCCAATAGGGAGTGACTGCTGATGAGTTTCTCTGCCACCTGCCACCTCCTTAGCCAATCAGCATAGCCCTGTAGCCTGCCACATTTGACAAGATGCTGTAGGCCAGAGCAGAGCGTGATAAAGAGGATCTGACATACCTGGCTGAGTATAAGGAAGGTATGATCACATTTAGATTAAACAGATTACGCAGTGCCCACATAGGGCTCTTCACAAATACAGTCAGGTCCAAAAATATTGGGACATCGACACTGATCTTTTTAGCACTATATATCACCACAATGGATTTGAAATGAAACAACGTGTGCTTTAACTGTAGACTTTCAGCTTTACTTTGAGGGCATTTACATCCAAATCAGGTGAACGGTGTAGGAATTACAACAGTTTGTATATGTGCACTTTTTAAAGTACCAAAAGTAATGGGCCAGATTAACAATCATCCATCAAACTTTCACTTTTTAATACTTGGTTGCAAATCCTTTGCAGTCAATTACAGCCTGAAGTCTGGAACGCATAGACATCACCAGTCGCTGGGTTTCATCCCTGCTGATGCTCTGCCAGGCCTCTACTGCAACTGTCTTCAGTTCCTGCTTGTTCTTGGGGCATTTTCCCTTCAGTTTGTCTTCAGCAAGTGAAATGAATGCTCAATCGGATTCAGGTCAGGTGATTGACTTGGCCATTGCATAACATTCCACTTCTTTTCCTTAAAAATCTCTGGTTACTTTCGCAGTATGCTTCGGGTCATTGTCCATCTGCACTGTGAAGCGCCGCCTAATGAGTTCTAAAGCATTTTGCTGAATATGAGCAGATAATATTGCCCGAAACACTTCAGAATTCATCCTGCTGCTTTTGTCAGCAGTCACATCATCAATAAATACAAGAGAACCAGTTCCATTGGCAGCCATACATGCTCACGCCATGACACTACCACCACCATGCTTCACTGATGAGGTGGTATGCTTTGGCTCATGAGCAATTCCTTTCTTTCTCCATACTCTTCTCTTCCCATCACTCTGGTACAAGTTGATCTTGGTCTCATCTGTCCATAGGATGTTGTTCCAGAACTATGCAGGCTTTTCAATGGTTTACATCTTGTGGTGAACCCTCTTTATTCGCTCTGGTGAAGTCTTCTCTTGATTGTTGACTTTGACACACATACACCTACCTCTTGGAGAGTGTTCTTGATCTGGCCAACTGTTGTGAAGGGTGTTTTCTTCACCAGGGAAATAATTCTTCGGTCATGCACCACAGTTGTTTTCCGTGGTCTTCCAGGTCTTTTGGTGTTGCTGAACTCACGGGTGCATTCTTTCTTTTTAAGGATGTTCCAAACAGTTGATTTGGCCACACCTAATGTTTTTGCTATCCCTTTGATGGGTTTGTTTTGTTTTTTCAGTCTAATGATGGCTTGCTTCACTGATAGTGACAGCTCTTTGGATCTCATATTGAGAGTTGACAGCAACAGATTCCAAATGCAAATAGCACACTTGAAAATAACTCTGGACCTTTTATCTGCTCCTTGTAAATGGGATAATGAGGGAATAACAAACACCAGGCCATGGAACAGCTGAGCAGCCAATTGTCCCATTACTTTTGGTCCCTTAAAAAGTGGGAGGCACATATACAAACTGTTATAATTCCTACACCGTTCACCTGATTTGGATGTAAATACCCTCAAATTAAAGCTGAAAGTCTGCAGTTAAAGCACATATTGTTTCATTTCAAATCTATTGTGGTGGTGTATAGAGCCAAAAAGATTAGAATTGTGTCAATGTCCCAATATTTATGGACTAGACTGTAGCTCTATAAAAACAGCTGATGATCTTCACTGCAGAATTCTTAGCATCATCCTGTGTTCTCCTGTCCTGTGTGCAGATTAGACAGTGAACCACTGATCAGGAATGACTTCCCTTTGCTCTTCTCATTTTTGTTTTTATTCATACTTGTACACTACTCAAAGGACAGGTGAAAACACTGATGATGTTTAGACTTGTGGAAGATGCTGCAGCCAGCATTAGATATGAGTAGGTGACATGCAATGATCTTCAGCTGTTTCTAAAAAGCAGGGGTCGGCAACCTATGGCTCGTGAGCCAGATGTGGCTCTTTTGATGACTACATCTGGCTCTCACCTCTCAATCCACGCATTGCGTGGTGTGCCGACCTGCGGATTGAGCCCATAGGAAAGACCACAGCTTTGGCCTAGCTCCGGAGCCATGGCCATCTTGGTACACCCGGCAACGGCCTAGGTGAGGGGCGCACTGACGTCATCATCACCGCCCGCTTCATCTGCTCCTGGATCTGCCTGCTAGTGGTAAGCAAGCAGAGTCAGACATAGGGAGAAGTGCATATTACAGTGGGGGAGAGGTGCATATTACAGTGGGGGAGATGTGCTTATTACAGTGGGGAAGTTGTGAAGAGCTGCGCAGATTACAATGGGGGAGATGTGGGGAAATGTGCATATTACAGTGGGGGAGATGACATGGATATTACAGTGGGGGAGACATGGATATTACAGTGGGGGGAGACGTGGATATTACAGTGGGGGGAAACGATGTGGATATTACATTGGAGGAGACGATGTGGATATTACAGTGGGGGGAGACTACGTGGATATTACAGTGGGGGAGACCACGTGGATATTACAGTGGGGGAGACGTGGATATTACAGTGGGGGAGATGACATGGATATTACAGCGAGGGGAGATGTGGACACTACAGTGGGGGAGATGTGCATATTACAGTGAGGGAGATGTGCATATTACAGTGGGGGGAGATGTGGACATAACAGTGGGGGAGATGACGTGGATATTACAGTGGGGGAGATGACATGGATATTACAGTGGGGGGAGATGTGGATATTACATAAAAAAAACTCACCCACAACCAGAAGTGCCCCCTAACAGGGGAGTCACCACCTTATCTATCCGCATCAGAACTTGCAGTTAACAATGCAACAGTGCATTATACACAAAGTTAACTGTATTTTAAGAAAAAAAACTGAAAAAAGAAGTGCAATTGCAAAATCACAAACTTTGCGGTCAAAGCAAGAATCTGAAGATGCGCTTACATTCACTTTGTAGAATTTGGTAAACGTGTGAACGGACGACCAAGTCGCCGCCTTACACACTTGAGCGACTGACACTTCATGTCAGAAGGCCCAAGAGGTTCCAATTGCCCTGGTGGAATTGGCTGTGATAGGAAAGGGGGGCACCTGCCCCTTCAAGGCTTAGGCCTGTACCGCGATCTGTCTGATCCACCTGGAAATGGTGGCCGACGAGACCGCCATGCCTTTTTTCGGACCAGCCACCGAAACGAACAGAGAGTCTGACTTCCGAAAGGGAGCCGTAGCAGACAAATACACCCTTAGAACCCAGACCACATCCAGAGAATGAAGGGCCACCTCCTTAGGATGTGTCGGTTCAGGACACAGAGATGGTAACACAGTCTTCATTGATGTGAAAAGCCGAAACCACATTCGGCAGAAAAGAAGGTTGCGGACGCAACACCACCTTATCTTTATGGATAATCAGATAGGGTGACTTGCAAGACAAGTCCATCAGTTCCGAAACCCTCCTGGCTGATGTAATGGCCACTAGGAAGACCACTTTCTGGGAAAGAGTCAGCAAGGGAATTTCTCTGATGTTCTCAAACAGCGGTTTCTGAAGCGCAGATAACACCAGGTTCAGATCCTGTGAAGGTAACGGTGGACGCACCGTAGGAACTACATGCCGGACCCCCTGAATAAAAGTGCTCACTAGAGAATGAGACGCAAGGGGTCGCTGAAAAAAAGACAAGGCTGATATTTGTCCTTTGATGGGGCTTAAAGCCAATTCCTGGTCTACTCCTTACTGTAGAAACAGCAGGATCATGAAAACAGAATAGGTGCATGCACAACATACTTTCTCCTCACACATGGAGATGTAGGCCTTCCAGGTACAATGGTATATCTTCCGAGAAGAAGATTTCCGTGCTCTCAGCATGGTTGAAATCAAAGAGTCCGAGAGGCCTCGGTTCCTTAGCACCTGGCTCTCAACAGCCATGCCTTTAAAACCAGCGATAGTAAAGCAGGATGGAGAATCGGACCTTGAGACAGAAGGTCTTCTCGCCAAGGAGCGTCCGCAACCACTAGGTCGGCGTACCAGGGACGTTGAGGCCAATCTGGGGCAATCAGATTTACTGGAATCCCCTCGGTCTCCACTCTGCGGAGCAGACGTGGTAGTAGCTTTAGCGGAGGAAAGGCAGAGATCAGTCGGTACTGATCCTACGGAGCCACCAGCGTGTCTGACGCCGTCTGCCCAAAGATCTCTTGTCCTGGATACAAATCTCAGCACCTTCCGATTGAGATGGGACGCCACCAGAAGATCCACGTCTGGTGTGCCCCATCGCAGGCACAGTAGCCTGAACACCTCCGGATGCAACGACCACTCTCCTGGGTCCAGCATCTAGCGACTTAGGTAGTCTGCTTGCCAGTTTTCCACTCCCGGGATGTAAATGGGCGATACATGTCGCTCTGCCCACTGAAGAATGTGAGCGACCTCCCGTGCTGCAGCCAAGCTTCTTGTTCCTCCTTGATGGTTGACATATGCCATGCCGTGGAGTTGTCTGACTGGATCCTGATCGGACGCCCTCGAAGTCTCATTGACCATGGGGAGAGGCATAGCCTGATTCCCTCGAAGCTCGAGCACATTGATCGGCAACTTGGATTCCTCCCTCAACCAGAGGCCCTGGGCCGACTGTACTCCCAGTACTCCACCCCAGCCGGTCAGGCTGGCATCCGTTGTGATCAATGTCCAGTGTAGAGTTAGGAACGACTTCCCGGACCGAAGTGCCGGGGATCTCAGCCACCAGAGCAGGGAGTCCCTGACTGACTGGCTCACCCGAATCTGCCGATCCAGAAATAACAGAGATTTGTCCAATTTCGTCAAGATCTCCTTCTGCAAGACTCTGGTATGAAACTGGGCGTACGGCACTGCCTTGAAGGGGGCCACCATGAGCCCCACGACTCGCATGCAAAAGTGTAGTGATGACCACCTGCGGTTCATCAATAGTTTTACCACAGTTCTGAGAGTCTGCAGTTTGAAGGGAGAAACACTCTCGTTTCCAAGGAGTCCAGCAATAGGCCTAAGTACTCCAAGCGCTGAGTCGGTATAAGCACCGACTTATTCAGGTTAAACAGCCACCCAAAATCCTGCAGGGTTTGCATGGTGATCGCCACATCCTCCTCTAATTCTTGGGCAGAAGATGCTCTCAGGAGGAGATCATCTAGAGAGCCTATGATCTCGATCCCGCGTTGTCGAAATAATGCCAAAATTGTAGCCAATACCTTGGTAAAGACTCGGGGGGCTGATGCCAAGCCAAAGGGGAGAGCCACAAACTGGTAGTGGGCTTCCCCAACTGCGAATCAAAGAAACCTCTGATGCCGGAGGCATATGGGTATGTGCAGGTACGCATCCTGGATGTCCAAAGATGCCAGAGTCCCCCTGATGGAGTGCAGCGACCACTGAGAGAACTGATTCCATTCTGAACCTCTGTACTTTTACAAAGCAATTGAGGGCTTTTAGATCCAAGATTGGGGACTTTTTGGGGACTACACACAGAGTGGAGTAGAACCCCTGGAACCTTTCCAACTCCGGAACAGGCACTACCGCCGGGAGGCCCTTATGAGGGCCTCCTGGCAGGCTGGAGGGGAAGAATCTCTTTAGTGGCAAAGAGAGGAACTCTATCTTGTAGCCAGAGGAAATCAGTTTGCAGACCCATTGGCCGGAGAGTCGAGAGGCCCACCGGGCTGCAAACTCCCGAAGGCGACCCCCCCACCTGAGAGCCGGGCAGGGCAAGCCTTCATGCTGTAGCACTTTTGCTTGCAGGCTTGCGGTTCCAGGGATGCTTTTGTCCCTCAGAGGTCGTCCTGTCGGGCTGGGGGCGCTTAGCCAAAGCCCCGGGCGGACGAAAAAGCCGCTTATGAGTGGAAAATGAGGGCCCTTGCCTACGGCGTGGCTCCTTGGTCTTCCTGGTCTGTAGGAGTAAGGTACTCTTCCCGCTGGTGGCATTCTTAATGATGTCATCCAACGAAGCTCCAAAGAGCCGCTCACCAAGGAAGGGTAGATCTGTTAGGGCTTTTGTAGATGCCTGGTCCACAGACCAGCATTTTAGCCAAATCAGGCGCCTCAGCACCACTGCTGACACTGAAGCTCTGGATAACAGAGGGAGCGTATCTAGAGCCGCATCCCAAATGTACTTAAGGCTTTGTACTAACTGGTCTGCTAGTTCCACACAGACCGGAGAGGCCTGTTGCTCCCCCAATTTGCGGTGCAAAAGTTTTGCCCACTCAGTAAGTGTCTGCGACACAAGTACCAAAACCAGCACTGGTCGCATTGCTGACCCCACAACCGTAAACAAGGAACAGGCCACTGCCTTGGCCTTCCTGTCCGTGGGGTCCTTAAACGCAAGAGTCCCCTCTACCAGGGTCGTGGTTACTTTATTTAACCTGGATACTGGGGGGTCCACGACCGGAGGAGCCGACCATTTTTTAAGAAGGCTCTCCTCAAAGGGGTAACGCACTGCCATACTCTTTGGGACCGAAAAGGTCCGTTGCAGTCTTCCGCATTCCTTGTATATGAACTTATCGAAATAAGTCAGATACGTAAACACCTTAGGTGCACGGGCTGGCTTACGGGATCCAAAAGGGACCGCTACTTCAGCAGAAGGATCTGCTGTATCCTGAATCTTCAGGGTATCATGCACAGCTGTTATAAGTGCTCCAACTAGCGCTTTGTCACGTGCGGACCCAGACGGGGAATCATCCTCACTGTCCGATCGGTCCTGGTCAATATCATCTGAAATGACAGAGCAGGGGCTGCCAGTCTCAGCGGGCCCAGAGTCTGCGTCAGAGCTCTCCCCGGAGGATGGGGTGGGCAGGGGACGCTTTTTAGCACCTTTGCACCCGCGCACCGCCTCCATCCTGGCAACTAACGTATCAAGGACCGCCGACAAAGCACCCAAAGGCAATCCATTGCTTGCAGACGAGTCTGTTGCAATTGCCGGGAGTTCGGGGGAAGAAACACTAGTTTCTGAAGCCATGCTGACCCACCCTGTCTGCCACCCTCGGGACTTAGGACAGGTGCACAGTCCCACCCTGCTGCAGACTGAGGGGCCCCCACCACAGGACTCACCACCCTGACCGAGTACTGCGCCGTTCAGCTACTAGTGCCTGTGTCCTGTGTCAGCTCCCAGGTGTCCTAAATGAAAAACCGTGCTGTGATGAGCATCAGGGACCAGCACTGAGCATAAAAACCACGCTGGGCTACAACAAAATGGCCACTGAGCGTCCAGTATAAAAGACATAATCTCAGGGAAAATGTCAGTCGAACTACAGTAAAATGGTTCCTGACCATGCTTCCCACTGAGGCACACCAAACATGGCCGATAAACAACTGTACACAGGGGAAAGACAGTGAAAAGACAGAGAAAATGGCGGCAGAACAGCTCTTTGGCCATCAGCAAATGCAGACCTCCAGACACCCAGCAGGGAGACCACAGGTACCCAGCCAATCAGCGCAGCCCCCATCCAGGTGAGAGCCCCCCGGGGAACCCCTGGCTGTAGGCACACACACCACTCAGCAGCCCATCTGCAGCATCCCCCACGGGGGGAGATAGGGACAGGGAGAGAAGAGAGGGAGGCGAGGAACCCCCGAACCAACCTCCCAGGGAATGCCCAGCTGCTCAACTCCACCGAGGCAGGGAAAGCTGTACTTACCATCCGGACGTGCTGGGGACATCCCATCACAGATCCACTCCCGAAGAGTACAAGGTGGCTGCTGACCAGGGCACACTGTGACACCGACATCGGTAGCCTGGTCATATGTGTGCCCCGGAGCATTGTGCTCACCTGCTGCCCCTGGAGCCTGAGGGGCATGCCGTGGCCGACCCAGCACGTAGCTATGGTCTGCACACGCTGGATGGCCAGGCTGGGGAGACTACAAGGATAAGAGTATCCAGCCTGTCACCCAGCCGGCTGTTGATAATAGATCACAGGATCCAAAATCTTGTGCAAAAGACAAACTTCTGAAAAAAATCCCAGGACCGATGGTCCCGCAGGGTTCCTAGGTCCATCTCCTTCACTAGGCAGAAAAAAAACTGAAGCTGCAGGAAGCAGGCTGAGGGGTTGCTACTGGAAGGACTGTCCCCAGGGCAGAACTAAAAAGTTCTGTTTTTTGTTTCACATGTATAACATGTTCTGCCTAGTCCTCTCCTGAAGGTGGCGTAACAACCCTATGTCAAGAATATGGAGCTGTGTCAGTCAGTGAACGAAAGAGAAAGAATATTTTTTACTTTCTGCTATAAAACACATACAAAAAAAAAATCATATTTCTTCATCAGTTTAGGCCAATTTGTATTCATATTTTTGGTAAAAAAAAAAAATCTGACACTAAGTGACACTTTTTTGGGACCAGTGACCCCTACAGTGATCAGTGCTAAAAAAAATGCAGTCACTGTATAAATGACACTGGCAGGGAAGGGCAATCAAAGGGTTAACTGTGTCCCCTGGGTGTGCTTTCTTACTGTGAGGGGGATGGGCTGACTCGAGGAAAAGCGACGTCTGTGTTCCAAATTAGCAGGAATGACAGATCTCTCTCTTCCTGTCTGATAGGCAGACCACCGTTCTGTCGCTCCAGCAAACAATTGCGGGTGGCCAGCAGCCCCGCTGATTGGGTCCAACTTTGTCCAATCACAGCAGGAGCTCAGCTCCGGAGGCACTTGTGCACCCCAGAGCCGATGGAAGAAATCACGTACAGGTACGTGATTTTGCACTTTAGGGCCGCCCTGCTGCAGTATATGTATGTGGGGTGGTTAACGGGAGTGCTCCTAATCTCAGTTTGTTACCTGTATAAAAGGCACCTGTCCACAGAAGCAATCAGATTCTCTCCACCATGGCCACGATCAAAGAGCTGTCCAAAGATGTCAGGGACACAAGGCTAGAATAGGCTCCATCACCATCACCAGCCAGCTTGGTGAGAGGGTGACAACAGTTGGTGTGATCATTCACAAATGGAAGAAACACAAAATAATCTCCCTCAGTCTGGGGCTCCATGCAAGATCTCATCTCGTGGAGTTTGAATAATCATGAGAACGGTGAGGAACCAGCCCAGAAATACACGGGAGAATCTTGTCAATGATCTCAAGGCAGCTGGGACTATAGTCCCAAGAAAACCGTTTTGTAAGTTTGTCCTTAAGTTGAATTTGTATGTGAGTTTGAACAGGTACATTTTTAAAGTTTTGGACAGCATAGTGTTAAAAGGCTCAACATGGTTAATATCAGACATTTATTAATTTCCCTCTCTGGTTATCACAGAGCCATATGACCTGCTGGAAGTCATCTTGAAGCACCAGGCAAATCAGTTTACACAGCAGGGTATTTGTAACAAGGGGTCGCAAATGAGAATTCATCTCCTAAAGTATGTTCTCGCATAGGCCTCCTGATGTGATGTATCGGGGGTAGAAGAGCTTAAGCTCAGCTCCTGGTGAAGTGAAAATTAAAATGACCTGATTTCCTGACTTGCAGCAATTTCAAAAGAACAGGTATGGACTGGAGAGTTGACCTGGGTCAAGGCAGGTGTTCATAGAGTAATGCAGCCCCCTTGTGGAAGACAGTAACATACGTCCTGGAGGATGTTCGGGGTAATAACTTACTTCCCAGAGGATGTTCAGGGTAATAACATACTTCCTGGAGGATGTTCGGGGTAATAACATACTTCCTGAAGGATATTTGGGGTAAGAACATACTTCCTGAAGGATGTTTGGGGTAAGAACATACTTCCTGAAGGATGTTCGGGGTGATAACATACTTCCTGGTTATTAGGAATAACAGCTCCTTTTAGCGTTTCATTGAACAGAGGACTGCACTGGACAGAGGGTGTTTGTGTGAGTGCTTTAAATTGTGAGGGCAAATGATGAAAGCCCCTCTCTCTCTCTCTCTCTCTCTCCCCTGGTGCACAGCCAACATACAGAGCCAACCACTTCCATACCGGGCCTATTCTGGCACTTCTCTCCTACATGTAAAAATCATAATTTTTTTGCTAGAATATTACTCAGAACCCCCAAACATTATATGTTTTTTTTTTTTAGCAGACACCCTGGGGAATAAAATGACAGTCATTGCAACTTTTTATCTTGTATGGTATTTGTGCAATAATGTTTCAAACGCCGTTTCATGTATTAAAAAATAACAAAACAGTAAAGCTAGCCCAATTTTTTTTGTATAATGTGAAAGATGATTTTACGCCAAGTAAATAGATACCTAACATGTCACACTTCAAAATTGCGCATACTCATGAAATGGTGCCAAACTTCGGTACTTAAAAATCTCCATAGGCGAGGCTTTGAAAATGTTTACAGGTTACCAGTTTAAAGTTACAGAGAAGGTCTAATGCTAGAATTGTTGCACACACTCTAATGCACGCAACGTTACCTCAAATATGTGGTTTGAACGGAGTTTACATATGTGGGTGGGACTTGCGTGTGCGTTCGCTTCTGAGCGAGATCTTCCAGGGACAGGGGCGTTTTAAATTTTTTTTATTATTTTTATTTTACTTAATTTTTTTTTTATTTTTACATTTTTATGATCACTTTTATTCATATTACAAGGAATTTAAACATCCCTTGTAATAGGAATATATGTGACAGGTCCTCTGTATGGCGAGATGACCCGCATCTTTCCTCCAGGCTGGAAAGCATGAGATCAGTGAAAAAAAATTCAGCGATCTCATGCTGACAGCCACGATCGTAGTTTTGTTGACATCCTGGAACCCCAACGTTCATAGAGATGACTGGTGACCATCTGGTCACCGTAAATCTCTATCGTAGTCATCCTGTGCTGGCTGATTGTTTCTCCGGGCCCCTGATGGCATGGGACAGCCCGGAGAAGCACCAATGGCAGCGGGAGGGTGGGGACGTCACCTCCCATCGCCTATAAGAACGATTAAGAGGTGGAACTGCCACTATGATCATTCTTATGGTGCACAGAATCGCCGGCTGGAAAAAATATCTGAATGATGCCTCTAGCTGCAGGCATCATTCAGATATGACCGCACTAAGTCAAGGACGTAATTTGACTATGTGCGGTAGGGAAGTGGAAGGACTTGGGTGATGTATAATCCCTGTTCTTTTGTTTTATATGCTCTATATTACTATCCTTAGATGTTATATAAATGTGCTACTGTCCTTGTAATTAAACAAGACCTTTGCTTCTGTGAGCATTCAGTTTATCTTCATAGCGAATGTTTTGTTATTATATTGTAAAGGATATTTGTAAGTTCTGTATTTAACCACTTTCAGACCGGACCATTTTGCTGGTAAATGACCAGAGGTCTTTTTACACTTTGGCACTGCGCTGCTTTAACTGGTAATTGCGCGGTCATGCAATGTTGTACCCAAACGAAATTTGCGTCCTTTTCTTCCCACAAATAGAGCTTTCTTTTAAAGGTATTTGACTGACTCTGCGATTTTTATTTTTTGCGATATAAACGTAAAAAGACCGCAAATTTTGAAAAAAAATGATATTTTCTACTTTTTGTTATTAGAAAAATCCAATAAACTCAATTTTAGTCATACATTTAGGCCAAAATGTATTCAGCCACATGTCTTTGGTAAAAAAAAAGTCAATAACTGTATATTTATTGGTTTGCGCAAAAGTTGTCACATCTACAAACTAAGGTACGTTTTCTGGAATTTACGCAGCTTTTAGTTTACGACTGCCTATCTCATTTCTTGAGGTGCTAAAATGGCAGGGCAGTACAAAACCCCCCCAAATGACCCCATTTTGGAAAGTAGACCCCCTAAGGAAATTGATAAGTGGCATGTTGAGCCCATTGAATATTTTATTTTTTTGCCTCAAGCGATTGAATAATGACAAAAAAAATTTTTTTTTTTTTTTTACACAAAGTTGTCACTAAATGATATATTGCTCACACATGCTATGGGCATATGTGAAATGACACCCCAAAATAAATTCTGCTGCTTCTCCTGAGTACGGGGATACCACATATGTGGGACTTTTTGGGAGCCTAGCCACGTACGGGGCCCCGAAAACCAAGCACCGCCTTCAGGCTTTCTAAGGGCGTAAATTTTTGATTTCACTTCTCACTACCTATTACAGTTTTGAAGGCCATAAAATGCCAAGATGGCACAAAATCCCCACAAATGACCCCATTTTAGAAAGTAGACAGCCCAAGCTATTTGCTGAGAGGCATGTTGAGTCCATGGAATATTTTATATTTTGCCACAAGTTGCGGGAAAATTACAAACTTTAATTTATTTTAATTTTTTTTTCACAAAGTTGTCACTAAATGATATATTGCTCACGCATGCCATGGGCATATGTGAAATGACACCCCAAAATAAATTCTGCTGCTTCTCCTGAGTACGGGGATACCACATGTGTGGGATTTTTTGGGAGCCTAGCCGCGTACGGGGCCCCGAAAGCCAAGAACCGCCTTCAGGTTTTCTAAGGGCGTAAATATTTGACTTCACTCCTCACTACCTATTACAGTTTTGAAGGCCATAAAATGCCAAGATGGCACAAAACCCCCACAAATGACCCCATTTTAGAAAGTAGACACCCCAAGCTATTTGCTGAGAGGCATGTTGAGTCCATGGAATATTTTATATTTTGCCACAAGTTGCGGGAAAATTACAAACTTTTTTTTTTTTTTTCACAAAGTTGTCACTAAATGATATATTGCTCACGCATGCCATGGGCATATGTGAAATGACACCCCAAAATAAATTCTGCTGCTTCTCCTGAGTACGGGGATACCACATATGTGGGACTTTTTGGGAGCCTAGCCGCGTACGGGGCCCCGAAATCCAAGCACCGCCTTCAGGCTTTCTAAGGGCGTTACAGTTTTGAAGGCCATAAAATGCCAAGATGGCACAAACCCCCCCCCCCCCCCAAATGACCCCATTTTGGAAAGTAGACACCCCTAAATTTAGGGGTACACTAGTGAGACTAGGTAATAAATGGCGGGTGCCCTGAAACTATAAAAAAATAACTAACCAACCAGCGTCACCTGTAACAGTTATATGGTGATCACTGGTGAAAGGGTTAACTAGGGGGCAATCAGGGGGCTTTATGCGGTAGTATATGGGGGTCCCTGGCGCTATAAAAAGCTGCGGCGAACCTAAATACCTACCTGCCTAACTAGCGTCACCTGTGACACTAATACAGCGATCAGAAAAACGATTGCTTATTAGGCTGGGTTCACACTGGAGCGATGCGGGAACGCCACGAATCCGCGGCGGGTTCCCGCATCGCATGCCTCCTGGCGGCAGTTCACACTGCCCTATGCGAACTGCTGGGAGTGTCAGTGAAATGTTAATGACACCCCCAGATCAGTTCACATATCGCAGTGCGATCTGCAAACTCGGATCGCATGGTGTGAACACCCATGCGATCCGAATCTGCTGCGGACCAAAAAAAGGGTCCCGTGCGAGTTTGCGGCGGGTGCAACGCGAATTCAGCCATACTATCTGTATGGCTGAACTCGAATCGCACAGAGATCGGATGTGATTTGCACTGCAGTGCGGTGCGAATCACATCCGTTCTCATAAACCGCTGCAATGTGAACCCAGCCTTAGTGACACTGGCGACGGGGGGTGATCACGGGGTTAAACCTTTATTGGGGGGGTTAGGGGGGTACCTTAGAACTAAAGGGGGCTAACCCTAACTGCCCTAACAGTTATTACAGTCACAAATGACACCCGCCGGGTGATCAGGGGGTTAAACCTTTATTAGGTAATAAATGGCGGGTGCCCTGAAACTATAAAAAAATAACTAACCAACCAGCGTTACCTGTAACAGTTATATGGTGATCACTGGTGAAAGGGTTAACTAGGGGGCAATCAGGGGGCTTTATGCGGTAGTATATGGGGGTCCCTGGCGCTATAAAAAGCTGCGGCGAACCTAAATACCTACCTGCCTAACTAGCGTCACCTGTGACACTAATACAGCGATCAGAAAAACGATCGCTTATTAGGCTGGGTTCACACTGGAGCGATGCGGGAACGCCACGAATCCGCGGCGGGTTCCCGCATCGCATGCCTCCCGGCGGCAGTTCACACTGCCCTATGCGAACTGCTGGGAGTGTCAGTGAAATGTTAATGACACCCCCAGATCAGTTCGCATATCGCAGTGCGATCTGCAAACTTGGATTGCATGGTGTGAACACCCATGCGATCCAATTCTGCTGCGGACCAAAAAAAGGGTCCCGTGCGAATTTGCGGCGGTGCGGCGAATGGCTGAACTCGAATCGCAGAGATCGGATGTGATTTGCACTGCAGTGCGAATCACATCCGTTCTCATAAACCGCTGCAATGTGAACCCAGCCTTAGTGACACTGGCGACGGGGGGTGATCACGGGGTTAAACCTTTATTGGGGGGGGTTAGGGGGGTACATTAGAACTAAAGGGGGCTAACCCTAACTGCCCTAACAGTTATTACAGTCACAAATGACACCAATGCAAAAAAAAAATAAAAAAAAATGCATTGGTGTCACTGTGACTGGGGGAGGGCAGGGGTAATTGGGGGGGTGATCGGGGGGTAAAGGGGGTGTGTGAGTGTGCCTGGCATGTTCTACTGTGAAGTGTCGTGTTGGTGCAACTCACCGATCCTCTCTCCTCGGTGTCGGAACGAAAAATACCGACACGGAGGAGAGATTACATCACTTCCTCTCCTGTGTTTACATTACAGGAGAGGAAGTGATGTCACGAAGGATTTCCATTCGTCGGGAGCGATCCCGAGGGGGTGGCCATGAATGAATGGCCGCCCCCTCATCCCGGATCGCTCCCGAACGAATACCGACCGCCGCAGGCACCGGGGGGGGGGGCCTGATCGGGACCCCCACCCGCGGGAAGGCAGGGACGTACAGGTACGCCCATATGCCTGCCCGTGCCATTCTGTTGACGTACATCGTCGTGCGGCGGTCGGCAAGTGGTTAATTGCATACTATTTTGTATGTATTGCACACTGCATTCACTGTGCATATGGCACTAATAATGTTTTTGCATTCTTTGAGTCCTGATTAGAATTAGCCTGCCTGTTATGCCCCTTGTTACCATAAAAGTAGAATTGTATATTAATGTGATACCTATGCAATCATGTGTATAACAACCTTCAATTGCGTCATAATAAAGCAGAACAGTTATTTGGAAAGATGCAGAGTGTATATTTTTGTGTCTGTTCCCTACTGCAGTAGTTATTAATTTGGAATCACTAATCAATAAGAGTATAGGAATTGCCTATATATAAAACTGTACGTCAGTTGGCGAGCCAGCCAGGAGGATTTACAGGTGACTGTGCGAATCCAAAACAAAGAGCTTGAGACAACCTGGGAATTTCTGATAATCATCCAGCTGAGGTAAGCCTTTTGCTTACATTTGAGTTATCAGACTTCCTTGATCAGTAAGGCATTTTTGGGACAAACGGATGTACGCGGTTCTTCTGCCGGGCCACCGCGCCTTCTTATAGCTCTTTTACAGGCGGTGGCCCGGTCTTCTGTCGCCGCCTTCCGTTCTTCTTCTCCTCCAGGAGATGTTGACTCGACGATGTCTCCGGCCGCAATGCCAGGGACGCGCTGCCGGAGGAGGAGGAGGCCACCGCCTGTAAAAGAGCTCTAAGAAGGCGCGGTGGCCCGGCCGAAGAACCAAAGAGGGGGACAAGACCCCCGAAGTCGGAAGAAGAGGCTGGCGGCGAGGAAGAAAGCCGGGCTCCTCCGCTAGTAAAAGAGCTACAAGAAGATAGCGGAGGAGTCTGGTGAGAAGACCCCCGGAGCTGTGCAATAAAGTATTTTATCTCGTGTGTTGTGTTTTTTTTGTACTTTTATTTTACAGGTGAATGGGTAGGGGTACATTGTACCCCATACTCATTCACATTTAATAAGGGGGCCCCCGGATACCGGCCCCCCACCCAAGGGGGCCCCCGGATTCCGATAAGCCCCCCGCCCGCAGACCCCAACAACCAATGGCCAGGGTTGTCGGGAAGAGGCCCTTGTCCTCATCAACATGGGGACAAGGTGCTTTGGGGTGGGGGTGCCGCGCACCCCCCCTTCCCCAAGGCACCCCCATGTTGAGGGCACGGGGCCTGGTATGGCTCAGGAGGGGGGGCGCCCCCCTTTCCTGGCCAGCCGGGTAGCGTGCTCGGACAAGGGTCTGTTGTGGACTTGGGGGGGACCCCACGCCGATTTTTTCGGCGTTGGGGTTCTCCTTTAAGTCCATACCAGGCGGCGGGGCCAGCGACGTCTCCTTCACGGGCCCCGCCTACCTGGAGACGTGCTCGAAATGAGCGGACTTTCCTCCGCGTGTGTGGGCGAGTCCGTTCATTTCAAAAGTAGGGTGGATAGTACGGCGGACTTAGTACGCCGTATTAGTCCGCTGAAAAAGTGCCGTGTGTGGGCGAGTAGCCCGTTCGGAAAGTCCGACGGACAGTCTGGCGGGAAGTCCGCCAGACTAAGTACGTCGGTCAGACGGCTACGTGTGTACGCGGCTTTAGTTCTACATCTTTTGTATGTGTCATGTTAGCTATCTGAAGACATGTACCCCTCCCTTATCTATTTCCCGTGAAAGAATTTGCAGCGATAGAACAATGATAAGATGGCAAGGTCGAGTATATCATAAAAAAATATGCAGAGTTTAATTAATCTAATGACAAACACTTGTGATCACAATTATTTTGAATCTGTTTTCCAAACATGGTAAAACGAAGGTTACATTTTAACATGTATTATATCCTTTGATAGTAGAAACAGTGCATTAAAAAAGGGGAAATTAAGTAAAATGTCCTCCTTTAAGAAAGTATATCTGTGGATATATATTAGAATTAGGGTGCGACATTGAGATTATCACTTGAGTATTAATTTCTGACACGAGTTTAACAATTTTGTAAATAATATAGATATATTGTAACTGGTTTAGACAACCTTTGGTTGGAAATTAAATCCAGGCTATTGGGGAAATTTGTAAATTAGTTTACATTAGGATGACAATTTTGTAATTTTACATTTATACAATGAATCAATATTGAGAGAAAAAAAGATTAGCTACTTAAGGGCCGGAAGGATTTGCCCTCTTAATGACCAGGCCATTTTTTGTGATACGGCACTGCGTCGATTTAACTGACAATTGCGTGGTCATGCGAAGTTGTACCCAAACAAAACTTATGTCCTTTTTTTCCCACAAATATTTTTCTTTTGGTGGTATTTGACCACCTCTGTGATTTTTATTTTTTGCGCTATAAACAAAAAAAGCGCCAATTTTGAGTTTAGGCTAATATGTATTCTTCCACATATTTTTTGTAAAAAAAATAATCGCAATAAGCATATATTGATTGGTTTGCGTAAAAGTTATAGTGTCTGTAAAATAGGGGATAGAGTTATGACATTTTTATTTTTTTACTAGTAATGCCGGCGATTTTTAGCATGACTCTGACATTGCTGCACAGTTTTTTGAGACCATTGACATTCATACAGCGATCAGAGCTAAAACTAGCCACTGAAATATATCAATTTTATTCATTCAGAGACAATTGGACATCAATAGGATACAAAAGTTAAAATATGAGCTCTAGTGTACACAATGCGAGACAGTTTGGACTAAGAAGGGGAAGCAAACAGTAGATAGTACCATGTGATATAACTGATAAACAATATACATCAGAGGGTACTTCCTCAAAGCTTTGATAAATTATAATTATACTATCCGATGTTTATAAAATGCCCCTTGGGGCATTGGCAGGGGTGGACTGACAACTCATGAGGCCCCGGGCAATAGGAGATCATGGGGTCACACAGTATACACACACACAGTATACACGGACATGTTTCTATTGGCTGAGAAGGTACTGGAGAGGTGGGTTAGCTATAATATCAGGATTTTTAGACCAAAAGGATGTCGGTAAGGGATATTTCAGAGACAGATGTAAAAAAAAAAACACAGATTTTTACATACTGTCACTGGTTTTACAGAGGCTGGCAACCCTGATGGGGCCCCCTTGGGCAGTGCCCGAGTGGCTCAATGGTCAGTCCGCCCCTGGGCATCGGATAGTATAATTATAATTCATCAATACTGTGAGGAAGTACCCTCTCACGTATATTGTTTATCAGTTATATGGTACCATCTACTGTTTGCTTCCCCTTCTTAGTCCAAACTGTCTCGCATTATGTACACCAGAGCTCATATTTTAACTATGAGCTCTGGTTAAAGGGAGAGGGGCCCCCTGGAGGCGTTGGCAGCAACAGAGGCGATCGGCTCCATCTGCTGGCTGGGCATGGAGACGAGTGAGGGGAAGATAGCCCCCACCTGTCTCCATGACATTGCAGGGCGGAAAACATCACTTCCGCCCATAGCTCTTTAAGGGCCAAAAAAAAAAAAGTTAAATAAATACAAAACAATTTTTTAAACGCGCCCCGTCCCGCTGAGCTTGCATGCAGAAGCGCACACATACGTGAGTAGCACCCGCATATGAAAACGGTGTTCAAACCACACATGAAGTATTGCCGCAATCAGCAGAGCGAGAGCAAGAATTCTAGACCTCCCCTGTAACTCAAAACATGTAGAATTTTTTTAAATGTCGCCCATGGAGATTTTTAAGGGAAAAAAGTTTGTCACCATTCCACGAGAGGGCGCAATTTTGACATGTGACATGTTGGGTATCAATTTACTTGGCGCAACCTTATCTTTCACAATATTAAAAAAAAATTGTGCTAAATTTACAGTTATTTGTTAATAAAAAAAAGTGCGCTTTTAAGACCGCTGCGCAAATACGGTGTTGACAGTATGTTTTGCAACAACCACCATTTTATTCTCTAGGGTGTTACGGAAAAAAAAATTTATAATGTTTGGGGGTTCCAAGTAATTTTCTAGCAAAAAAAATTGTTTTGAACTTGTAAACAACACATCTAAAAAAACAGGCTCGCTTCTTAAGTAGTTAAGGACCCCAGGATGAGAAGAACAAGTGGACCACAGAAGGCAACTTCTTATGAAACAGGACTTTGGAAAAATGTGATCTTTTATGAGTGCCAGACTCTTTTCCCTCCAGCTTGACAAACGGACTGTGTCATCAGTCACAAGCAGTTATGGCTGCCTTAGTAAATGAGCATAGGATAGAACCAGGGTTCACCAGTTTTTTTTTTTTTTTTTAAACATACCACTTCTTCTTTTACCTGTTAACAAAGGTGTTCCAAAAAGCTAAAAATCCCTTGCAGAGATTACAAAAAGTATGTATTTTGTCTGTATGGACATGTTTTCTGGATATCCAGTGGCAAATGCTACTACAAAGGCTACAGTAAAAAGTGTCATCAGAAGTAGTTTGTAAGTACAGAGTGCCAGAATCTACAGAGGAAATCATTTTTTATAGGAGAATCCTTATTAGAAGTTTTGAGGTTTTATTTTTTACACCCCCTACTGTTTACAATGTAGCAGAAAAAGTAGAGTAAGAAACTAGAAAACTATTGCCTTGCTCCTAAGGGGGTATTGGACTCTCTCCCTATCAGATTTTGTTTGTGACTGTTACTCATTTGCTTATATTTTGTCTCAGCAGCTGAAGTCCTTCATTCGGATCTCGCAGAGAAAGTTGCTGATTTTCGATTTTGACAAACAAATTCATGTGTTTTCTCTACAATTCCAGATCCTAACAGTGTGGAAGGATCTAAAACTAAAGCCAAGTGACTTGTGGATTAAGAGACATTTAAAAGATATAAGGAAATGTTTGGAGACTCAATACAATTTTGCAAAACTTGAAGCAAATGTCATCTGGATCCACACCAGACACTGCAAAAACAACTACATTAAATAAATCTCTGTTTGATTTGTTTCCCTCTTGGAATCACAGTCTAGGGTACTATTTATTCAAATGCTTTAATTGTAAGGGATATAGTGATCTGAAAAGTAGTTCAGCCATGTTGAAGTCATATTTGTCTTTTGTAAGTCTTCTATTTTATGTAAAATTGTCTGTGTTTACATGTGCTGATAATTCAAGCTAGATTAGGCAATTAACCTAGAAGGCTATTCTGGCCACAGGAGTGTACAGCCAGTACTCTGTAAATATGTCTTATCAATCATTTGCTGCTGAGCTATTATATTCTCCACAATGGAGTGTTGCCGCTTTGGCCAGGACTACCTCCACCTAAGCATGTGGGGGTTCCAGGTT
The DNA here is from genome assembly GCF_037356315.1 of Lithobates pipiens. NCBI lineage: Eukaryota > Metazoa > Chordata > Amphibia > Anura > Ranidae > Lithobates > Lithobates pipiens. Next base: position 158,087,432 of record NW_027507903.1, read on the forward strand.
AAAGGTGATAGCAGGTATGGTTAGTGATCAAAATATTGACCAAAAGAGGGGAGATTGTAAAGGAAATTTGTAAGTCCTGTATATAATTTTATTCTATTTTGTATGTATTGCACACACCACCAATAATGTTTTTATTCTTTCGAGTCCCTATTAGAATTAGCCTACCTATGTTATGGCCCTTGTTACTAAAAAAAAAAAAAAAAAATTTTAATATTAAATGTGATACCTACATAATCATGTGTATTAAAACCTTCAATTGCGTCATAATAAAGCAGAACAGTTATTTGGAAAGATGGAGTATATCTTTTGTGTCTTTTCCCTACCGCAGTGGTTATTAATTTGGAACCACTAATCAATATGAGGATAGGAGTTGCCTATCTATAAGATTCCATGTCAATATCAACATTGTCAGAGCTTTGATAGAATAGCTAACTATAGGAACAGACAAGATAATGCATATTACATTATAATCTAACATTTGTTTTGCGGTCTTTGACCCTGGTCAGACGAATTTACCTCACTTTCTGTCCCTGTTTAAACTGGATTTTGAAAATTTTGGGCTGTTGTGGAAACAAGGATTGGTGATAAAGCTTCAGTGGCGACACCTGTTTTTCCAAGACAACTCTTACAGGAGTGAATTTCTCTTCCTAGGGGTAGATTTCCTCTCACTTCCTGTTGTCTCCTTCCATTTGTAAGTATAAGTCGTATGTAACTCAAGGAGTGTGCGAGTGTTAGAGAGCTAGGTGTGATGAAACCACAGTACAATAATATTCCCAATTGAATGGCTTTGCAGAGGGGTCATGCCAACAGAAGTCTGATCATTGGAGGACAGTCAGGCTGTTCACCCAGCACAGCCAGAAAACTGATCATGCGGTGATGGATATGCTGTCATCGGTTTGAAACAGGAAAGCAGGGGGACAAAGAACAGGATACTTTTAACACAAGTACATGGTGCAACAGCACATATCAGGGATATGAAATGTTAGAGTAACAATCTTTAACCTCCCTGGCGGTATGATTCAGTCTGGAATAAGGTGCTGAAAGCGGTACAATTATTTTGCATGAAAATCTGGCTTTTATTTTGTAGTCCTGTAATTCTTAGGAATAACGCTCTTAAATCTCTTCAAACCAGAGTCTAGCAGACATCCCGGGTATGATAAAGTTTATAATATAATAAAGAATAATAAAAATTATTCAATAATTTGTAATCAAATCCTAAAACACTGAAAAAGGGACACTTTTTGGTTGCTATGGACAATCTCCAAATTCCAGGCAGAAAAAACAGTATTTAAAACATAAAAGTGCATGCAGGGCATTGCACAGACCATTAGGGACAAAGGGGGTGTGTAATTTTGTAATACAGCACTGTAATCTGTAAGATTACAGTGCTGTGTGTGTTTTGTGTACTTTTACTTTTTTTAATTTGCCGCCGTTCTCCGCTCCCGTGCGCCGTAACGTCGCAGGGAACGGAGCTCGGCGGCATACGGCACTGTGAATCAAGCGTAGGACGGCTCGCTCACACAGCGCGGAGGACATCGCTGGATCCAGGGGACAAGGTGAGTAACTCTCCCTGTGTCCTCCCCTGCATCGAGCGATGTGATCCCGAGTCTGGCTCAGGGTTACCACTCCTGTAATTAAAATCCCAACCCGAGCCAGACTCGGGATTACCGCCAGGGAGGTTAAGGAGTTGGTTCCCAATCTTTGGAAACACAGCATTTAAAAAAATAAAAAAAATAAAAATAAAAAACCTATTGTGGTGTATGCCAAATAGATTGGCAGTATACATGTTATACCTTCTATAATAAGACATCTTAACCACTCGGATCATTTTGCTGGCTTAAGACCAGACCACTTTTTGCGATTCGGCACTGCGTCGCTTTAACTGACAATTGCGCGGTCGACTGACGTGGCTCCCAAACAAAATTTACGTCTTTTTTTCTCACAACTAGAGCTTTCTTTTGGTGGTATTTGATCACCCCTGCGGCTTTTATTTTTTGCGCTATAAACAAAAATAGAGCGACAATTTTGAAAAAAAAGCATTATTTTTTACTTTTTGCTATAATAAATATCCCCCAAAAATAAATAAAAAAAATTTTCCCCCTCAGTTTACACCGATATGTATTCTACATATTTTTCAATAAGTGATTATTGATTGGTTTGCGCAAAAGTTATAGCGTTTACAAAATAGGGGATAGTTTTATGGCATTTTTATAAATTTTTTTTTTTTTACTAGTAATGGCGGCGATCAGCGATTTTTATTGTGACAATCACATGGAGCAGAGATCAGCTGTTTACAACGGCATCTCCCCGTTCAGCCACCCCGTGAGGTGTATCCCCGTGGCGATAGAGTCTGCGGGACCCGTGGCCAGACTCACGGGGGTCCCGACCGGCACGCGAACGCGCCGCTGGTGGCGCGCACGCGTTGGCAGGGTGACATATTAAAATGGATGTATCTGTACGCCAATATGCCTGCCTGTGCCATTCTGCTGACGTACATCGGTGTGCGCCGGTTGGGATCTGGTTAACACATAAAACTATTCAATGTGTTAGGTGCAATAAAAAGAACAAATGCTTTTCTGTGACTCAGTAAATAGTGCTTTAGATCATGTCTCTAGTATCCCCACTCTTACTTCTTCAGTTGCAGCACTCCTATAGTTGCAAGCATGTGATGCAACACAAGTATATAACAGTGAAGCAATATTAGCCTGAAGGCTAGGTTCATACTGTTGCATTTTGTGTGGCTCATATTTGCACAGGCACATGAGCCCATTTATTTGAAAGGGCAACTGTGCCTGTGAAAAACACAGGGAAAGGGTCCCTGCACCTTTTTAACCACCTTTTTAACCACTTCCCATCCGGGCCAATTCTGGCACTTTGCTCCTACATGTAAAAATCATCTTTTTTTCTATAAAATTACTCAGAATCCACAAACATTTTTTTTTTAGCAGACTCTAGGGAATAAAATGGTGGTTGTTGCAACGTTTTATGTCACACAGTATTTGCACAACGGTTTTTCAAACGAGTTTGTTTTTTGAAGAAAAAACAAAAAAACTAAACGGTTTCACAAATTAAAAAAAAAAAAAGTAAAAAAAACACTAAAGTTAGCCCAATTTTTTTGTATAATGTGAAAGATGTTACGCTGAGTAAAATAGATTCCTAACATGTCACGCTTTAAAATTGTGCACACTTGTGGAATGGCGCCAAACTTTGGCACTTAAAATTCTCCATAGGTGACGATTTACTTTTTTTTTTTTTTTAACAGGTTAACGTTTAGAGTTACAGAGAAGGTCTTGGGCTAGAATTGTTGCTCTCACTCTAACGCACGTGACAATACGTCACGTTTGATTTAAACGCAGTTTACATATGTGGGCGTGACTTACATATGCGCTCACTTCTGTGCTCGAGCATGAGGGGACGGGGGCACTTTAAATTTTTGTTTTTTTATTCTTTATTTTACGTTTAATTTTTACACTTTCTCTTTACATTTTTTTGAGCACTTATTTCTATTACAGGGAATGTAAACATCCCTTGTAATAGGAATCGTGCTTGACAGGTCCGCTTTATGGAGAGATCTGGGGTCTATAGGACCCCAGATCTCTCCTTCAGGCTGGGAAGACCAAGATAAAAACAAGAAACAAAAACAAACCACCTGTCTCGGCCTTTCCAGCCGAGTCCCCGGCATCGTTTACATCTGCCGGCCTAGATGTGACATCATAGCGTTGCGCTTGGGCCTCCGAGGGTCATAGTGATGACAGGGGACCATCTGGTCACCACAAATCTCTATGGCCAACTTCCGATTTATTCTCCGGCTCGCCGATCACACAGGAGGGCAGCAGGACATCCCCTCTCGCCGCCTGTAAGAAACATCAAGTGGCTAAACTGTGCCTATGATTGTTCTTACGGTGAATAGAATTGCCGGAGGAAAGAAATTGTAGCTGTAGCTACAGACATCGTTCAGATATCACCACTGAAAGTCCATGACATCATATGACATACTGCCGACGTGAAGTGGTTAAAACCACAGCCGAATACATGCTGTATTTTCAGATGTGTGCTGGTGTTATTAGGAATGAATGGCACTCCACAAGTCTGCAAAGGAGCAGCATGTTTTGGCTGTGGGGGTGGGAACATGCAATTTACACGCTATCCCACAACAATGTGAACCAAGTGATAAAGAGCTAGGAGCAAATGACATGGCATGACTGAGTTTGAAAAAACAGGGCCAAATTTTCTTTATACTGGAGGATCCTTAATGTAAATATCTGCATGTGAATAAGGATCTTCCAAAAGCCCATTACTAATAAAACAAAAAGTTAATTCTTGCACAAAAATATATTTGACACAGAAATTGTAATGCATACATTTTAAGTCAGCACTTTCACTACATTGTGAACTAAATTTATGTGTTTTTCTTCCAGTGAGCAGAGTATCAGATACAGAAATTGAAAACTGCAAGTTGTAGTAGTAGTAAGAAAAGAAAAAACACTCAAGTTGTACAAGAGCAATAAAAAAAATTAAATATTTATTTGAATAACAAGTTTGGAGTTTAAGCTGCAATGTTGGCAATGTCAATTCTTGTTTTATTAGATCACAAACTCATGCACCAAAATTGGAAAGGAAAGAGCTACCAACTACTTAACAGCTGCTGATTTATAAAGGAAAAAATATAAAGGCATGTAATCACTATACAAAATATAAAAATGTATGAAACACTACCAACCACAGAACAGAAAAGTTATTGATTATACTTAAAAACGGTTTTGTATTTACGTGTGCGCACATAATTACTGAAGTGACGTAGGCAACTTTTAACTTTGTTTGCAGGTGGTCTGCAATTATATTGTACTTTAACACATCTAACCACACTGCAAGAGATTTGCATGTGCTACTAATATGAAAGTAGATTTGTTAATAATATGGTAAATATTAGATTTAGAGAAAACAAATCTTCTTAAACAGAAGTGCTTTAAGCATAACGTGTACACCCTGAACCCATCAATGTAATAGAAACGTAATTAGCATTGACAAGGTGGAGGAGTTCACTAAACAATGTATATAGAAGTCAAGGAGGGCACAGGGCTATAAAGGGCTCTAGCCTTAACAAGCCTAAACTGCAAGAAAAAAAAAAAAAAAAAAAAGCAATCAAACATGCACCCTCCGGCCATGATCCACAACCTATTTATTTATTGCCTCTCCATAATTATTTGAAGGGCATCCAACATTGTCAGACCAATAATGATAAATACACATATATAAATGAAGACACTAACTTCTTGTTTGACACTACTAATGGCAATGTCTGTGCTGGGTGAAAGCACCTTTAAAAAAAGAGCCTATGCGGCAAGAGATAAGTGTCTATAGATTCAAAATGAATCAACTGTATCGGATAACAATTCGTCAACTTAGAAGCTGCCTTAAGATTAGGTGCATCTTCAGTTAATGTAACAGGAAGTAGGGAAAAAAACAAAAAAAAAAAAAAAAAAAGGAAAAAAAATAAAAATAAAAAAGAAAGGCAATGAATTTTTACTTCTTAAGTCATACCCATTCCTGTATTGGACCCAAGGCCAAGAACTGGGCAGACACAATGATATATATTTATATATATACTTTTTTTTACAATTATTTAAATTGTATGATGGTAAAGAATAGGGTCTATTTAAAAACAAAACAAAAAAGCTAGGTAAGCCTTAATTAAGAAGTGGCACCAGGAGTTGGGTTAACATTTTGAGTAGCCACCTGAGGAGCAACTTCAATGATTCGTGGCTTGTCTATGATTCTGGCAGTACGGTTGCCCTTTTCTACAATGCCAATAATCCATGCTTGGTGACCTTCTCCATACTTGGGGGATTTAATCTCAGCACAGAAGCGTGCAGCCTGTTCTCGTGGCAAACAGATCAAAAGACCTCCTGTAAAAGAATGTATAACAAACATGAAAACAGATTTACATTTGGAAACGCTTTATTTTGGTGTTCAAAGCAGAGAGAAAAAAATTATAAAAAGAATGCTGCATATAAAAGCAATAAACAGAGTTTTTAGGAATTTGCATTATTCCATAACTATTACTTTATATAATTTGGTAAAGTGGTTGACAGTTGAATACCACTGAAATATTGGGTAGAGAGCTTAATGTCTGAACAGTGTTCATACACTTGAAGTGCTGTGGATCACTATGGGCCTATTTCAATGGGCTTTTTTTAACATCAGATTGGTTTCTATATCCCTGGTACAAGTCCATGTAAATGCATAAAGCAGCTTAAAACATATTGATACAGGCTACAAAGAGGTCAAATGCACATGGCAAGTAACACTGAACGATCTCAAAAGCAAGCTAAATGTACCTAAAAGCACACTACATTAGCCCAGCGGAACAAGTCTTTAGTCTGTTTTTTTTTTTTTAGCTCTTGACATATTTGACAACCAAGGCTCTACATGAAGCAGATGCGCTAACAAGCATCTCTCTCTGGTAAACGGACATTCAAGACTTTCTAAAAAGAAATAAATACACTCATACATCCACAGAAACCCTTCTATATAGCTGCTGTTGGTGATAAATTGATATTTCCATGAAGAAACCTTAGTTCACATTGCTCTTTTATGAGTTTTTTTTTGTTTGTTTTTTCCAATCTTTATGTTGACAATGTGTGAAAAACATGAGAACATTGCAAAAAGAATGAATCATCATAGTACGCTTAACACTTTGAATTCAGGGGATTGTATTATTTAAAATAGGACATTCATACTCTTGGCACTAATCAATTGCCTAAATTGCTGTAATTTACATAATAAAAGTTTGACTACACAAAAAAAAAAAAAAAAAAAAAATCACAGACCTTCTTATTCTTTGCGAAATAAAACGGTGGATATGCTGAAATTAAAAATGCAAATGACACCAAGGCCTCTTGCACACTGCAGCTTGAAAAAACTCAATACAGCTTTTTTTTTACTGAGCTAAAATACAGCTCATTAATTGTGATGTGACTATGCACATGCCAGTAATTTCTGCCTAACGCGCGCAAATACGCGTGAATGCTCACAAAATGCTCATTTCCATATTGTGCAGAAAGAGAACATGAGAATAGGTTTGCGCACAAAAGCGCACAACTACATACGAGTGAAAATGCGGGTAAATATGCGCAAATACATACCATAAAAAAAAGTCTGAAAAAGTAGATGCTCAAACAGGAGTATCATGTGCAAGAAGCCTAAATTGTCCAAAGCCCAGGAATGTACATGTGGGCAGAATGCTGATTGTTAACATTTTTATTTAATCTCCCAGTTGAACACAAATAAGGCAACGCTCACCATAAAATTAAAATGATATACTTTTCACAAAATAAACTGGATGTCTCATAGTAAAACCTTCCAATAAATGCAAAAAGTTCTAATTTTAAAGCTAGAACAGATAAGAGTGAGAGAGGCACTGTGAACCAATCGGGCTCTACTGCCTCCATAAGTACCGTCTATATAAATATAACTCTAGGATCCTGTCGACTTCATAGAAAGTGCAGCATGCTGACTTTTCAGTGTGAGGCTGCGACTTCACTGTCCAGGTAACAGACTTGTAGATGAATCTGAGACCAAACTATACAAGCTAACGGCAGGGGAGGCCACCAATCTAGCCTTGCTGCCAGGTACAGACTTTTGGCCAACAGAACTTGTTTTTTCCAGATACAGCAATTTATATACATGAATTTACATACTTGAAACAAAAAAAAAAGTTTACACACATTATGGAGGCTCACATTTCAAACTCAAGTATGTAAAAAAAATCTGGTCATCAGTAGCATCCAGTAAACAACATTTTTAAATGTATTTTATACAACATTTTATTTCATATAGATTTGGCATTAAAGAGAACCTGTGGCTAGACTATTGACGCTAAAGTACTTACATATTCTTAGTAAACAATACTTCTGCTGTGGCTTTAACCACTTGACTTCCAGAAGATTTAACCCCCTTATGACCAGGACATTTTTTGCGATACGACACTGCATTACTCTAACAGACAATTGCGCGATCATGCAATGCTGTACCTAAATAAAAAAACTTAGGTAATTTCCCCCCCCCACAAATAGAGCTTTCTTTTGGTGGTATTTGATCGCCACTGCCTTTGTTTATTTTTTTCGCTATAAACTTTTTACTTTCCGCTATAAAAAATATCCAATAAAAAAAAAAAAAATCAAAAACTTCTTCATAAATTTAGGCCAATATGTATTCTGCTACAGGTTTTTGGTTAAAAAATAAAATAAAAAATAAGACCCAAAACAATAAGCGTATATTGATTGGTTTACGCGAACATCTACAAACTAAGGGATACATTCATGTAATTTTTTTTTTTTAAACTAGTAATGACGGAGATCAGCGACTTATAGTGGCACTGTGATATTATGGCAGAAAACCAGACATTGACACCAAACCGTGATCAATGCTAAAAATATTATATTTTTTTGTCAAACTTACCTGTAAAATCCTTTTCTTCAAGTACATCATGGGACACGGAGTCAGGCTAATGTTCATTACCTGTTGGTTATACTTCATCTCCAGGTGAATGGACATTACCTGCTGGGATGTCCCAGAGCAATAGCCTTGAGGGGAGGGAGACACAATGCCAAACAATAGCCATCGGAACTTATATGGCAGCCGGCAGTACACTGCGGCCGAAAGCCGAATCCTTGAGTACTCGAACATCCACTTGATAACATTTTGTGAACGTATGCACTGAAGACCAGGTAGCAGCCTTACAAATCTGAGCCATAGATACCTAATGGCGAAAAGCCCAAGAGGTTCCTACACCCCTCACAGAATGAGCACCCACCCTAAAGGGAGAGCTTTATGTTTGAGACCGTAGGCCCGAATGATCAATTGACGCACCCAATTAACAACGGAAGCCTTGGAAGCTGCCTGCCCCTTCTTGGGTCCTTTTGGTAAAGCAAAAAAAGGAGTCTAATCCTCGGATCTCGGCAGATCTAAACAAATAAACCTTGACTGCCCGGACAACGTCCAAGGAGTGCGTCTCTCTTCCATCGAATGAGGCTGTGAGAAAAAAGAAGGCAAAATAATGTCCCGATTAAAATGAAAGGCTGACGCCATATTTGGCAAAAAGAATAAAACGGGTCATAACACGACCCTGTCCTGGTGAAGGATCAAGTACGGTTCCCTGCATGAAAGGGCCGCCAACTCCGACACCCTTCTAGCTGAAGGAGATAGCCAACAGGAAGGCTAGCTTGCATGACAGCAAGTCTAATGGAATTTCCTTGATAGGTTCAAATGCTTGTTTCTGTAACACAGACATCACCAAGTTCGAGGACACATATGTGACCTAATAGGAGAAGCAAGCGAGTTACCCCCTGCATAAAGGTTTGGATCAGTGGATGGGAAGCTAAAAGGCCTTTGGAAGAATACTAATAGAGCTGAAACTTGACCTCTAATTGTACTCAAAGTCAATTTGATTTTCATCGCTGACTAGGGGTGCAACGGATCATTACAGGCAAAACCTTGCAGGATCTTGAGTCTTCTTTGCAAGGCTCGGGTAAAGCCTGTGTCAAATGGATCCGATTGGTCAATCCCTTGATTCATTCAAGAACCATTTGTAGGGCAAGAGACCTGGAGCTCAGAGAGCTCAAACAAACCGTGCCATCCACCGGTAAAAAACTGAAGTGCTTCCTGTATGGGAGGGGTCATATAGGGGATCACTTCCTGTTTAAAGACCTTTGGTCTACCAGTGTCCATTCACCTGGAGATGAAGTATAACCAGCAAGTAATGAATATTAGCTTGGCTCAGTTACCCATGATGCATGCAGAAGAAAATCTGCACCGTCACGGTATTAATGACACTGGCTGGGAAGGGGTTAAACATCTAGGGCGATCAAAGGGTTAACTGTGTGCCTAGCCAGTGTTTATGTGTGTACTGTTAGGTGATTTTACCATTTTTTGTTCCATGCTTTGCAAGAACATGAAATCCATCCCCCCCATCAGAACCGAGATCTGCCTTGTTTAGATCTCAGTTCTGTGTGCATTACCAACAATCAGTAGGTAACAGCAGAAATCCAGTGCCTGGCACCCACAGATCAGCTTCTGCTGTGAATAATCACAGCAGAAGCAGTGCACCCCCTGCAGGCGGAAGTGCAGAATCATGTATATATACTTGATTCTATGGTCTTAAAGTGGTTAAAGATGAAATTGCTCCACAATGCCTGTAGATCACTTGCTTTTCTTTAAAGCTCATTTATGGCTTGTTAAAGGGGTTGTAAAGCTTTGCTTTTTATTTGCTAAAATAGGTTCCTTTAAGCTAGTGTATTGTTGGTTCACTTACCTTTTCCTTCAGTAAACCTCACACCATCATCCGAGTGGTGTTTAGTCAGCCAGAACAGCTTACTGAGGAGGAACAGGAAGTGTAAAATTCAGACAAAGAAAACAAAGAAAAAAAACATTTAGAAGGGAAATCGAAGGAAAGGGTAAGTGAACCAACAATGCACTAGCTTAAAAGGAACCTATTTAGAAAATAAAAAAACAAACCTTTACAACTCCTTTAAGAATATGTTAATATCTGAATGCCCATAGCCTGGCCACATATTCACTTCAAAATAAAGCTCACGGAGAAACAATATATTAGCATACCATGGTGTGTAAATGAAACATAAAAGATCGCAGTTAAGCCAGTGGTACATTAATACTTATTTAACACTTATAGTAAAACTTACCCGATGTTTCAGGACAAGAGCCATGCATAAGACCAAACATATTCCCACATGCCTTGCTGACAGCAGCCATCTTAGCTAGTACAGGCAGATTATGAATTACAAAGGAAACTTCATTTCGTTGCTGTTTAGCCAAGTTTTGTGCATGTCCTAAAATTCCAAAACCTGTTATGTCTGTAGCGGCATGTGCATTAAATGTGTGCATAAGACCGGCAGCTGGAAAAAGAAAGAGTACAAACATATCCAAATTACTTAAGTGTCTTGAAATCTATGCATCTCATAGATAGCTAGATACACATACAGTATGTAAAGTGACAGGCAGGCCAGAGAGCACAATATAGCAAATTTTGTATCGGGTAACTTGCTCTTGAGATCTGTCTAGACAAGTACAAAACTATAAAAAAAAACTTAAATTGGAACACTGCTGGTATTTTTATTAGACCTACATTACTGAGATGTCCTAAAATATAAACTGTAGTGATAATCGATAGCAACAGTCTTGTTTTATCATCTCTTGCTGTCCATTGTTTTCTGACTGAGGTTTAGATTGAATAAAAATAAATAAATTTATATATTTATTACACACACACACACATATAATTTAGACAGACTGACCAATGTCGGGTTTTCAACACAGCTAACAATAATTCAGTGTATAAATTCATTAGAATTCCTACTTTAATAGTATTAACAGGATTAAACCAACAAAATAGAAAAAAAAAAATTCTCTCCCACTTAACGCGGCTCCTAGCATCACCAAACTATAAATTTGGGTCATGTTTGCCATCAAAATCGGTACAAATCATTGCACCTGTTATTTATGTCATCTCAAAAAATGGTTCAAAAGTCTTCAGTACAGATTAGACAGTAGACAGAGCTTTGGCCCTTTTTCAATACGTGTAATTTATCTTATGTATAGAGGAGTACAAGTTTAAGTTTATGTTAAATAAAAATAGAAGTTCACCTAGAAAAAACAAAAAACAAACATACGATAGGAATGTCCCATGCTGAGGGGCAGATGCAGTGCCTATCTTATCCCCACCAATCAGCTGTTTGATAAGAACCACCCAGCTCAGAGCTGCATGGCCTTTTCCACAGTTCATACTGACAAATTTAAAGAGTATTTCCACTTTTGATGCCAAATTGGGATAATATTTACATTATGTTTGTTACCCGTTCCTTTCACACAGCATACTTAAAGGAGTTGTAAAGTTTCAGGGTTTTTCACCTTAAAGCGGTTGTATACCCAGAAGAAAAAAAATAAATAACCTATAAGGCAAAAGCATAATGAGCTAGTATGCACCGCATACAAGCTCATTATGAAATACCGTATTTATCGGCGTATAACAAGCACAGGCATATAACACGCACCCTAATTTTAAGAGGGATGTTTCAGGAAAAAAAGCCTTAGGCCGCGTACACACGCGGGGACTGTTCGCTGAAACTGTCCGCTGAAACCAAGTTTCAGCGGACAGTCTGCTCGTGTGTGGGCTTTCAGCAGACAGTTTCAGCGAACAGTCCGCTGAACAAGGTTTTTCGGAAATTCCGAAAAACTGTCCGCTGAAACCTTGTTTCAGCGGACAGTCCCCACGTGTGTAGGCTTGTTCGTCAAACAAAGTTGCGCGCATGCTCAGAAAGGATTTTCACGCCGAAAGTTATAATGCAGTGTATAGGACGTCGTATTTTTCGTCCCGTCGTACGTGCCGTTCACGTCATCGCGCACGGTTTCAGCAAACTGTTCGTCCGTCGTGTGTGGCCATGTCCGTCCATGCTAATTTTGAGCGGACTGTTTGCCGAAACTGTTTGACGGACAAAGTTGGGCGAACAGTCCCCGCGTGTGTACGCGGCCTTACATTTCAACTGCTTCAGCCCCGGAAGATTTGGCTGCTCAATGACCAGGCCATTTTTTGCGATTCGGCACTGTGTCTCTTTAACTGACAACTGCGCAGTCATGCGACGTTGTACCCAAACAAAATTTATGTCCTTTTTTCCCACAAATAGAGCTTTCTTTTGGTGGTATTTGATCACCTCTGCGGTTTTTATTTTTTTGCTATTCTCTTTTACTTTTTGCTATAGTAAATATCCGACATTTTTTTTATCCAAAAAAATGTTTTTTCCCTCAGTTTAGGCCGATATGTATTCTACATATTTTTGGTAAAAAAAATAAAATGATCGAAATAAGCGTATATTGATTGGTCTGCGCAAAACTTATAGCGTCTGCAAAGTAGGGGATAGATTTATAGCATTTTAATTATTTATTTTTACTAGTAATGGCGGCAGGCTGTGATTTTTATCGGGACTGCGACATTATGGCAGATACATTTTTGAAACCATTGACAATTATACAGCAATCAGTGCTATAACAATGGTTTTAACCAAAAATATGTAGACGAATACATATCGGCCTAAACTGAGGGCATTTTTTATTTTTTAAAGAATTTGGCATATTTAATATAGCAAAACGACAAAATATAGTGTTTTTTACAAAATTTTCGCAGTTTTTTGTTTAAAGCAAAAATCAAAAACAAAAAAAAACCGCAGAGGTGATCAAATACCACCAAAAGAAAGATCAATTGGTGGGGGGGGGGGGAAAGTACTTACATTTTGTTTGGGTACAATGGCGCAATTGATAATTAAAGCAAAGCAGTGCCGAATCACAAAAGATGGCCTGGTCAGGAGGGGGCAAATCCTTCCTGGGCAGAAGTGTTTAAGGAACCCATTTCTGAAAAAAAGAAGGGCTGGGGAATTGCCCAACCAGAAAGGCCCATCATTCAAGCAGACCAAGGGTACTTTAAGACACTTTAAGAGCCCATGTGCACCAGGAGCATAAAAAGCTGCATAAACATGCTCATGGTAGCTCATATTGCACAACAGCTTTGAATAATTTATAGGTTTTTGCTTTTACAAGTGTTTTTTTCCCCCCAAAACATTACTCTCTTATAAATCATATTGTACACTAGAAAACACAAATGGTCCTAAACGCCGCATTTAGAATCATTTAGGAGCATTAAGCTTTTTTTTTTTCTGCCTCTCAAAAAAGCAATCCAGAAAGGTGTTTTTTCTGCCTCTAAACATCCTATGTTTCATGTGTGTGGAGACAGGGTAACATTGAGCTGCTTCTACAGGTATGAGAAAAAAAAAAAAAAAAAATTGCAAAACTCCTGTAGAAGCAGCATTTTTTTTTCTAAACCCATTGTGCATGGACCCCAAGTTGCTTAGTTTAAACAAGCTCATGGGGGTAGAAGTAATGTATTTTTTTTCCAGGTAGGTATGGAAAACAAACTGCTGCTATACGCAGTAACCAACTAAGAAAATGTTACAGCCATGTGCATTGTTATAAAATTTCATAACATTTCCCAACAGCACAAAGCACAGAATATTCTTGAATATACACTAAGGAAGCTAAACAGAAAAAATACAACGCTATGAGATAAAACTTTTTTTTTTTTTGTACATTTGCTGGTGTCGAGAAATTAGGTGAAAAGTCTACCTTAAAGATCATGCAATATTACCATGGTAATGGCAGACTAACCTCTGCCTTAGTTTTTACAGACATCACATACTGAAAACATCTAGTTTGCTATACCTCTAGATTGTTTTGAGAGATTAACTTTGTTGCACAATGTATACAGTGATAAATTAATGTTTATTATCATATCAACAATTAAAACTGCATAAAAAAATATGCAGCGAACAAACAGATGTGAAGCAGCAGTAACCATTGTGTGTCTATGGGCATTTCAAGAGCTCTGAGGGAATCAGTTATCAGAAAGATTTTTCCAGTCTATTTTTCCAAGGTAAGGCTGGCGGCAAAGATTTCTGCTCAGCATATTTACTGTACTCACAGCCAAAAAAATCTTGGATGTAGATGTCATGAATGATCAATAGAAAAACTGTGCAGGCAATACACTAACATTTGAGGTCAATGGCTTGCCACATTGTACATGGGTTAGACAGAAATATTAAAAGACTAAGAAAATGGCATGTGTTGTTTTGGGGAAAATATTGAAAATAAGCACAGATCTTTAATATTGGGCAAATCGTCATCCCCACTATACTCTTACACCTTGTGCAACACTGCTGAGGAGAACAGAAAATAACATTCTGTGAAAAAAAAAAATGCACGGTGCTATGAGCCAGGATCGGCAAACTAGAAGCACTGTTTCTCAGTGTGCACTAGCAGAGCCATGTGTTGCGCAAAGCACACTGATGTGAATGAGCTGTGAAGTCTCTCTTGGTGGTTCCTTAGAATACAATTTCACTACTAGGTGGTGTCCGGAAGAAAAACAGCCAATAATCCAATAATCAACACAGAAAGTGTCCGTTTATGTGCGTGCCTATGTAAGAGCATTTGTATTTACTAGGAGCCCCAGTCTGTGTATGCCAACTGCCCTAGTGTGTATCTGTATGTGCTAGCAAGACTAGATCTTTGTTAGTAGTTTTTTGACACTATGAAGTAGGTCTCAAGGTATGTCAACATCAATAGGAATGGTCAACCCAGTAGATGCCCCTGAAATCAGATTCCAATCTCTCCACACATGGCCAAGACCAAAGAGCTGTCCAAGGATGGCAGGGACAAGATTGTAGACCTACGGCTGGAATGAGCTGCAAGACCATCGCCAAGCAGCTTGGTAAGAGGGTGACAACATTTGGTGCGATTATTCACAAATGGAAGAAACATAAACTTTCAATCTCCCTTGGTCTAAGGCTCCATATGCAAGATCTCACCTCGTGGAGTTTCAATGATCATGAGAATGGTGAGGAATCAGCTCAGAACTAGACTGGAAAAGCTGGTCAATGATCTCAAGGCAGCTGGGACCATAGTCACCAAGAAAACAATTGGTAACACACTTCAGTGCCAACAAGGTCCCCCCTGTTCAAGAAAGCACATGTACAGGCCCGTCTGAAGTTTGCTAATGAACATCTGAATGATTCAGAGAACTGGGCGAAAGTGTTGTGGTCAGATGAGACCAAAATCTAGCTCTTTGGCATCAACCCAACTCAACGTGTTTAAAAGGAGGAATGCTGCCTATGACCCCAAGAACACCATCCCCATCGTCAAACATGGAGAGGGAAACATTATGCGTTGGGGGTGTTTTTCTGCTAAGGGGACAGGACAACTTCACCGCATCAAAGAGATGATAAACCGGGTCATGTACTGTCAAGTCTTGGGTAAGAACCTCCTTCCCTCAGCCAGGGCATTGAAAATGGGTCATGGATGGGTATTCCAGCATGACAAAAGACCCAAAACACGCGGCCAAGGCAACAAAGAAACGACTCAAGAAGAAGCACATTAAAGTACTAGAGTGACCTAACTAGTCTCCAGACCTTGGTCAAATAGAAAATATGTGGAGGGAGCTAAAGGTTCGAGTTATCAAACGTCAGCATCAAAACCTTATTGACTTGGAGAGGATTTGAAAAGATGAGTGTGACAAAATCCCTCCTGAGATGTGTGCAAACCTGGTGGCCAAAAACAAACGCCTGACCTCTGATTGCCAACAAGGGTTTTGCCACCAAGTATTAAGTCATGTTTTGTGAAGGGGTCAAATACTTATTTCACTCATTAAAACGCAAATCATTTTTTAACTTTTTTGAAATGCGTTTTTCTGGATTTTTTTTATTGTTATTCTGTCTCTCACTAATAAAATAAACCTACCATTAAAATTATAGACTGATCATTTGTCAGTGGGCAAATGTACAAAATCAGCAGGGGATCAAATATTTTTCTCCCTCACCATAAAACCTGCTGGTAGTAGGGTAAAGAAAACGTGCTGAGAGAAATACACGGGCTTCCCTTTCTGACCCTCTTTTTAATTTGCCATTTTCTTGACTGCCATGCTCTGTACTAGGAGTTGCTTATCTGAAATAAGTATGGGATAAGTGAAATCAGAGCAAAGTCTGAACTTCAGATACACCTTTTTTTTGACTTCAGTACTTTTTCAGTCAAAAAAAAAAAAAGATCAGCATGACTGCTAGGACTTGGCATTTCAGAAAGGAAGGCTGGAACTGGCAGCCTCCATATTTTTTCAAGGAGAGGTTTCCCTGGGTAAAATCCTTACATGGATATCAAACAAGCTGTAAAAGAACACCGTTGACCGCGGTTCTTACTCCAAACTAGTCCACTGATAAGATTAAAAGGTATAGTTTTATTATGCCATGTAACAAGCTTAAAGGTCACATAATATTCAGATGTTATTGTAAGCAAGAATGTCATAACAGAATTAATATTTAAGCCACTATATAAACAGAAATATTATACAGACCCCATAATCGTAGCTTGCTTGCAAAAAATAGTCTAAGTACACAAAATATCAAACATAAAATACAAAGATAGGCTCCAGACACAGCCATTTCGTATAAATCTGCTGTGGTCCAGGGTGCATCCAACTCTATGCTACTTTCTTTTAGAACTAAAAGTGCTAACACTTTTGATAACTTGGCAACTGCAGCATTAAACTGTAGAAACGGTATTCCTACATTTGAATTTGCTTTACAACCCAGTTTTCTTATAACCATGTATAATATTTGCTGTAAAAGGAGGTCAGAGTAGAAATATTGGAAGCTGCCACTGCCAGTCTGCTTTTGAAGGTACTACTGAAGGGCTGTCATCCTCATCCTTCTATCAGTATTTGGCAAGTCATCGACCTGCATAAACAATGTACATATCAAACATCAAATCACCCATTATGCACATGCTTGATTGGGGTCACTCACTAAGTTGGGAAAGGAACAGATAAAAGCTCCAGGACAAGCAACCTTAAAAAACAAGTCACCAGTGGTGGCTTTCTAGATTTCTATCCTGAGAGATTCGAGGAAAAAAAAAAAAAGGGGAGTAGCAGATAAGATTCTTGCATTTACCCAAAACCAATACTCAACTGGAAAAGCCCTTGCCGAAACGGTTCAGGTTGTGTAAAGAGAAAAGGAAGAGTAATAATGAAGTTTAATAGCAAGAAATACAAAGCTCCACACATAAAACAGCAGCAAAATCTAATAGTGTGTACTATTGAAACAGACTGAACAGCAATTTTCAGTACCAGTTCGGTTTAGTCGAGCCATGTTCATCATTGCTTCCTGGTATGCCAATTCCACATCTTCCTGGGTCACCACCAATTTTATTTTATTCCATTTTTCTGGCTGATGGTGGTAAAGAATAAAGTCAAACATTACAAAAGTAAATTGAACATATATATATATTTTTTTATATCTTTAGGGCATGGTATGAGTAAATGCATGATTATTTCCATAGAGCTTACATATTTAGGCTTGAGATTTAGGTTTGTTTTTTTGGCAGAAAATAAAATGAAACAAAGGATAATCGTCTTTTTCTGTAACATTAAAGTAAAATTCCAGGATGAATCTAGCCAATCTTAAAAAAGCCCCCCTCCCTCCTAACACCTATTCTGATTTACTTGTGTAAGAATGATATGTATAAATTACCCATTTTTAGGCCGCTCCAGTCACATGATCTTCTGTGTGTCAGCCAGTGCTGGATGAAGGGAGGAAAGAATGCTGGACTGTGGCTGGCAATGCCCAGAAGCGGTGATATCACCCATAGGATTACTATAGCCCATTCATTGTTGGCGCTCCTCCCCCCGTAGCCTTCTCTGGCCGACACAGGGGACACGGATCACATGACTGGACCAACCTGAAAATAGGCAAGTATATAGCATTTTCTTACATAGGTTAGTTAGGAGTGTTTAAAGGGGAGAGGGAGCATTTTAAAGATAACCAATCACTGCTCCAGGGCATTGCTAGCTGTTGTCCAGCATTCTCTCCTCCCTTTATCCGGCAGTGGCTGACACACAGAAGATCATGTGACGGGAGTGGCCTAAAAATTTGTAAATATACATATCTTTCTTACACAGGTACGTCAGAATAGGTGCTAGGAAGGGGGGGGGGGGGGCGGATTTTTAAGATTATCCAGGAAATTTACTTGAAATCAAACTTCAGAAGATAACTGTATAGGACCAGATCACATTTAGGTTCATATAGAGACCATAACTTCTGATCAGACTCAAAGAAGTCCTGCTCATTCCAACACTAAACCCCATCCCCTGACATTCAACAGTCCAATACAAGAGTCTGAATGACTGGGGCATGAGCCTTAGATGGGGCAGAAGTCAGGCGGTTTCTATAAATCATATACACTCTCCAGTCCTTAAAGAATTACACACCCAGGTGGCTCCACTGCTGTTAACACTGTCTCTATACTACACATCACAGTAAACATTGTTACGCCCTTTCCAATCTCCCTAGATCTACAGTGCATTCATTAAGTATTAAAACCCCCTTCACTTTTTTAAAATTTTATTATGTTGCAGCCGGATACTACCTTTAAATTAATTTTTTGCTCATTATTCTACACTCCCCATAATGACAAAGAGAAAAGATACGTTTAGAAATGTCTGTGAATCAAAAATAAAATAACATTGCAATAAGTATTAGGACCCTTTGTAACAACACTTGAAATTTAGCTCGGGTGCCTCCCATTTGTCTTGATCATTGATGAGGCATTTTATTGCCTTTACTGGCATCTACCTGTGATAAACTAAATTGATTGGACGTGATTTGGAAAGGCACACACACCTCTATAAAAATGCTTACAGCTGACAATGCACAATGTATCAGAGCAAAAGCAAAGAGGTCAAAGCAACTGTCTGCAGAGCTTAGAGACAGGATTATTGCAAGGCACAGATCTGGGGAAGGTTACGAAAAAATTCTGCTGCACTGAAAGTTCCAAAGAGCCCAGTTGTCTCCATAATTCACAAATGGTAGAAGCTTGGCACAACCAGGACTCCTCCAAGAGCTGGTCACCCAGCTAAACTGAGCAATTAGAGAAGGGCCTTAGTAAGAAAGGTGACCAAGAGCCCGATGGTCACTCTGAGCTCCAGAGATCCTGTGTGGAGATGGGACAAAGTACCAGAAGGACAACCGTCGCTGCAGCCCTCCATCGATCTGACCTTTATGGCAGAGTGGCTGAACGGAAGCCTCTCCTCAGCGCAAAACACATGAAAGCCTGCTTGGAGTTTGCAAAAGCTTTTGAAATGGGTGACACCAGAACTAAAATTTCAAGTGTTGTTGAAGAGGTTCTCAATACTTATGCCAATGTGATATTTCAGTTTTCTATTTTTAATAAATTCACAGACATTTCTAAAGTTCTGTTTCGCTTTGTCATTATGGCATACAGAGTGTAGATTGAGAAAAAAAATTAAATTTAAAACAACTGTATCTGGCAGTAACATAAAAAATTGAAAAAAGTGAAGGGGATCGGAATACTTTATGAATGCACTGCAGAAATGCCACGAGGACAGACCTAAACCAGCCATTTATTTTTGTACCCACATTTACTCAGTCTAAAGTTTTGAGCTTATTACCTGTTTAGGTGCTTGTGAAAGACACATTTTATCTATTAGCAGAACATGCACTGTGATTTTTCATTTTCCATGGCAGATGTCTGTTGCCCTTTTAGAGGATGCTTGCAATTTCTTTTTTCGCCAGATAGTTTAATACTCTGTATTTCCCATTGGTACAAGCTTCATTGAGTGATGTACAGAAATGAATGGTCTTTATATCAGGAACAAAATAAATTTTTTAATTAAAATTTATGTATTAAAAAGGGAGATTCTGAGATTCTGTTTTTAAGAATCAACAGCAAATCCAACCAGGTTTGTAAAGTAGCTAGGAAAATCTAAGCAGCAAAACCCTTTTCTTATTTGTAGGACTACAAATTCAAGTAACTACTTATTTCAACTGATGATACAATTAATGTGTCAATAACAGGAACTCCTTAGAACAATTAACAAAGTGCAGCTTGATATAAAGCCCACTTGTTAAAAGCACAGTGCCACAACTACCTTTTGAAGCACTTGGATACGATTAAGATGAGAACATAAATAAAGAATAATAAAAAAGGGAGAAGGATAGGGCACCATTTGTTGTAAATCTACAAACGGGTATTACAATGGACAATTCATAATATTACAAGAATGATAGCTAATCAAACTAAAGTAACAGAAAATTGGTGAAAAAAAGTTTACACTATTCTATAATATGCAGTAGTATACTTACAATATCCAGCCACTGGTGAACTGCTACTGCAACTTGGGTTCCCAAAGGTTTTGTCAGCACAAGTACATCTCCCGGCACAGCATTGTCTGGCCTGTGCATACACAAAATGGCTATTTCCATCAAATATTTAAGATGTGGGTCATGTTAAAAGGTAAACATTCTCTATCAATCTTACTAGAAATCTATTTCCAAACAAAAGATTGCAAATGCAAAAAGTTATAGAATTAAAAATCAGGAGCGAAGTGCTTTACAAATGTGCTCTGTCAGCTCTGGTATGCCAAGAATGAAGGAATATTTTATGCTTAAAGTGCTATTATATTAAACCAAAACAAAAATGTATTAAAATTGCAACCTTAGATATGATGGCTGCATTTGTTTTCATTTTTAGGGCTCCTTCACATGGGCGTGTCCGTGTACGGGGCCAGCTTGGCTGAGCGGGGGATTGCTCCGTCGATCCCCACTGATCAGGAAGATGACAGGTCCATCTCTGCACTGTGCAGGGATGGACCTGTCAGAGCGCCGCTCTCCCCTATGGGGGATCGGATGAGGATGGACCGCAGAGTCCGTCGCCACCCGATCTGATCCTTAGATAGAAAAGTAGGTTTTTCCTCCGTCACACTTTTTCTGATCGGAGCGGGCCGGATGTCAGCGGACATGTCACCGCTGACATCCGATGCTCCATAGAGGTCTATGGAGCATCCTAAAAAACTGACAGGCATACCTGAATGGATCGTTCGTGTGAAAGAGGCCTTAGGCTTTTTTTCCTTTATTTTTTTGCGTGGTGATCCAGCCAGTAAGTCTGGTATTTTCAACTTCTTTAACAGACTAAGCTGTCCGGATAAAGTAGCAGTTAGAGGGTTGAGACAAACCAGGGATGCTTACAATTGTCAGCGTTTATGTAAAACCTTCATTCCAAGGGGAAAAAAATGTTTGTTCTAATTGCTTAAAAAAATGTTAGCTGGAGCTTAGCTTCAATTTGTTAGTCAAGTAAATCTAAATGGGCTAGTCTAACATCCCACCCAATCCAGACTGACAATTCTGCTTCACCCAGAATACAGACATCCTAAGACAGGAAGTGTCTTACTGGCGGGATCACCAGGTGAAATAAAGAAAAAACAAATTCATGTACAAGTAAAGTAATGCAGGCACCACATCGAAGGCTTGGTAAGCTGCAATATATTACATTTTTGTTTTTGCGTTTAATACTAATCTAAAGCTCCAGCTGCTACAGGCCCCACACTATTTTTATAAATAGCATGGGCTGTGGTGTGTGCAGAAAAGCAGTGTATAACAGAGTGCATATAGTGTTTTGCTCTTTGTTATAAATGAGCCCCCAAGTCTGTCTTGGTCATATATGCATGAGCCTGGAGGCCCCATTGATTCAGCCGACACGCGAGTAGCCTCAGAGCCGGGCTAGGGCACATATATCCATGTGAGCAGGAATTTTGCTTTGTATTTTACTTATGTTTTAATAAATGAGATTACGCTATTGGTTCCTCTTTCATATATCTCACTCATGGGCTTGCGGAGGAGGAACTCATATCAAGAACAAGTCTCAACTATTAAGCAAGTTTACACTTTGCTAAAAGCACTGTTTGACCTTTTTAAGTAAAATTAGTCCATCTGGTAAGCAGAATCAACTTAAGAAGTAACTTTGAGTGTATGATTCACAGTTGGTGACGGATACTTACCTTTGATGGTACATTGAAGACGTTTATTTAAAAGAACTTTAAGAGGTTTAATATACATTGAAGATATATTTTCACAATATGTCGCATTACAGTTTAATACTGTTATAGTAGCTATTTTCATCACTCAAGCTATTTCATGTATACACTAGTATTTTGCGACCAAGATCCTCAAATGAGCGCCCCCTCACACCAAATATATTGTCACTTAAATTATCACCTACCTTAGCTAGGGGAGCAGCATTTACATTTTTTTTTTTTTATAATTTTAATAATTGGCACGAGGTACTAATACATTTTTTAATCCCCCATCAACACTGACTGTTTTGATGGGGGGATATAATTATTTTCTTTCCTTTTTTATATAAGCATGCTTGAAAAATCTCCTTTCATGTTGCAAGTTCAACCTACCTGCCAGCCATCTCTTTCTACAACTTCCTGGATTGCCTTGACGCTTTGCAGCTTCTCATCTGCTGTTTAGATTCAATCTCTAATGACTACATATCCCACTGTTACTTGCTGCCTGCAAGCAGTGGTTCCTGTACTGATGCCGCCTCCTGAAACTCCTCTCAGCACCTCTGTAGTTCAGAATGTAGGATCTTTGAATTCTGTGACACAGCAATGCCCGCTCACAGGGCACAGGAAATATGCATCGCAGAATTCAAGAAAGTATATGTTTGGGGATCTTTATAAAGTAAGCTTACAAATGTCAAGACTGTTCAGATTAGTAGGTAAAAGCTAGAAATAATTTAAATATAGTGTGGAAATGAATGTAGGATTTTAAATTTTGACCTTAGATACACTTTTTTGACAGTTGCCGTTTACAAGTTAAAATCACGTATTTTTGCTCGAAAATTACGTAGCAGCCCCAAACATTATATATATTTTCTTCAGACACCCTAGAGAATAAAATGGAGATTGTTGTAATACTTTATGTCACACCGTATTTGCGCAACGGTCTTACAAACGCAATATGTTTGGGAAAAATACACTTTTTTAAATAAAAAAATAAGAAAGAACAGTAAAGTTAGCCTAATTTTTTTTCTATATTGTGAAAGACAATGTTACGGCAAGTAAATTGATACCCAACATGTCATGTTTCAAAATTGCACCCCCTTGTGGAATGGTGACAAATTTTGGCACATAAAAATTTCCATAGGCGACATTTACAAATTTCTACAGGTTACCAGTTTAGTTACAGAGGAGGTCTAGTACTAGAATTATTGCTCTCGCTCCAAGGATCGCAGCGATACGTCACGTGTGGTTTGAACACCGTTTACATATATGTGCGCGACTTGGAGGTTTAAAATGTTTTATAATATTTTTTATTATTATTAATTTCCCTTTTAATTTCAACATTTTTTTTTGGATCACTTTTATTTCCATTACAAGGAATGTAAACATCCCTTGTAAGAGAAATGAACAGGACAGGTACTCTTTAATGTGAGATATGGGGGCAAAAAGAACTCAGATCTCAAATCTAGACTTAAAAGCAATAAAAAAAACAAAAAGAGATCTTTAAGGCTGGAAGTGACGTTTGACATTGTTCCGGTCCTCCAAGGGCATCTTACCCCCCACTCGGCTTTCTGCCCATCCATCACAACAATCATATAGTTTCCCCCGCTCCCGACGTGTCTGGTAAGCAGCAGAGAGGGGGCTTTTGGGCACCTCTTCCACCGCCCATAAAAGTGATCTTGCGGCAAATCCGCTGCCGAGACCAGTTTTATGTCAAATTGGACTGCCTGCCATTTAAAAAAAAAATAGGATCTTTTTTGTTATACTTACCTGTAAAATACTTTGCTTACATCACGGGACACAGAGTGAGGCTATTATTCCTTACTTACTGGATTATATCTAATCTCCAGGTGAATGGACACTGGTAGACAAAATGTCTTTAGACCGTGATCCCCTATATAACCCCTCCCATACAGAAAGTACTTCAGTTTTGTAGCAAGCACTTAATCCTCAAAAAGGATTTTACAGGCAAGTATGACAAAAAAAATCCTATTTTGTTTTTCATACATCACGGGACACAGAGTGAGGCGAATAGTCTTTTCTTACTGGGATGCCCCAGAGTGATAGCCTTGAGGGGAGGGAGACACCCTGCCAAAACAATAGACATCAGACCTATACGGCAGCCCGCAGTACACAGCGGCCGAAAGCTGAATCCTCGGCTGCTCGAACATCAACTTGATAAAATGTTGTGAATGTATGCACTGAATACCAGGTAGCAGCCTTACAAATCTGAGCCACAGATACCCAATTGCGAAAAGTCCAGGAGGTTCCTACACCCCTGAATGAGCTCTTACCCTAAAAGGAGGAGCCCTATGTTTCAGACCATAGGCCTGAATGACCAACTGGCAAGCCCAATTAGCAATGGAAGCTGCCTGCCCCTTCTTGCGTCCTTCTGGTAAAACAAAAAAGGAGTCCGCAGATCTAGACAAAAACTCTGACTGCTTGCACTACATCCAAGGAGTGTAGTCATTTCTCTTCAGCCAAACTAGGCTAAGAGAAAAAAGAAGGCTAGTTTGCGTGACAGCAAGACTAATGGAATTTCCTTGATAGGCTCAAACGGTTGTCTCTGTAACACAGGCAGAACCGTGTTTAGGTCCCAAGGACACATAGATGTTCTAATGGGGGGAAGCAAACTAGTTACCCCCTGCATAAAGGTTCAGATCAGTGAATGGGAGGCTAAGGGACTTTGGAAGAATACGCACAAGGCTGAAATCTGACCCCTAATTGTACTCAAAGCCAATCTGATTTCCACAGCTGACTGTAGAAAAGAGAGAATTCTCCCTAACACGTATTTCCAAGGATGCCATTTTCTGGCTTTCCACCAAGCAATATAAGTCTTCCAGACCTTATAATAGATCTTCCTAGTGACCGTTTTTCTGAAATTCACTAGGGTAGACACCACCGGTCCCAAGATGCCACGATCCTTTAACACCCTAGCGTCAATAGACATGCCATCAAATTTAGAGACTTAAATTGTGGTGGAATATAGGACCTTGAGACAGCAGACCGGGAGCGTCCATGGCCCATCTATTGCCAATCTCACGATCCCTGGGAAAACCAGGGCCTTCTGGGCCAGGCTGGTGCCACCAGGATGACTGGAACTCTTTCTCTCTGAATCCTGTGCAACAAATGTGGAAAGCGAGGGATCGGGGGAAAGCATAAACCAGGGAGAACTGGTTCCATGGAGCTACTAGGGCATCTGCTCCGATTGCGAGGGGATCCCTTTATTCGGGACACAAACTGATGTAGCTTGTTGTTGAACCTGGATACCAATAGATCGACCTCTGGACATCCCCACGCTGGCATATTTCCCTGAAAACCTTTCGGGTGTAGGGACCATTGCCCCAGGCAGATCTGATGGCAGCTGAGATAATCTGCCTTCCAGTTCTCTACTCCTGAGATATGGGCCGCCGTTAGAACTGGCACATGGTCCTTTGCCCAGGTTAATATGTGGTTCACCTCCTCCCGAGTTGGCTCCAGGTACCACCCTGGTGGTTGGTATACTGCAGTGGCATTGTCGGACTGAACCCTGATGGGGCAGTCTTGAACCCCCACCGTCCAGGACCGTAGGGCCAGATGTACCGCCCGTGAAACCAGGATGTTGATGGGCAAGCTCTGCTCTGAGTTTGACCATCTCACCTGAGCTGTGAGCCCCTCCCTGGTTGCTCCGCAGCCTAAGAGACTGGCATCTGGTCAGTACTCTTCAAGACACCGGAAGGCTCTTCCCTTTTGCAGGTTCTGATCATGCAACCACTAGCTTAGGCTTAAGCGTGCCTGGGGAGATGAGGGCATGGGGTAATCCAGGGCTAGTGCTCTCTTGTTCCAAGCCGACAAGATGTCTTGTTGTATAGGCCTGGAATGGAATTGAGTGTAGGGAACTACCTCGAAGGAGGATACCATCTTTCTCAGAAGACTCATACAGTGCCGAATGGAGGGTTGCCTGGTGCCCCTTATCTGATGCACCTGATCCTTCAGGGCACAGATCTTTATGGGAGCCAGAAATATCTTTGCCTTCACTGTATCCAGGATCAGACCTAGATACTGGAGACTGAGCTGGTCTCGAGGCTGACTTTTCAGTATTTATGACCCAGCCCTTAAAAGACCCAGTACAGGTGCTAGGATCTTTGTAAACACCTGAGGTGCTATGGCAAGCCCGAAGGGCAGTGCCACAAACTGGTAAGGACAATCCTCTACTGCAAATTGCAGGAACCTCTGATGAGGCTGAAAGATAGGTACTAGTAAACTTGCATCCTTGATTTCGATGGAGGCTAAGAAGTCTCCTATCTGGTGCGAGGCTACTACCGAGCAGACTGACTACATCCTGAAGGAATGGATTAACAGATGTTGGTGCAGGGACCTTAGGTACAAGATTGGCCTCATGTCCCCATTTGGTTTTAGAACCGTGAACAGGTTAGAACAAAACCCTGTGCCTTTCAGACACCGAAACCTGTATGATCACTCGCTGATGTACTAACTGCTCTAGTGCTTGAAACTAATTTATTTTTGGAGGATCCGCAGGAACATTGGATCTTTAAAACCTCTGGGAGGAAGAAACCTCTGTAATTCCGGTACACCGTTGAGGCGACCCACTTGTCCTGCACCACTGTTCTCCAAATGTCCCCAAATTGGAGCAGCCTTCCTGCCACCCGATAAAGTGGGGGCCCCTCCCCGCAACCCCCCCCAGGTGCCGGGTTTCGTGACCCAGTTTATTTTTTTCTGGCCCTGGGGCTTTCCCCTGGCTATCGCCCTGTTGTTGGCGGAAACTGCCTTGTCGATGAAGTACCCGAGGAAGTCCCTGAGCTTTTATACGAGGGATGCTTGGTCCTTCTCTTCACAGGCAATCTTTTGGATCTACTTGTCCAGATCATCACCAAACGTTCCCCTTGGAAGGGGAACCCTGCCAATAACTTCTTACACGGAGGCTTGGCAGACCAGTTCTTAAGCCACACAATTGTGCGCATGTGTATAGACAGGCGAGAGACTTGCTGTGTAGAATCCTTTAAGGCATCTACAGCAAAACCCAGAGCTCAAGTAATATCTGCCCAATTTTAAGCAAAATCATCCTCCTGGTTAGGCCTATCAGGTCGTCTGACCTGATTCTTTAAGAACTGGCAGACTCCAATTGCTGCGACAGCTGGCTGAATAGCTGAACTGCCCAAATAAAAGGAAGGACTCCCGTTTCTTATCAAAAGGGACTTTCAAGCCCTGTGCCTTATCCACTGGACAAGGTATGTTTTTGTTTAAAGGAAGAGACTACCGCATCTAAGTCTGGCATGCTCCATTTCTTAAACTTTTCCTCTATGGGGTATAAAAAAGGGAAAACCTCTTAAGAGGAATGAAAATCCTGTCAGGATGTTCCCAATCAGCATACACCGCCTGTTCCAACAGCGGGTGCAAGGAGAAAGCCTGTGTCAGGGACCCCAAAGAAGACAAGGGAGGCTCAGAAACCTCTGCATGAAGTAACTTAAAGGCAGAACGAACAATCTCAATAAGAGTCTGGATCAAAAGCCTCTATGACTGATACCAACTGGACATCTTCTGGCCCAGATTCCTCAAAGGCAGACTCATCTGCAAGGCCTTCCCCTCAGCATCTAGCTCTTCCCCTTCCTCAACCTATTCCCGCTACAAATTAGGAGACTTAGCCCCTGTACACACGGTCGGAGATTTCCACAACCAAATCCGTCGGATTTTGTCCGTCGGATCTTGTCCGAAACTGTTGCATACACACGGTCGGACAAAGTTGGCGAAAAATCCGATCTTTCAGAACGTGATGACGTAATTTCGTTACGATGGGACTACATTTAGGCTAGTAGCCAATAGCTTTGATGTAGGAATTTGATGTGAGCATGCGTGGCACTTGGTCCGATCAAAATTCTCTACACATGATCGTAGTATGTCCGATCGGCCCAGTTGGGCGGGAAATATTTCCAACATGTTGGAAAATTGGGTCCGACGGATATTCCGACAGAATTAGTTCGATGCATACCACACACAGTCGGATTATCCGACGACACGGTCCAATAGGACACATTCCGACGGATTCTCCGACCGTGTGTACAAGGGCTTAGGGGTCCAGCCCCTGGAGGTTGCATTACAGGCAAAACCTCACAGGATCCTTGTGTCTTCCTTGCGAGGCTTGGATACCATTTATCTAAGCACATAAGCCTGTTTCACATAGATCTGATCGGTCAATCCCTTGATTAATTTATGAACCGTGCTGGGACTCCAGACCTGGAGCTTGAGAGAGCTCAAACAAACGTGCCCATCCACCTTGCAGACACTGGTAAAAAACTGAAGTACTTCCTGCATGGCAGTGTCCATTCACCTGAAGATGAAGTATAAACCAGTAAGGAATAATAGCAAGGGTGCAACGGATTGCCACCGAACCGTAATCTGAACGGGTCACCTTGTTCGGATCAGCAGACCACCCGATCCGCGGATTGCGTGACTTTGGAAAGGCCGCGGCTTCGGCCTAGCTCCAGAGTGGTGGCCATCTTGGTACACCTGGCGGCGGCCACAGTCTCGTTAGGAAGTGACGTTTCGTCGCCGCCATATTGCTACACCCCACACTCAACAGGGGGCAAGCGGACATCTTGTTAAACCCACCGGAGTTTTAGATTTCAGTTAGTTTCAACACAAAACGGAGCTTATATGCTTAAATACAGTATTTGTAAATTTGACGGACTGTTTAGATGTTAAATTTTAAAAGCAGCAGCAAACCTGCTGACGTTACATGGTTGCTAATGTGACAGAACACCTCAGATTTTAACATTTAACATTTAGTTAAATGTGAAAATATAAAGTCACAGGTCCCAGAATATTGCCTGGCCACGGAGAGAGAGCAGCGTGACTCGCACATGTGCAGTGCACACGTGGCTGTGAAGCCGCAAGCTGTCACAGCTGGGCACCCACACTTACAATGCCAGTGTCACAGAGAGGCATCGGGCGGCCGCATCGCTGGCACATGGAACAGGTGAGTGTCTGTTTATTAAAATTCAGCAGCTATAATTTTTGTAGCTGCTGACTTTTAATAAACTTAACAACCAGTGGAACTCCTCTTTAAGCCTGCATTTCACAAACATCTTCCTTGAACATATGTCTTTCAGATAAGGAAATCAAAGTTTGAAAACACCAAGGACAAAACTTTAAACTAATTACTAGAAGGAGTTCTGTTGCGTTAGCACGCCATCTGCTGGCGGGCACTGTGCGTGCTAAAGAGACAGTCAAGCAATTTTAGTTTACCTACTACATAGGCATGTTACACAATTTATATCAACATTTTTATATGCAACATTACTATAAAGTAAAAATATAAAAGGTCTAAGTATTTTTAGAAAAGGAAACATGTTATTCAAAGTTTAACATGGCCAGTTACAAAGTAGCAGATTTACAGTGTCCAAAATATCCTGCATTTCTAAAGAATTTTGTAATCTAGGACTCTTCTCAAAATTGATGTAGGACAGGGGGTGGGAACACTACAACATTCAGTGTCATTATCCCTGGACACATTTCAGCCCGCTGGCAATGCAGACAACAGGGCAGTATGAGATAGCACATCCTTGTGTTGCCACAGACACAAAACGCCAGGGCACTTTTCAGTCCTGACCAGGCCGCTATATTGCATTACCGCGTGTGTGTTAACATGCTTAGAAATAAGGAAGTCCATTTGTTTATATTGAGCTTCTGAAGCAAGGCAAGGACCAAAAGAGAAAAAGACGGTTTCTGCTTTTTTTCCCCCCATTGGCTTAAAGTGTAAGTTCACTTTTACAGAAAATCTGTAAGGTGAACTTGACACCCTCCCCATCCCACCTGGTCCCGCTGTACCAGACTGCCGTAATCCCCCACTGTACAGGTCAGGGGTTTGAAACCCCAATGGCTTAAAAGTCCAGCCAAAGTTTGTTTGGCTGTACTTCTCCTGTGGATCACAGAAGTACAGTTCATTTGTACTCTTGTGACCTGTTTTCAGCAGAAAGTGGGCTGAAGTCCACACTCTGCTGACGTCACCGCTGTGAGTCCAGGCACGTCATCACGACCATGGAGTCCGCCAGGTCCCGGGACAGTCACCTGGCTCAGGCCATCAGTGAGCAGCTAAGAGCCTGAGCCAGCCGCCCCCATCCCCTCCACAGCCCAGCACTCCAAAGAGTGAGGAGGGAGCAAAGCAGAGAGAGCTGTGATTGAATCTACATCAGTGGTGTTTGATCGCTCGGTTCTCAGTGTAGAGGCACCGGGGACAGATGCAGCATTGGTCCGATGCTGCATCCAACAAGGTAAATACGATTCCTAAAAGAAAAAAAAAAAGAAAATCCTGGACTTCCTAATTTCGTGTCCGCATTGCTAAACCAGTATGGATTACAAGCATTCTTATTGGTCAACACCATGGACGGTACTGACCAATGGGAAGCCATCTAGCCTGTACCTTTAACACTGCAAGGAGAGGAGAGAAAGCAGTCGGGATTTCAAATCCCCAGACCGGTGTATCTGGTACAGTGGAATTAGGTGGGATGGGGAGGGTGTCCAGATTTTCTGTAAAGGTGAACTTACATTTTAAAGACAATGTATAATTGCTCATCAAGAGTTACTGCATTTTGCACAGTAACTACTATTGGATCACACCCCACAATTAATATTATAAAGACCTATATCCATAAAAGGAAGAATCTATTTAGTTTTACAGTGAAGTGACAAATCTTGGTGTAGATTTTATTCTATAATAAATTCAGGTATCAACTTACATAATGAATTCATTAGGCTGGCAAACCGTTGTAGCCACTCCTCCCAGAACTACCCAAGGATTCAGCACGGTCTGACCTCCAGTTACAGACGTTCCGGCTTCTTCGGCAGCATCCTTAAAGCCCTGGATAATGAGAGGCATCACCTTGTCTCTTTCCTAGAGTAAAACACATCACAGATTAAGAAAACTATGTTCAAACCAAAATATGCTATGATAAAAATAAGGGTTTACAGTTTTCAATGCAAACTAAAACAAGTGGATGCTTATTGATAATCTTGTGTTATGTCCATGAATACTGCACAACAGCAGCAATAAGACACAGCAGCGGTTAAACTTCTACTGTGCTTTACATCCACTGTATTACTGCTAGAAAATTTGTATAAAAGCAGCAGGAATTTGTAGATCGTGATACTGAAAGAAATCTAACATAAGGTGAATGGGAGGGTGTTGGAAAAGACAGGGATATACAATGAAGCCAAAGTATGCCCTTTTCATACACAACATGGATTACATAGCAATGTACAGTTTGGTGTATGCAGTGTAATATAACGTTTGTGTCGTGAGATCCAGAGAACATGACACAGTACTGCTGATGTGTTTTGTTACCTTTTTACAATTTACTGAGAAACATTAAAATGGCCAAATCTGTGCAAAAAGTTTTTTTCCCCATGCAGTGGGGCCATGCCCACATTGCATGGGTCAACTGCTTTTTTCTAGGGGTGAGCACACAGTTCATACTCACCTTATCAGCCAATCCTCCGAAAAACCATGCCCCCTCCACCCATGGTCCAGTGTTGGGCTGTTTCGGTCTATGACATGTGCTCTGAGTGTGCAGACATCAGGAATAGCCCATTTTTAAGACCACTGGAGCATGGGGGTACCGGACTAGTCTTGTGCAGGAAGGATCAAAAGGGTCAGATAAGTATAACTCCGCCGTCTGCTCCCCTAGAACAAAATGGGTAGTGGGGGGGGGGAACATTGCCTGGAGTTCTGCTTTATTTTTATCAGCTGAATCACTGTAATCACTCTACTCTCCAGGAGGGAACTGCAGACTGCTTTGAAGTGGCTGTAGGATTTGATCAGTAACAATACTGACTGAAACCTGGGCTCTTTTAACCCTTCCATGGGTAATGCCAAGGCAGTGCACTGAAAGAATAAAACAATCCTCCGGGCACAGGTTTTATTTTTTTGCATGTGTTCTGCAGCCTTGTTAGAGTAACGTGGAAATGATCTGGGTGTCTATAAATCCACACACCAACCTCTATAGTGCGCAAGCTTACCCGTCTCTTTAGCAAGCCTTGAAACACTGGATGCATAATCAGGATGGCAGATTACTCTTGGCCTCCTTAGACCGAACCTAGGAGTGCTCACCTATGAGCACTTGCAAGTCAGAGTTGCCAAACTCCTGCAAAGATGCCGGGTGCAGAAGCTGATGAGGTGCTCTGTCCCAATCGCCTTTCTCTACTGACAGGGCAGAGACCCCCGTGGTCTCCGTAAAGATAAATCACTATCACTCTGTATTAGACAAAAAAAAAAAAAAACCCCACCAGTAATATAAAAAGGCAACCTGTAACAATATAAAAAAAGTAACAAAAAAAGGATCCTCTTGAACATACATACAGTGCCTTGCAAAAGTAGGAGCTGCAGAGTTCCACAGCAGAGACTGGAGTATCTGTACATAGGATAACAATAAGCCGTATGCTCCATAGAGTTTGGCTTCATGGCAGAGTGGCCAGAAGAAAGCCATTACTTTCAGCAAAAAAACAAAATGGCAAGTTTTGAGTTTGCCAAAAGGCATGTGGGAGACTCCCAAAATGTATGGAGGAAGGTGCTCTGGTCTGATGAGACAAAAATTTTACTTTTTGGTCATCAAAGAAAACGCTATGTCTGGCACAAACCCAACACATCGATTCACCCAAAGAACACCAGTGAAACATGGTGGTGGCAGCAGCATGCTGTGGGGATGTTTTTTAACAGTTGGGACTGGTCAGAATTGAGGGAAATCTGGATAGTGCTAAATAAAGGGATATTCCTGAGCAACACCTGTACCACTCTGTGATTTGAGGCTAGGATGGAGGTTCACCTTCCAGCAGGACAATGACCCCAAACACACTTCTAAAGCAACACTTGAGTGGATTAAAGGGGGAACATGTAAAAGCCCAGACCTCAGTCCAATAGAAAATCTGTGGTGAGACTTAAAGCGGGAGTCCGCGTTTTTTTTTTTTTTTTTTTTAAAAGCCAGCAGCTACAAATACTGCAGCTGCTGACTTTTAAAATAGTGACACTTACCTGTCCAGCGCGCCCGCGATGTCGGCACCCAAAGCCGATCTCTCGATCGTCTCTCTCGGGTGCTGCCGCCGCCATCTTGGGTATGGGAATCAGGAAGTGGAGCCTTTCGGCTTCATTTCCCGGTTCCCTACTGCGCATGCGCGAGTCGCGCTGCGCAATGAGGATGGACCCGCTGCCTCTGGGATCTGTGTGTTTCCCAGCAGGCAGCGGGGGACTTTCGGAAAGGGGCGTAATCTACGCCCCTTTCCGCAGAGAGCGATCCAGGAAGTGGGTGCAGATACCTGTACTGTACAGGTACCTGCACCCCCCTCCCCCCTCAAAGGTGCCAATTGTAGTGCCGGAGGGGGGGAGGATTCCAATGAGCGGAAGGTCCACTTTAGGGTGGACCTCCGCTTTAAACACTGCTGTTCACAAGCTCAAACCATCCAACTTGAAGGAGCTGGAGCAGTTTTGCAAGGAGGAATTGGCAAAAATCCCTGTGGTCAGATGTGGCAAGCTCAGAGAGACTTATCCAAAGCGACTTAGACCCCTTTCACACTGGGGCTTTTTTCAGGCGTTTTTCATGCGCTTTAGCGTTAAAAAAAAGCGCCTGAAAGAAGCCGCAACTGCAATCCCAATGTAAAAGCCCGAGTGCTTTCACACCGAGATCCCTTTCACACTGGGGTGTTTTTCAGGCGCTTTAGCGTTAAAAAAAAGCGCCTGAAAGAAGCTGCAACTGCAATTCCAATGTAAAAGCCCGAGTGCTTTCACACTGAGGCGCTGCGCTGGTAGGGCATCAAAAAAAAGTCCTGCAAGCAGCTTCTTTGCAGCGCTTTTGGAGCGGTGAATACAACGCTCCTAAAGCGCCCCTTCCCATTGAAATCAATGGGAAGCGCCTGTTAAACGTCTGAAAAACGCTATTGGCAGCAGCGTTTTGTGGGCGCTTTTAACCCTTTATTTGGCCACTAGCAGGGGTTAAAAGCGCCCCAATAGCGCTCGAAAAACGCTGGTAAAGCGCTGCTTGTTTAAGCGGCGCTTTACGAGCATTTTTCGGGCGCTGACATTGTGAAAGGGCTCTTAAGGGCACTTGGGCTTTCACATTGGGACTGCAGATGAGGCTTCTTTCAAGCGCTTTACAGTGTGAAAGGGGTCTTAAAGCTGTGATAGCCGCAAAAGGTGGCTCTACAAAGCATTGGCTTTAGGGGGTGAATAGTTATGCACATTGACTTTTTCTGTTATTCTGTCCTATTTGTTGTTTGCTTCACAATAATAGAAGAAAAAAAAATCTTCAAAGTTGTGGGCATGTTCTGTAAATAAATTGATGCAAATCCTCAAACAAGCCATGTTAATTAAGGTTATGAGGCAACAACACACGAAAAATGCCAAGGGGGGTGAATACTTTTGCAAGGCACTGTACACATGCACATACATAAACCCCAATTACACATCCCCACTCATGGCAGAGGTAAAATTAAAATTTAATGGCAATAATTTAAAGGAGAAGTACAGCCAAAGCTTGTTTGGCAGTATTTTTCCTGTGGATCATAGGAGTGAAGTTCATTTTGCACTCCTGTGACCCGTTTTCAGCAGAGAGCAGGCTGAAGGTCGCTTTCTGCCGACGTCACGGATGTCAGTCCTGGCACAGATTCATCGCAACAAAGTCCGGATGCGCCAGATGCCTGGACTGACACCAGGTAAATAAAAATTATTATCATAATCGTACAGTACAGGATTTGTAGTCAGACCAGGAGACGCCCCAATTAATGTAGGGGTGGGCAACATCACAGCAAACAGGCACACAGAAAACAAAGATCAACAGACCCAGATGACGGCTTGAAGCACCTTGCATCAGCAGAGGCCTGGAGACCAGCCCAGTATTACTGAGAAGGTATTACCCCAGGAGCTGTCTAAATAAACGAAACTACTTTAAAAACCTGTGTTGTGTTTTTTTTATTGACACTTTTTCCGTCAGGTGAATGGGGAGGGGTACATTGTACTCCATACTCATTCACATAGGGTGGGGGGCCGGAATCTGGGGGCACCCTTATTAAAGGGGGCTCCTGGATTCCGATAAGCCCCCCGCCCTCAGATCCAGACAACCAACGGCCAGGGTTGTTGGGAAGACGCCCTTGTCCTCATCAACATGGGGACAAGGTGCTCTGGGGTGGGGGGCCCCCGCTTCCCCAAAGCACCCATCCCCCCCATGTTGAGGGCATGCGGCCTGGTACGGTTCGGGGGGGGGGGGGGGCTTGCTCATCCCCACCCCATTTCCTGACCTGCCGGGCTGCATGCTCGGATAAGGGTCTGGTATGGACTTTGGGGGACCCCCACTCCGTTTTTTTGGCGTAGAGGTTCCCCTTTAAATCTATACCAGGTGACGGGGTGAGGTGTGAATCTCACCAATGGAGACGGCGACATTGACTTTGTTAGTCCCGTCTAGCTGGAGTCACGTTCACGTGTGTGGGCAAGTCCGTTCATTTGAAAAGTTCGGCGGACTAGCACACAGTCCGGCGGACAATTTTGAGTCAAGACTTCTTACTAAGTCCGTCGATCTTTTGGGAAGAAAAAGTCCGCCGGATAGTCCGATCGTGTGTAAGCGGCATTAGAAACACCAACTAGTCTGGTAGAATGGGGACCCAATGCGGAAGGAAGATCCCTTAAGTTGCGGGTATAAGACGCTGAAATTAGCTGCTTGAGCCACCTAGCAATGATGGAAGCGAAATCAGGATGTCTTTTCTTGGGAATTTCAGGGAGGACAAAAAGGAGGACTCAATTTTTCTGAATAAAAATGGGCTGGCTAGGTAGACCTTAACTGCTCTGGCCGCATAAAAGGAAGTGAAGTGAAATCTCCTTGCCATGCTTTGGGGCAGGGAGGATAATTTCCTCACTGAGGTGAAAGGAAGAGTCCATCTTGGGAAAGAAGAAAGGTCTGGGTCTCAGGACCATCTTGTTTATATGCATGATAGGAAAATACAAGAAAAAAAAACACCAACTCAGAGATATGCCTGACCACCAATAAGGTCACCATACTGGCAAGATCCCCCAATGAGATATCCTAAACTGCTTCAAATGAAGGACCAAAAATAAATACTAGCTTCAGATCTGAGGGAGGATCGAAATGGGGTATTGATATCAGCAACTCCCTGTACAAAAGATCTCGAAGAGTTCAAAGTCAAATATTTCTGGAATAGAATAGAATGAATAAAGCAGAAACTTGCCCCCTTAAGCTACCAAGAATCAGATGCTGGTCCAGGCCAGACTGGAGGAAGACTAGGATAGGAGGGATAGAATATTACCCCCCGGGATTGAGGTACCTAGTTTCCCACCAACCCAAGTATGCTTTCCAGATGCAATGGTATTTTCTAACGAAAGGTAAGTTTTCCTCGCCTTGAGTAAAGTGGGAAAGATTTAGAAATCCCCCCCCCCCCCCCAATCTTTTATAATCTGGGTTTCAAGGACCATGTCGTTAAAGCCAGTTACAGAAAAGCAAGATGACACAGCCTTGTGGCAGGAGATCAAGCTCATCTGCCAGGAATCTGTGTATGTCCATGCACCAAGTTCTCCCAGGCCAATGAGGATCACCGAAATCTGTTCTTCCTCTATGTTGCAAAAAAGTTGAGGAAGAATCTCACTGAGGGTAAATGCATATACCAGTAGGAATGTGGAGGAAAGTTGAGGAAGAATCTCACTGAGGGTAAATGCATATACCAGTAGGAATGTGGACCAAGTAATCACAAGGGTATCAATTGTGGATGATTACTTGGTCCACATTCCTGGACCTGGCCAAAATCAAGTCTAGTTTTTGTTAATGTCCACATATAGGCGTTTGCACTCATTTGCAGCAGTGAAGGACAACCTGACCACCTTGATAGTCAATGAAAAGATGGCCTGTATTTTACATGACTCACACCAGCTTCCTTTTCACCAAAACTGAATGATCAATCCCAGCATAGACAACCATACCTCTGTACCATGTTGCTTTCTTGTCTACAGATCTTCTGGGTATAATTGTGGCTTTGTATCATGTGACACTCCTGCTATAGAATCGCCCTTTTCCCTCTGTGTCCCTTTCACAGCCACTTCTTGCAGCAGCTATAGCCTAAAACACACCCCTTTGTAGTATTTCAGACTCTGCAAATGATGTAACTTTCTTTATATCTCTGATGGTGGGTGGGATTGAATACATCCCAATTAGCATTCAATCCCGCCCAGTCACACCTACAGGAAGAGTCCAAACCTTCCAGGTCCAAACCTCACAGCATTATTCAAAACGCTATGGGTGGCTTGGTGTGAAAGCAGTCTTAAGAATGTTTTGGAGCTGCTGCAGTTAGGGGAGGTTCAACCTCCCCTAACCTCCCTCTTCTGAATGGGGAAGAATCACGTTGAGGATAGGAATGTTTTGAACCGCTGGCCGCAGAATAACGAAAAAAAAAACTGATGCACGATTTGCATTTTCCCGCATGCCTGGTGGTCAAAGTAATTGTACATGAAGCCTTAGAAGAGGTACACATGATGAGATTATCAGAGGAATGATCATTTTTTTTTTTTTGCATGGTAGTCGCATATTGAAAATTAATGGTTTACTAAATTCTTGTACGATAGAGGAGATGTAATGTGTTGTAGTGTATTCACATTTTGTCTTTGAGCAACAACTGTACTGATTAAAACAGAAATCGTAGGATCTGGTATCGTGCGAGAAATATGTTCACATTTGTCCTATAGGATCATTTTGCATGAATTGTTGGGATTGGGTCTCGAAGCTGTGTATTAATGATCAGATTATTGTACGATTGCTTTGAAAGCTGTATTTTTTGTACGATTATCTGATCGTGTGTATGGGCTATTACCTGACCTTTCTACCCCCTCTTGGCAATTAGCGTCCCTGTCCTGTTCTCATTTCTTTTTGTTTGTGCACACCTGGGTCATTGGACTTGTTCGCTCAGACCTGTGGCTCCAACCATAAGGTTGTGTAGTCGACTTTCTACCATATTGCCTACCTTATGTTGTACAAAATCTTGTCATACTTTTCTTGAATGTACAAGCTTGAATGTACACTAAACCCCCGCATAGGTAAACAATTGATTTTTATTGCTTAAAACCTTCAATAAAAATTGGTGGTGTGAAAGAAAGATGTGCCTTCAACATTGTGGGAATCAGTGAACCCAATGCCCCCTGGCTTTCAATAGCCATGGCGTCAAAGCCAGACACAGTAAACCTGGGTGGTAGAAAGGGCTCCGGGAAGGAAAGCACTCCCAAAGAGACAACAGCCAGGGAGTGTCCGTGACCAGCTGCACCATGTCAGCATTCCACGGACAACGAGGTACCTTCCTGTTGATGCAAGATGATTGTGCTTGGGGTCCCCCAATGTAGGTAGATCTGACGGAACATACCTAAGGGCAGGGACCATTCCGCCTGATCAGCATCTGGCGACTGAGGGAAAGCCACTTGCCAATTTATGACACCTGGGATGTACAAAGTAGAGAGAGCTGGAATGTGCTGTTCCGCCCACCGCAGAATGTGAGAGAGGCTACAGAGTGCACTTGAAAAGGGGGGGGGGAGCCAATACCTCTAGCGGGGGACCCAAAAAAAAGAAGAGGATCAAGA
Source organism: Lithobates pipiens (assembly GCF_037356315.1). Lineage (NCBI taxonomy): Eukaryota > Metazoa > Chordata > Amphibia > Anura > Ranidae > Lithobates > Lithobates pipiens. Next base: position 158,126,503 of record NW_027507903.1, read on the forward strand.
CTGCTCTGTGCAAAGAGCAGCCTTGAATTAGCTGCTCAATGACCAGACCATTTTTTGTGATACGGCACTGCGTTGCTTTAACCTCCCTAGCGGTGATCCCGAGTCTGGCTTGGGTTGGGACTTTAGTTCCACGAGCGGTAACCCCGAGCCAAACTCAGGATCGCATCGCTGGATACAGGGAGGATACAGGGAGAGTTACTTAGCTTGTCCCCTGGATCCAGTGATGTCCTCCGCACTGTGTGATCGAGCTGTCCTACGCTCGATTTACACAGTGCACGAATGCCACCGAGCTCAGTTCCCTGCGACGTTACGGCGCACGGGAGCGTAGATCAGCGCCAAATTCAAAAAAGTAAAAAAACACACAAAACACACACAGTACTGTAATCTTACAGATTACAGTACTGTATATATAAAAAAAATTACACAGCCCCTTTGTCCCTAGTGGTCTGTGCAGTGCCCTGCATGCACTTTTATATTATAAATACTGTTTTTTCTGCCTGGAATTTGGAGATTGTCCATAGCAACCAGAAAGTGTCCCTTTTTCAGTTTTTTAGGATTTGATTACATTATTGAATAATTGTTATTATTATTATTTATTATATTATAAACTTTATCATACCCGGGATGTCTGCTAGACTCTGGTTTGAACAGATTTAAGAGAGTTATTCCTAAGAATTACAGGACTACAATATAAAACGCCAAATTTCCATGCAAAATAATTGTACCGCTTTCAGCACCTAAAACCAGAACTAATCATACAGCCAGGGAGGTTAACGGACAATGCATAATCCAACGCTTTACCCAAACAAAATTGGCGCCTTTTTTCCCCCACAAATAGAGCTTTCTTTTGGCGGTGTTTTTTGCTGTAATAAATAGCCCCATCGGGCTTGGTGGAGCCAGGAGCGTTAGGCACCGCCCATTGGAGGACTTGGAACCCTTGTCAGAGGAGCTAGTGGAGCGAAAAGGTCTGTTATGGGCAGTGAAGCAAGGCGTAGACTTTTGATGTGGTTTATCCCCTTCTTGGCTTGTGGGTGGCAGGTACTCGTGCCACCCATTAGGTCCTTGATGATGCAATTTAATGTAGCACTGAAGATATGTTCCCCCTGGAAGCATAGATCATAGGTCTTTTTAGTCAGCAGCCCAAAATTTGATACAAAAGCACCCCTTTGAAGCACCACCACCAAGACAAAGAGCTTGGAAAATAGCTGAGCAGCATCTACGGATGCATCACATACATATTTCAGGCTTTGGACAAACTGGTCCACCAGTTCCACATACACCTGTCCGGCATTTAAACCAACTCGGCCCTGTGGTCCACAGGATCTTAAAAAGGAGGAAGACTGCTCCACCAGTACCACGGTTGCTTTTAACCTCAAAATGGGAGGTTCCACCACAGAAGGTGAAGTCCACTTCTTCAGAAGGGCCTCCACAGAGGGGTAACATACTGGCTACAAGAAAAAGGGTTGCCATGCATTCCAATAACAGGCTCCCATGCATGTCTATGGGAAGTCTACCCTAAAATGGCCAGTCTTCCTGTCCACTCACACATGGCCACAGGACAACCAGTAAAATAGATGCTGGATGCACATGGTTGCAATGCAGCCTCCCAGACCTCAGAAAGGGAACCACGGCACACGGCATAGGATGCCCATAGGGTCAACAAAGTAAGCCCCCCCCCAGCACCCAGGGATGCACAAGAGGGGAGCCCAGACTACCCAGTCGTCAATCCAGGGACAGGGAGGGAGTGGGAGGGAAGCTCTCTGCAAGGAAGTACAGGAGGAATATCAGTGGCAAGAGGAAAGGAGGAGACCTTGCAGGACCGACCACTTCACGAAGTACCTGCACCCCACACCATGTCCGGGGAGGGAGGAGGGGCATCTACTTCTCAATCTAGGGGAGCATGTGGGTAAAGGTCCGCAAGACAGCTCCTCCTCTTCACTGAAGTTGGGGAGGGGCTGCCAGCCAGGGTAACAGTGACACAAAAGGGTGGCTCTTGGTCATGCGTGTCCTCTCAAGGCGTTTGACCGCCTCGGTCCAGGACGGGGCTGTTGCAGCCAAAGCAGCATGTAGCCAAGAATCTGCATGCGCTCAATGGCCAAATCGGGGTCCCACTGACTCTAGATTAGTCAGCATGTTGCTCAGCCCAGCTGTTAATCGAAGTTCTCTGCAGGAGTAAAGTCCAGGAAAAAAGGGGGAGGGGGAATGGAATATGGAACCACAGGTCCCAGAAGGGAACCAGGTCCTTACTCCTAAACACAAGGTCGAAGAACTGTGTTATTTTCTACCTAATGTCCTATTCCTGCAGGTGGCACTATAAAACCCTTATGGTCAAGAAGAGAAGGAATGTGTGTCATTAGAGAAATTTAGATTCTGTCATACTTTCAGTTCCAGTGACAACAGTCATCTGGACAAAGAGTAAATCCTGCTAGTGGAACACAGTTTAAAAAAAAATAAAAAATAAATAAGTTTTGGCTTTAGATATACTATTACTTTATTTAAGAAAGCGGTACTTTTAAGTTTAATTTGCATAGAACAAATCTTATGACAAAAGCTTAAACCTTACAAAACTTGGAGTACAAGACTTTTGGATTTTGAAACAAAGCTGAGTGCCATGGAACAGACATTTAAAAAAAAGGTATGCAAACTTCCCAATTAAAATATCCAGATCATTTCATGTTACATGTAAAATCAACTTTTTTTGACACCATTAGTTTCATACACTGCAGCAAATCTGCTTGATGACCCATTCATCGCCTACACAGTTTCTGAAGGCAGAACCCTAGGAACATGCATGCCATTGGAGATTGTTCACATCTAGGGCTGAAACAACTAATGTCTCTAGGGCTGAGACAACTAATCGATTATGAAATTAATCGATTACTATTTTCATAATCGATTAATCGGCTAGTAACATAACGGGGTTAAAAAAAACTAAAATGAGCCCTTTATAGGAAGAAGAAGAAGAGGAAGAAGAGGAAGAAGAGGAAGAAGAGGAAGAAGAGGAAGAAGAGGAAGAAGAGGAAGAAGAGGAAGAAGATGAGCAAATCGCTACTGTAAATATTACTTTCAGAGTTCTACAGTAAAAAAAAAAATGAACCCCTTACAATAGTGATTATGTGTTTTTTTTCTGTACTATAAAAAGGGCTAATTTTAGTTTTTTTTTTTTATTAACCCCATTATGTTACTAAACGTCTTAGACCTGGTTTACGCCTATGTGTTTTTTGGTGCTTTTTGCAGAAACGCACTACAGTTCGTATACATGGTTTCCTATGGGACACATTCACATCTATGCTTTTTTCAGCCGCTGTGTCAGGGACTACCATCTTTTTTTTTTTTTATATGCAAAACAGCATTTTTTTGGTTCAATATAGTTCAATGGAAAAGCATGTAATGTGTTTTTGCAGCAATTTGCATTTTTTTTATCTGCCCAACAAATTGGCCAAAAAAATAAATAAAAATAAAAATGCAAAAACGCAAATGCAAAATCACGTGCGCAAAATTCAAAACTCACAGCAAAAAGCACTTTGCAGAAACAGATCAAAAGCAAATTGCATAGGTGTGTACCAAGCCTTATGTTGCCCACTTTGTACATTCGCTGAATGAAAGAATGTTGTTTGTTTGAAATTTTCACTTGTCTTTAACATTCCGTTTTTAAAATGAATGTAATTTCCGAGCGAAAACCACATACACTGTCTGAAAATTCCTTTAACCAAGAAGTTTTCTATTATTTCCAAATTTTCACTGTGGTTGAAAATGAATGTCGGTTTGACCCCACTAACGATTACAAAATTAAATTTTTTTGAAGGAAGACATAGTATATACAGTATATCTCTTCTGTCTGTTATTCTCAGAGTGGATTAGATATTTTGCTCCCTAACCATATAGTTGGTTATTTATATTTACTACTGTATAGAGATATTTAACCACTTTCAGACCGGACCATTTTGCTGGCTTATGACCAGACGACTTTTTGCAATTCGGCACTGCGTCGCTTTAACTGACAATTGCGAGGCCGCCCTTTTGGACGTTTACATGGTGTTACAGGGCGTAACACACCAAAGGGCCCCTCCATGCCTCATTTGGATTGGTTTTGAACATCCTGAAGGTCAAAGACTTCTTGTGTCCCTCTCTGGGCTTCAACCCTATCTTGCCCCCATGCAAAACAAGAAAAAGAGAGAGTTCTTTGCATTATAAGACTGACAGTTAAGACACTCAGCAAACACAATTGGACACTACTAGAAATCCCACTTTGTGGCTGAGGGAACAGGAATCAATGTCTCCAATGGGCTCGAAGAGCCGTTTCTGAAGTGCCGAAAGAACCAGATTTTAGCTCCACAGGCTCACAGGGAACAGACAGGAAAGTTCCTATACAAAGGTCTTAATCATAGAGTGAAAAGCTAGAGATCTCTGAAATAAAACAGAAAAAAAGGACAGAAACCAGACCCTTGATTTCGCTGAAAGACAAATGCATGGTCCAGACCCAGCTGCAGAGAAACTCCTGCAGTGTAAGCCTCAAAATTTTAGCTTTTAGCAACATTGGAATTTCAGAATCAGAGATACCCCACCCCTCAGAACGTACTCTTTAACAGTAATGCCATTAAAGCCAGTGACCCTGAAACAGATAGGATGTTCTGTCCCAAGGATCAATTTGCTGACAATCTGACCTCTGCCAGGAGTTCTAACAGGTCGGTGTACCACTAGGGTATCTGAAGTTTCTCCTGCGGAACGAACACTCCGGCCTGAGCTGTGTCGAGGACTAGAGCCAGATATTCTAAAATGAGTTAGCCAGGTTGTCAATTAGAGCCCACACCAACAGTTTCCTCAAAAAGCTACTGTGACAGCATTTCTCCACCTTTTTTTTCAGTCATGGCACCCTTTAAAGAGTATGCAGAAGCTTGAGGCAACCTAGTATAAAACATAGATATTACTTGTCAATGGAAAACCTGAGCCTGGGATGATGCACACAACCGCGCCCATCATTAAGGGCAGTAGATCTAGAGGGGATAAACCCAGACTGGTCAGGGTGAATTAATTTATCAATGACTTTAGATAGTCTGGTAGCTAGTATATGGGCTAAGAGTTTAACGTCCGTATTCAGTAGAGATATAGGATGATAAGAATATGGTAAAAGCGTATCCTTGCCTGGCTTAGGGATCACAATGGCTTCCTGCAGAGTCTGGTAGAACACCAGTCTGCGCCATCTCATATATAGCTTTCAGAAGAATAGGTAAGAGGGTTGCCCCATACCGGGTGTAGACCTCAGCTGGTAGGCCATCTACACCAGATTTATTGGTAGGAGCCTTAGCTAGAGCTTCTGTAAACTCCTCTGATAATGGGTGCATTAAGACCTGCAACGCCATCAGCAGCAGGTTGTGGAAAAGGGCAGCAATCTAAACAGGTTGATATGTCAGATGATGTACAGGTAGTCTTGAAAGTATATAGTATAGTGCAGCAAAGAGCTGATGAACAGTTGCAACTTTATCCACACTGGATGTACATTATTCTCCAGTACTCAACCTTACTGCATTGACAGGTCATCTCTTGCTGTGTCCTAGCCACCATACTCAACATATGGCCCGTGTTCTCTCCCTCCTCAAAATAGTTTTGCTGTAGAAAGTAGCGTTTCTTTTCGGTAGCAGACAGTACTACAGAGTTGTATGGGGCCTGGGTTTCTAGCCATAGTTTGTGGGCAGGGGGGAGTCAGGTTTGCCACCAGATCAGTTTCTCTATGCTGCAATTCACCACCAAGGCCACGTACACACGCGGGGACTGTTCGCTCAACTTTGTCCGTCAAACAGTTTCAGCGGACAGTCCGCTCAAAATTAGCATGGACGGACTTGGCCACACACACGACGAACGAACAGTCCGCTGAAACCGTGCGCGATGACGTGAATGGCGCGTACGACGGGACTAGAAAACGACGTCCTATACACTGCAATGCAAACTTCGGCGTGTAAATCCTTTCTGAGCATGCGCGGAACTTAGTTTGACAAACAAGCCTACACACGAGGGGACTGTTCGCTGAAACAAAGTTTCAGCGGACAGTTTTTCGGAATTTCCGAAAAACTTTGTTCAGCAGACTGTCCGCTGAAACTGTCCGCTGAAAGCCCACACACGAGCGGACTGTCCGCCGAAACACTGTTCAGCGGACAAAGTTGAGCGAACAGTCCCCGCGTGTGCACGCGGCCTTATAGTATCTTCCCACTCCGTAGACCTGCTTTTGACCCCAGTTATTTCCCTGATAATAAGCCCTCAGCAGGTCTCACAGGATAGCTGCCAAAGCTGTGCCACTGTTGTGTCGCATGAAGTTAGCGAGGTCACTCAGAAGAGAATCTGGCTCCAGCAAAAGTGTCAACCAGAATAGGTTGACGCGCCACAAGGGGAATGACATTAACTTTAAATCAGAAGCCCCCCTACCACATCAAAGGTCCTCATCACACAGTTCCCTCTTCACATCACAGCCCTACATTTTGGCTCCAGCAGCAGGGGAGAGGGTAGGAGATGAAGCAGGTTTGCAGGAAATACTTTCATCCTCTCCCGAATGCTGGGAATGGTCCAGCATGCCACCTGCCCTGCATCAGCATAATGAGATGCCATGGTGCGGGTGGGTTAACTAGTAGCACCATAGAAATAAATGACGTGTGTTCTGCCTTAGAGCATTGTTGGTCGTTTTTGTGCTGGTGGCTGGCCTGCATCATAGAAACCCATGATGTTGAGCCAGGGCAAACTGGGTCCAATCCTCACAGCACCCCAGGGAGAACACAGACATCTTGGTTGAGAAACACTGGTCTAAGTAACCCCCAACTGGGATGTTCCAAGGTTGCAGCAGCACTAGTAATGGGTGAATACTTTAGGTGCAGTTGATAGTCCAAAAGGACAGAGCCACAAACTGGTATTTCAGAGGTCCCACAACAAAGCTTCTGAATCACTGATGCACTGGAAAAATTGGGAAATGTAGGCAAGCACTTTTGGTGTCCACAGAAGCCAGGAAAGTGAACGGAGGTGTTGTCAGATTTAGTCGATTCCATTAAGAATTTCTGACCCCATATTCAGAGATTTGAAACACAAATGGGGAATACCACCTTTGGGTTTGTGAACCGTGAACAGACAGGAGTAAAACCTCAAGAATGCTTGATTGACTTACAGATACAAGCATGGGAGGGACTTTGAGGCACCAGTAAACAATATAAAAATTCCAAAGATTTTATTAAAACATGGTTAAAACATCAAAAAAAGAAAAGGAACTATAGAAAGAAAGGATATAACATTGTTACTATAAATCTGTCACAAGGACCGTTGTGACAGGGCTGTTATGGACAGAGCCCAATGGTGACCCTTACGCGTTTTAACTCAGAGTCTTCATTAGGGGTTTCTGATGGACAGAAATAGTTGTAGATTCTAGAAAATAACCACATATAAAAAACTAAAATATTCAAAAACAAAGATGTGCAATTATTTGATTATATATGGTTTTAATATTTTTGTTTCTTATACATGGTTATTGTTTTACAGAATCTACTACAATTTCTGTGCATCAGAACCCCCTGAAGAAGGCTCTACAAGTAGAAAGGCGTAGGGGTCACCACTGGGCTCTGCAGCTCTTGTGACAGATTTATAGTAACAATGTTATATCCTGTATTTCTATATTTCCTTTTTTTTTTTTTTTTGGTTTTAACCACGTTTCAATAAAATCTTTGGAGTTTTTATATTATTTTTGTTGGTTACTGGTGCCTCAAAGTCCCTCCCATGCTTGTATCTATTTGTAATTCATTTACGGGGATAGGTACCTCTACCAGTGAGATCTCTAGGCATAGGTTCATATGTTGAATGCTTGATTGACATTTGCTAATCTGTGCAGTGACACAGGAAGGTTGGGAGGTGAGAAACCGATGAGGGGACAGAAGCAAAACTTTATGGTCTCCAAAACTCCATGGCCTTCAGGAAACAAATGTCCTTAAGCTCTTAACATTGTTAAGGATGCTATTCATTTTGAAAGAACCCATCTTCCTGAAAAGAAAAAGGCCAAGGAATAGAATGCAAAGTCTTGATACTCTCTGAATGTTAAGAAATGGCCCTTTACACAAGGGAATCAAATGAACCACCACAGTGCTCATATCGCCAGGGTAGTTCATTGAAAACACAAGCTGACAGTCGCAAAGGATGTCGGATCTCATAATACGGAGCGGTGCCCCGCACAGGCTTGCCATTTTCAAAAAGTGACAGCTAGTACAGGGAACTTCTCCCCCATACTGCTGCCACAGGGAGAAAGCGGCTGCAGCAGTGGGAAACATGTTCCCAAAGGTGAACTCATCTTTTAAAGCTACAGCAATTTGTTCCACATGTATTAGCAAGCAATCAAACGCAGCAGTTGTTAGATCTCCTCTTAGGTATTTTGACCAGTCAGACATGATTCGACAGAGTAAGGTCACAGCCAGAATCGGATGAAAGGCAGGGCAGGGCACAATAGCGAAAACAGAGTTCTAGAAAGGGCTTCCAACCACTTATTGTTGGAGTCCTTTAAAAAGAAAAACATTCTCTATCAGAATATCAAGTGCTTTGTTAATTACCATGTGGGCTCAGGGTAAAAAGCAAGACTTCAAATAGTCACAAAAGCTGGTAGCAGGTGAGAGTGGGATGGGTCTAGTTGACCAACGTCACTGTAAGTGGGCAGCAGGAACAGAAAAAAACTGAAGTTCCACATGTCTCTTGCAAGCACAAGCAGCAGTGCATGCTTCATCAACACTGTATGGCGGATAACGAGAGACATTTCACCTAGTGGGTGACGCCAATACTCCGTTCCACAGCATTAACCCTTCCATGATAAAACCAGGAGGAATGGGGAACAATAGATCATGTTCCGAGACAAAGCCTGGACCTAGAAAGCATTCTGTAGCTTTTACCAGAGTCTGGAAAGCACTCCATGCAAATGCCAGTGCCCAAATGTCACTTCCAGAAAAACACTCAACATACCCCAAAAGCCAGGCTGAGGATAACTATGCCAGATAGCTGCAATCAGAAATGTAACCCTAACAGTGATTTAGAGATGTCAAGACTGAACAAGAAAAATAGACAAACAGGGAAAAGGACTCTGCTGGTAGGAGGGGTTATCCTGGGCTGGGCTTTGTTTTTGTTTCCCAGCATCCAATTCTCCTGTAAGTGGGAGTATAATCAAAGGACAAGACTTCCTTTGTCTCTTACCACTTTTTGTAAAAATTGGGTTACATATGCATGAAAGTTTCAAGGGTGTCTACAACCTTTAAATAATGGAAAGTGCTTCCTTTTCTTTTTATTTTATGCCCTCTAGTAAAGATTTAGCAAATTAGTGAAAGAACATGTCAAACATTTATTCCAAGAATAAAGTACATTTCAGATTTCAAGTTTCATTTGGCAAAAGCTACTGGAATTGTAAGAAGTGCAGAAAAAGAGGGTGTATTGTTATGTATGCATTACTATATGGCTAGTGATGATATATAGGTAGCTTCATTGTCAGATTGGTCGACATAAAACCAAAAAATAGAAGGTGGTTAAAATGGCTATGAAAACTTTACTTATTCCAGTTTTCCTCAGTCATGTCACCAGAGACCACTAATTCTCCAGCTTTGTCACAGAACGATATATGTTACAAATAACAGCTACGGTTCCGTGTAGACAGCCAGAAACCAAACTAGTTTGTGGTTTCTGGTACCTAGAGTTGGGAAACTGGGGGAGAAATTTACAAAGGGACATGCAGTAAACTAATATGCACAATTTTCAAGTTCATACAGAATGTTCAAATATTGTGCGTTTCCTATAATAAATTAAATTCTCTAATCCAAAAGGCAAATGATTAATTTATATAACAAAGACAGACACAACTGACAGGCAGGGAGGAGGGGATGAGGGGGAGAGATGAGAGCTGAGAGCAGGGCTGTGGATGACTCAGGGATGTACTCTGACCACAGACCAGCCCGGATTATCGTGGTCAGAGCAGAGAGGGGATACAGGAAGTGGCAGGTTCAGGCAGGTTTTTTTTTTTTTTTTTTTTTTACAATTTAGAGGGGGGCAGATTACATAGCACATGCACTGCACTGTTTAATCTGCTTTAAGGGTCCAGGATATAAAAATTTTTTGGGGGGATGGTTAAACACTTTGTTGAAGCATCTTTTGATTTTAGTCTCTTTTTTTAGTCTTTTTGGGTATGAGTCTATCAGCATGGCACATCTTAACTTGGCAATATTTGTCCACTCTTCTTTGCAAAAACACTCCAAATCTGTCAGATTGCAAGGGCATCGCCTGTGCACAGCCCTCTTCAGATCACCCCACAGATTTTCAATCAGATTTAGGTCTGGGCTCTGGCTGGGCCATTCCAAAACTTTAATCTTCTTCTGGCAAAGTCATTCCTTTGTTGATTTGCACGTATGCTTTGGGTCATTGTCATGCTGAAAGATGAAGTTCCTCTTCATATTCAGCTTTCTAGCAGAAGCCTGAAGGTGTTGTGCCAATATTGACTGGTATTTGGAACAGTTCATAACTCTCTCTACCATGACTAAGGCCCCTGTCCCGGCTGAAGAAAAACAGCCCCAAAGCATGATGCTGCCACCACCATCCTTCACTGTGAGTATGGTGTTCTTGCACCAAACATCTCTATTGGAATTCAAAAAGTTCAACCTTGGTTTCATCAGACCATAAAACATTTTCCCCACATGCTTTTGGCAGACTTCAGATGTGTTTTTGCAAAATTTAGCCGGGCTTGGATGCTTTTCTTCATAAGAAAAGGTTTCCATCTTACCACTCTACCCCATAGCCCAGACATACGAAGAATATGGAAGATTGTTGTCACATGTACCACACAACCAGTACTTGCTAATTTTCCTGAAGGCTTCTTGGCAGCCTCCCTGCCCAGTTCTCTTTTTGTCTTTTCATACATTTTGGAGGGACGTCCAGTACTTGGTAATGTTGTGCCATATTTTCTCCACTTAATGACGACCACCTTCACTGTGTTCCATGGTATATCTAATGCCTTGGAAATTCTTTTGTACACTTCTGACTCATACCTTTTGACTCTGGAAGCACTCTGCGGACCATGGCTTTTGCTGTAGGATGTGACAAAGAAAATGTCCGGAAAGACCTACTAGAACAGTTGAACTTTATTTGGGGTTAATCAGGGGCACTTTGAATGATGGCAGGTGTGTACTGACTCCTATTTAACATGAGTTAAAATGTGATTGCTTAATTTTGAACACAGCTTCATCACCAATTATAGGAGGGCGTGGAAACTTATGAAACCACATTATTTTAGTTTATCCCCCCCCAATAAAAACTATTTCAGTTTATTTTTCAATTGAGTTGTACAGTTTATAGGTCACATTAGAAGGTGGAAAAAGTTTTGAATTAATCTTTGTCTCATTTTTTTACATCACAGAAACCTAACAATTTAAACAGAGGTGTGTAGATACTTTATATCCACTGTAGGTTACATGTGCTCCCCCCTACCCTGACCATGGGAAAACGTGGCGAAAACAGTCACACTGCTCCTATACTGAATGCGATTCTTCTACATTCAGGGGAGGGAGGTTTAACCTCACCTATACTCGTCGGCTCCTAAACTTTGCTAAAAGCTTATGTGTAAATGGACACATAGGCTTTAATGGAGTTGAGTTTAGGAACGTTGGAAAAAAAGCTGGCGAAAGCTCCTAAATGCAAGTTTAGGAGCTGCCAGTGTACATGAAGCCTAAATATATATATTTTTTTACTTTGACTTGACATCAGCCTCCAGTAATACCCAGAAAAACAGTGCTAAGCTTAGGATAGGCAATGTTTGGGTCTTGAGCCAATCGGCACCTATTACTTTGCACACTGGTATGGCAACTTATTTACAAAGTAGGCAAGACTGAGCAATGTTTCTCCCTCCACCAAGCTGGGGTGGATCTAGCAAACTGTTATACAGATACAGTATATGTTTTGTAATAGGTCATGACTGCATTAGTGTACAGTTTAACAAAGCAGGGCACACTGCACAAAATAGGTTGCAGTTGACACTTTCAAAAAAAGAAATGCACAAAAAGGGTATAGCGTTGTGCAAACACTAAAGTCTCATCTGCACAGTTTCCCGAATGCACACAAAAGTACTGATACTGCAGAAATTACAAGCATAATGGGCAGAAACTTGTTTATCGATTTCTGAGCTCATATGAATAACCTAGTATTTCTACCATTTGTTGGTAGAACAAAAAAAAAAAAAGCACCTATTGTTTTCTTTATGTTCGTTTTTAGGCAGGATTTCCTTCTGCGCCTGCATTATTGTAAAAGGGGTGGTGCTCACTGTTGCTAGGAGTCCATAAAATATTGAATGGTATAGTGGTACATAAAATTTACCATGTTTCTGCAAAGGGTTTCATGCATGAGAGTCAAATATGGCTTTCAACAGTATTTGCTTAGATTGTGTACTTACGCATTATATTACCTACCCGATCAGTCAGTTTATTACTGACACCAAGAAGCATAAGCATGTTGTCACATTCAGTGACTCCCATTGCATATAGGTCACTTAATACATTTGCACATGCTATCCGTCCCTGGAAAAGATAGACAAAAATATGTAGATGACCTTTTCATGTCAATGTATTTATTAGTTTTACAATGTGTTTAACAAACAAAAAAAATGTACAAATATATTTATGCAAGATAAAAATCAGCTTGTAAAACAAGAGTTCAACAGAACAACATTCAAGATTGCTGCAAGAATGAGAACATGGAGGGTTAACTGCAACGGTATCGGAGGCCATTTAAGAATTGAGTATACGTAAAATGTAAATTACATGGGTTATGATCTACGGATTGGAAAAAAAAAAAGAAAAAAAGAAGGAAAAAAAAGGAGGAAAGAAAAAAGGAAAAAAAAAAAAAACACGAGGAAAAAGAAGAAAAATTGGTAGTAAGGTGGGGGGGGGGGGGGGGGGGGATAGGTGAGAGAGAGGCATGCCATTGGGAGGCCACACACACCATTAGTGTTTATTATAATATAGGCCCACATAGGGCCATCAGTTCCGGATTTGACTTCAGGAGAAGTGCGTAAATTGTTTATACCATGCCCTGGATATTGTTAATTTAAAAGTCAGTGATGAAATAGATTAGCATAAACTGTTATTTTGGTAACACTTGAAGGTTGAAAGTGTAAAAGTGCCAGCCAGGTGTCTCTGGAGAAGCAAATTCATAATAAGAGAGAATATACTTTGGACCAGATCAGCCCAACATCAGGCAGATCCACCATATATGGAGGACATCTCTGGTATTCACGAAAAAAAAAAAAAAAAAAAAAAAACACACAACAACAACAACAACAACAAACACACAGACCCAAATGCTCAAAGAACATGTGGGGTGATTTTGAGGGCACCGAATACCACATAGCAAGGAGAATATAGACCAACTCGAGGGAGGTGACATTAATAGTGCAAGTGTCAATAGTAAGATAGTAGAAGGGTATTTGGGCCCTCAAATCCTCTTCCCACCTTGTTACATGAGCATTGTTGGTTAGGTTGAGACTAGACCATAGAAATAGATTGGGTGCCAGGGGAGTAGGAGTGCGTTCCAAAACAGTTAATGTAGTAAGTGGGTCTTTGTCCCAGAGGAGCGATATAACACTGTACCTTAGTTGATGTACTGGAACAGCTCCAAATAAGGAGCCTCAAATCAGTCTTCAAGGATCACCCATCTATCTCTAAGGGAGTAGTTTCTGGAGAATTTATGTAAGGTCCAACAGAATAAAGGACATTGGGGAATCTAATCCTGGTAGAAAAAAGGGTTCCCTATAATGTGGGGTAACTAGTAATTTGCTAGAGTATTTAAAAAGGGACCCCCAAACATTTAAGGTACATTTCATTAAAGGGCTAAGAGTGGGTGAGAATTAGGGGGGTCCATGGTAGTGATTTTAAATGGATGAGAGCGTGTGATCAGCTTCCAATTCAACCCACAAAAGGTGCTCCATGGCTGCATAAAAAGCATCTAGAAGAAAGTTGGGAACGTGAAGCCCCCCCCCGGTCATCTGTGGATGTACAAAGTGTGTTTGGGGATTCAAGGTTTATGATTATGCCAGATAAAAAGACATAACATGGTTTTGGAGAAATTTTATGGTAAAAGGAAGATACCAGGGTTGAGAGAGTGCTGAAGAGATAGTTATTCTGTACAACAGTCATTTTAATTGAGTTAATGCACTCCATTCAAAAGAGGGGGTGTCCGGACCAGGAAGAAAGTCAAGATTTGAGACTGCAAATGGTCGTAATGTAATTGGCAGAATATAAATCAGAAAAATTAGGGGTTAAGCGAATGTCAAGATATTCTAGGCTTTTATTAGCACAGGAAAATTTGTGGCAGAACTGCGAGGGTGGCAGTGGTAAGAAGACATTGAGAGCCACTGAATTGTCCCCATTTAGGCAGAGGTTGGAAATTTGGGCGAATGAATACAAGATGCACAGCAGATTCAGTAGAGAAATAGTGAATTGTGTTAAAGTCAATAGAAGGTCATCAGCAAAAAAGGATGACCTTATAAGAGCGACGACCTATGAATACACCATGAATGTTAGGATAATTAAGATGAACTAAAGGCTGGAGAGCAAGAATAAATAAGATCAATGGAAAGGGGGCATCCATGGCGGGTTCCCTTTTCAAAAGGGAAGGAGGAGGAATAATAATTTAGGTATTTGATGCAAGCCGAGTGGCCGTTACAAAGAGATTTTAGCCAAGGGAAATTGTTCCAGAAGCCCCATTTGCATAGCATGTAATGTAAATACTCCCATGAGATGGCATCAAAAGCATTATGTACAGTGCCTTGCGAAAGTATTCGGCCCCCCTTGAACTTTTCAACGTTTTGCCACATTTCAGGCTTCAAACATAAAGATATAAAATCTAAATTTTTTGTGAAGAATCACCAACAAGTGGGACACAATTGTGAAGTTGAACGAAATCTATTGGATATTTTAAACTTTTTAGCAAATAAAAAACTGAAAAGTGGTGCGTGCAAAATTATTCGGCCCCTTTACTTTCAGTGCAGCAAACTCACTCCAGAAGTTCAGCGAGGATCTCTGAATGATCCAATGTTGTCCTAAAGGACTGATGGTGATAAACAGAACCCACCTGTGTGTAATCAAGTCTCTGTATAAATGTACCTGCGCTGTGATAGTCTCAGGGTTCTGTTGAAAGCGCAGAGAGCATCATGAAGACCAAGGAACACACCAGGCAGGTCCATAATACTGTTGTGGAGAAGCCGGATTTGGATACAAAAAGATTTCCCAAGCTTTAAACATCCCAAGGAGCACTGTGCAAGCGATCATTTTGAAATGGAAGTAGTATCAGACCACTGCAAATCTACCAAGACCTGGCCGTCCCTCTAAACTTTCAGCTCAGACAAGGAGAAGACTGATCAGAGATGCAGCCAAGAGGCCCATGATCACTCTGGATGAACTGCAGAGAACTACAGCTGAGGTGGGAGAGTCTGTCCATAGGACAACAATGTGTCGTACACTGCACAAATCTGGCCTTTATGGAAGAGTGGCAAGAAGAAAGCCATTTCTCAAAGATATCCATAAAAAGTCTCATCTAAAGTTTGCCACAAGCCACCTGGGGGACACACCAAACGTGGAAGAAGGTGCTCTGGTCAGATGAAACCAAAATCGAACTTTTTGCCCACAATGCAAAACGATATGTTTGGCGTAAAAGCAACACAGCTCATCACCCTCAACACACCACCCCCACTGTCAAACATGGTGGTGGCAGCATCATGGTTTGGGCCTGCTTTTCTTCAGCAGGGACAGGGAAGATGGTTAAAATTGAGGGGAAGATGGATGCAGCCAAATACAGGACCATTCTGGATGAAAACCTGTTGGAGTCTGCAAAAGACCTGAAACTGGGACGGAGATTTATCTTCCAACAAGACAATGATCCCAAACATACAGCAAAATCTACAAAGGAATGGTTCACAAATAAACGTATCCAGGTGTTAGAATGGCCAAGTCAAAGTTCAGACCTGAATCCAATCGAGAATCTGTGGAAAGAGCTGAAAACTGCTGTTCACAAACGCTCTCCATCCAACCTCACTGAGCTCGAGCTGTTTTGCAAGGAAGAATGGGCAAGAATTTCAGTGTCTCGATGTGCAAAACTGATAGAGACATACCCTAAGCGACTTGCAGCTGTAATCGCAGCAAAAGGTGGCTCTACAAAGTATTAACGCAAGGGGGCCAAATAATTTTGCACTATATATACATATATATATATATATATATATATATATATATATATATATATATATATATATATATATATATATATATATATATATATATATACACACACACACACACATATACATATACATACATACATACATACATACATACATATATATATATATATATATATATATATATATATATATATATATATATATATATATATATATATATATATATATATATAGGCACACAATCTTTCACATTATACAAAAGAATTGGGATAACTTTACTGTGTCTTTCTCTCTCTTTTTTTTATTTTTATTACTGCTTGAAACTTTTTTTCTCTCCAAAAAAAGGCGTTTGAAAACCCGCTGAGCAAATACCATGTGACCTAAAAAGTTGCAATGACTGCCATTTTATTCCCTCGGGTCTCTGCAAAAATAAAAACATATATAATGTTTGAGGGTTTTGAGTAATTTAAAAAAAATAAAATAAAAAATAATAATATGATTTTTACATGTAGGAGCAGTGCCAGAATTGGCCAGAAAGTGTTTAATGGCTGTTTTTAGTTATTTTGGGGGGGGGACAGCAAATTTACACTGTTATACAAGCTGTACACTTTACAGTGTAGAAAGTGTAATTTTTTCAGTGCTGTCACATGAAAAGATATAATGAAATGTTTACAAAAATGTGATGGGTGTACTCACTTTTGTGAGAGAGTGAGTGTGTGTATAAAATGTGTATGTGGAATGGCGCCAAACTTTGGTACTTCTCCAGAGAAGACACTGTTTACAGAGTTACAGAGGAGGTCTTGAGCTAAAATTATTACTCTTGCTCTAACGCACGCAGCAATAACTCACATGTGCGATATGAATGCAGTTGACATATGTGGGCATGACTTACATATGCTTTTGCTCCAGTCTGCGAGCAAATTTAAATAAAAATGTATTATTTTACTTTCTAGTTAAACTTTTTTTTTTTTCTTTTTTGATCACTTTTATTCCTATTACAAGGAATGTAAACATCCCCTAATAGGAATATTGCGTGACAGGTCCTCTTTACGGGGGGATGTGGGTCTTATAGACTCCACATCTGATTGTTCTTACGGTGCAGGGAATCACTGGCTGAAAGAGGATATCTGGATGATGCCTGTAGCTGCAGGCATCTTTCAGATATCCCCACTCAAAGTCCAGGACATCATATGACGTACCTTGGGCGGGAAGTGGTTAATGTCTAAACTGCTGGCAACAAAAGCGAGTTCACCCCTAAGTGAAAATGTCCAAATTGGGCACAAAGCGTCAATATTTTGTGTGGCCACCATTATTTTCCAGCAATGCCTCAACCCTCCTGGGCATGGAGTTCACCAGAGCTGCACAGGTTGCCACTGGAGATCTCTTCCACTCCTTCATGACATCACAGAGCTGGTGGATGTTAGAGACCTTGCGCTCCTTCACCGTCCATTTGAGGATGCCCCAGATGCTCAATAGGGTTTAGGTCTGAAGACATGTTTGGCCAGTCCATCACATTTACCTACAGCTTCTTTAGCAAGGCAGTGGTCATCTTGGAGTCGTTATGTTGGAAAACTGCCCTGTGGCCCAGTCTCGCACGCTTGAACCAAATAAGTTTATCTTGGTCTCATCAGACCACAGGACATGGTTACAGTAATCCATGTACTTAGTCTGCTTGTCTTCAGCAAACTGTTTGTGGGCTTTCTTATGCATCATCTTTATAAGAGGCTTCCTTCTGGAACAACAGCCATGCAGACCAACTTGATGCAATGTGCGGCATTTGGTCTGAGCACTGACAGGCTGGCCCCCCACCCCTTCAACCTCTGTAGCAATGTTGGCAGCATTCATACATCGATTTCTCAAAGACAACCTCTGGATATGATGCTGAGCACGTGACCTCAACTTCTTTGTTCGACCATGGCGAGGCCTGTTCTGAGTGGAACCTGTCCTGTATGTCTTGGCCACCGTGCTGCAGCTCAGTTTCAGGGTCTTGGCAATCTTTTTATAGACTAGGCCATTTTTATGTAGAGCAACAATTCATTTTTTTTTCAGAACCTCAGAGTTCTTTGCCATGAGGTGACCAGTATAAAGAGAGTGAGAGCGACAACACCAAGTTTAACACACCTGCTCCCCATTCACACCTGAGACCTTGTAACACTAATGGGCAAATGACACCAGGGAGGGAAAATGGCTAATTGGGCCAAAATTTTGACATTTTTACTTAGGGGTGTACTCACTAGACATTAATGGCTGTGTGTAGATTTATTTTGAGGGGACAGCAAATACACCGTTATACAAGCTGTAAACTCACTACTTTATATAGCAGCAAAAATGTAATTTCTTCAGTATGGCCAGATGAAAAGATATAAAATATTTACAAATATGTGAGGAGTGTTCTCACTTTTGTGAGAGATTGTATATTAGTAATGGATAGATCCTATCTATTTGGCTCTGAAGAAGAGGGTTTATTTTTTATTTTTTTTAACAAGAATGAATAAGAGGGTTTACCCTTGAAACACGCAAGCCAATTTAGATCCTAGACAGTGTCTCTTTGGCATTGGAACACTCTGAGTCAAACTTACCACTGTGCCACAAGCTAGTGGCTTGATGTGCTGTGAACCTACATGATTTGGGAGTACTTTTTTTTAATGATTTGCAAGAAAGTATTTATTTGAAAAAAAAAAAAATCTGTTGATAAAGCGATTTCGATTTCTGCCCCATATTAAAGAGAACCGGTCTATAATTTTAAAGGTTTTAAATTCCTGGCTGCCGCCGCTACATAAAGGAGTGTTGTGAGGAGGTGGAAGCGCTTAGCCAGCATTTTTGGCAATATTGGTAAAAAGGACAGCTAGAGAAGGTGAATCACAGGAACACAGGACAGTAATAAAAACCCGACAGGTGTTTTAATCTCTTTCCAGTCCAAAACTAAAAGGAAAACGTTTTGCCTTTAGTTATACCTTAACTCCTCTGAACTAGCCAAATTGCAAGCGAAAGGAAAAAAAAAAAAAAAAAAAAAAAAGGAGGGAAGACAGGGTACTTATATACCCTCCTGCCCATACCAATTTTTAGCTTTCAGCGCTGTCACACTCAGAATGACAATTGCGCAGTCATACAACACTGTACCCAAACTAAATTTTTATCATTTTGTTCCCACAAATAGAGCTTTCTTTTGGTGGTATTTTATCACCTCTGGGATTTTTATTTTCTGTTAAACAAATAAAATAAAGACCAAAATTTTGGTTTCAGTTACAAAAAACTTTGTAAATAAGTTCTCCTTCACTGATAAAATGGCACCAATGAAGTGGCAACGATCTGTGGCACCGATAGGCGGCACGGATGGGCACCGATAGGCGGCATGACGGTAATGTAAAGTATTGTACCGATTGGTGCCAATCAGTGCCAAACAATGCATGCCAATAAGTGATGCCAATTGTGGGCACCGATTGGCATCCATTGTGGGCACTGACTGGCATCCCTGGTGGTCTAGGGTGGCATACTTGGTGCTGGGCATCCCTGGTCTGGTGGCGTCCCTGGTGGTCCAGTGTGGGCACCTTCGGGGGGTGTGGGGTTGCGCTGATAAATCGATCAGCACAGACTCCCACATGTCAGAGGAGCAGCCGATCGGTTCTCCTCTACTCGTGTCTGACCGAAGCGAGTGAGGAAAAGCCGATCACCGGCTTTTCCAATTTACACTGTGATCAGCCACGATTGGACACGGCTTATCACATGGTAAAGAGTCTCCGTAGTTGCAGCAGCTTAATATCCCGAGGACGTCATATGATGCCCAGTCAGGATATTGAAACCACTTTGCCACCGTCACTCTGCTATATGGTGGGCAACAAGTAGTTTAAATGTGCACGTCCTGTTCGATTTTTCACTTCCTTATTCAGCAGTAGCAGTGTATTGTTGATTACACTAGGAGACACCTGACTGGTGGAAAGGCACACACTCCCACTCCATATAGTCAAAGACTTGCAGGGCCCTCCTGTGAATCATGCAGCAGTCTGCTAATCTGGCTCCCATTTGGGAGAACTTGTCAGAAGTTATCAGGCTGATAACAGAGCTACTGAGCAGGCAAAAGCTACAGGACACAGTGCTTTAAAGAGAGATAACAAAACACTACAGATATATGTGCCCAGCTCAAATTTCATGAATCGGGTTTAGTTAATGGTATAGTTAACAGACCTTTGGTCTGTTAACTATACCATTGAAACGGTTTTGTTATTTCTGTTTTTAGCAAACCGATATAACAAAACACTTTTAATGGTATATTTAACAGACCAAAGGGGAGCAAACAAGAGAAGTGCAAGAAAATACCAATTAACTTTAGAATTCTAGTGCTGTCCTGCCTCCAGTCTGCCTTTCTGCATCAAATCAAGAACAGCAATTAGCCCTACTAGTCCTCATCTCGAGACTGCAGCATGATTAGCCATTATGTTGCTGAGATGGGAGAGTGGGTGGATCTGGGTAGTTTGGCAAGGAGAAAACCCATCAGAGCTGACAATTTTGGGTTGTCAGTCAATAACATGATTAAGGATCTAAACGCATTTCTGGCAGAGTAATATGCATGTGCGTATGTATTCACCCCCTTTGTTATGAAGCCCATAAAAAGCTCTGGTGCAACCAATTACCTTCAGAAGTCACATAGTGAAATGATGTCCGCCTGTGTGCAATCTAAGTGTCACATGATCTGTCATTACATATACACACCTTTTTGAAAGGCCCCAGAGGCTGCAACACCTAAGCAAGAGGCACCGCTAACCAAACAGTGCCATCAAGACCAAGGAACTCTCCAAACAAGGGACAATGTTGTTGAGAAGTAGAAGTCAGGGTTAGGTTATAAAAAAAAATATCCAAATCTTTGATGATCCCTGGGAACACCATCAAATCTATCATAACCAAATGGAAAGAACACGGCACAACAGTAAACCTGCCAAGAGACGGCCACACGCCAAAATTCACCGACCAGGCAAGGAGGGCATTAATCAGAGAGGCAGCACAGAGACCCAAGAAAACCCTGGAGGAGCTGCAGAGTTCCACAGTAGAGACTGGAGTATCTGTACATAGGATTAAAATAAGCCGTACGCTCCATAGAGTTTGGCTTTATGGCAGAGTGGCCAGAAGAAAGCCATTACTTTCAGCAAAACGGCAAGTTTTGAGTTTGCGAAAAGGCATGTGGGAGACTCCAAAAATGTATGGAGGAAGGTGCTCTGGTCTGATGAGACTAAAATTGAACTTTTTTGCCATCGAAGAAAACACTGTCTGGCGCAAACCCATCACATCACCCAAAGAACACCACTCCCACAGTGAAACATGGTGGTGGTATAATCATGCTGTGGGGATGTTTTTCAGCAGTCGGGACTGGGAAACTGGTCAGAGTTGAGGGAAAGATGGATGGTGCTAAATACAGGGATATTCTTGCACAAAACCTGTACAACTATGTGTGCGATTTGAGGCTAGAACGGAGGTTCACCTTCCAGCAGGACAATGACCCCAAACACACTTCCAAAGCAACACTTAAGTGATTTAAGGGGAAAAATGTAAATGTGTTGGAATGGCCTAGTCAAAGCCCAGACCTCAATCCAATAGAAAATCTGTTGTCAGACTTAAAGATTGCTGTTCACAAGCGCAAACCATCCAACTTGAAGCAGTTTTGTAAGGAGGAATGGGCAAAAATCCCAGTGGTAAGATGTGGCAAGCTCATAGAGACTGATCCAAAGTGACTTGGAGCTGTGATAGCCGCAAAAGGTGGCTCTACAAAGTATTGACTTTAGGGGGGTGACTAGTTATGCACATTGACATTTTCTGTTATTTTGTCCTATTTGTCGTTTGCTTAAAACAAAAACAAAAAGAAAGAAAAGAAAATCTTCAAAAGTTGTGGGCATGTTCTGTAAATTAAATGATGCAAATCCTCAAACAATTCATGTTAATTCCAGGTTGTGAGGCAACAAAACACGAAAAATGCCAAGGGGGCTGAATACTTTTGCAAGGCACTGTAGGTATTCTTATGTACTTGCAGGTTCTTTACACACACACATACATACACATATATATATATATATATATATATATATATATATATATAAAAATATATAAAATCTATCTATATCTACGGCAAACGGACGGCACACTGTGATTGTCAAGTCCTTCAGACTCAGCTGATCACAGATTGGGGTAAAAGGCTAATCACAGCAGCCCTTTACCATGTGATCAGCTGTCGGCAAATGACAGCTGATCACTGGATGTAAACAGAAGCTGGTCATCGGCTTTTCTCTCTTCCTGCTGACAGCAAGAGATGAAGAAAACCTATAAACTGCTTCTGTAAAATTGACATCGGTCCCAACATTGTCCTCTAGTGCTGCCAATCAGTGCCCATCAGTGATGCCAGTGTCACCTATCAGTGCCACCTCATCAGCGCACATCAGTGAAGGAGAAAAAAAACGACCTGTTTGCAAAAGTGTGACAGCCCTAAAATCTGAAAATTGGTGGTTAATACCCTATTCACATATTGGGGACCTGAGTTTTATAGTACTGGGTCACCAACAGGACACACTGCAACACAGCCCGGAGGT
Organism: Lithobates pipiens; assembly: GCF_037356315.1. Taxonomy (NCBI): domain Eukaryota; kingdom Metazoa; phylum Chordata; class Amphibia; order Anura; family Ranidae; genus Lithobates; species Lithobates pipiens. Next base: position 158,149,285 of record NW_027507903.1, read on the forward strand.
ACAATGAGCTGCAGACATGCTGCATTTTGCCGTAGTGCACAGGAAGGCATTACATGTCACCGTACAGCAAAAACACACCACAGTGGTGTGCCGTGACATGAAGTGTCACTTAGTGCACTTCAAACTAAGTAAAAAAAAAAAAAAAGGGGGGTGGGGGGGGGAAATGTGTGATCATACTGCCCAGCCCTCTCACTGCAGCCAAAATGGACTGCTGCCCGCACACTAAATTGCTGAGGTTTAGTGTGGGCAGTGTGAACAGACCCCTTAGGGGTCTATTTATAAAGCAGTGAATCTCATGTTTGCAAAAACATTCACTGCACAGGTTTTACATGACAGAGATTGATTTGCCACCTGCTTTACAAGTATGCCCCTTTGTGTTTATTTGTAAAACAAAGATTCTACAACTTATTTCAATAAATAAATTGGTATTAAAAAAATAAAATAAAAAAAATTACCCAAATTTGTTATAGCTTTCCTTTAAAGCACATACAGAAACGGATTGAAGGGATTACATAGGTAGCAATATTAAGAAATACACATGTAGGGTACCACAACCAAAAGGAACATTATGAGTTTTTCTCACATCTTGGTTATAACAAAAGCTATGAAATATGAAGACCTATATTCTGCAAATTTTGCCCCTATAAAATGAGCAATTATTTCAACTTACCATCATATAAGGATCATCTACAATGGGATAAATGTAATCTGTAGTTTGAACCAAGGAAAGGCCACCGTGTCTTAAAGGAATGACACATGTGTCCATGCCAATACCTGCAAGTAAAAAGAATTTACCAGAAAAATAAAATCATTATCTATGCAAAATTACGGAAAAAGCAAATATTCAAAGATTGTTCTAATTGTAAAATAATTGGCAACCATTTAAAGTAGAACTACAGCCAAACACGCAAAAATGAATAGCCTATTAAAAGATAAATAAAGAAGAATCAGTGCTCCATACTCTCAAACTTCAAATACTGCTTTTTAACTGCTGTCCAAGGCCCCATTTGGGGAGATCACCCTACAGAATATGAAATAGGAGCCACAGGCAGCGACAAACACGATTTATAAAATTAGGAAGGGTTAAAACATCTGTTACAATTGACTTGCCCACTGTGTCCACATTAGTAAGATTTTGCCTATATTAGTCTGACATCTGTCACTATCACAGAAAGATAAATATCCTCAGGAACATAAATAGCATTTAAAACACCAGACAGAGGCTCCAACCCTTTCCTGCTCTGGCCAAAACTTGATTTTCTTGTTCCAGTGTGCTAGTGTTCTTGTTTCTTTGCATGGTTTTCAGTAACTTTATTATTTATATATATATATATATATAGTGCCTTGCAAAAGTATTCGGCCCCCTTGAACGTTTCAACCTTTTGCCACATTTCAGGCTTCAAACATAAAGATATAAAATTTTTATATTTTGTGAAGAATCACCAACAAGTGGGACACAATTGTGAAGTGGAACGAAATCTATTGGATATTTTAAACTTTTTAGCAAATAAAAAACTGAAAAGTGGTGCGTGCAAAATTATTCGGCCCCCCTTTACTTTCAGTGCAGCAAACTCACTCCAGAAGTTCAGTGAGGATCTCTGAATGATCCAATGTTGTCCTAAATGACTGATGGTGATAAATAGAATCCACCTGTGTGTAATCAAGTCTCTGTATAAATGCACCTGCTCTGTGATAGTCTCAGGGTTCTGTTGAAAGCGCAGAGAGCATCATGAAGACCAAGAACACACCAGGCAGGTCCGTAATACTGTTGTGGAGAAGTTTAAAGCCGGATTTGGATACAAAAAGATTTCCCAAGCTTTAAACATCCCAAGGAGCACTGTGCAAGCGATCATTTTGAAATGGAAGGAGTATCAGATCACTGCAAATCTACCAAGACCTGGCCGTCCCTATAAACTTTCAGCTCAGACAAGAAGACTGATCAGAGATGCAGCCAAGAGGCCCATGATCACTCTGGATGAACTGCAGAGAACTACAGCTGAGGTGGGAGAGTCTGTCCATAGGACAACAATCAGTCGTACACTGCACAAATCTGGCCTTTATGGAAGAGTGGCAAGAAGAAAGCCATTTCTCAAAAGATATCCATAAAAAGTCTCGTCTAAAGTTTGCCACAAGCCACCTGGGAGACACACCAAACATGTGGAAGAAGGTGCTCTGGTCAGATGAAACCAAAATCGAACTTTTTGCATCAATGCAAAACGATATGTTTGGCGTAAAAGCAACACAGCTCATCACCCTCAACACACCATCCCCACTGTCAAACATGGTGGTGGCAGCATCATGGTTTGGGCCTGCTTTTCTTCAGCAGGGACAGGGAAGATGGTTAAAATTGAGGGGAAGATGGATGCAGCCAAATACAGGACCATTCTGGATGAAAACCTGTTGGAGACTGCAAAAGACCTGAAACTGGGACGGAGATTTATCTTCCAACAAGACAATGATCCCAAACATACAGCAAAATCTACAAAGGAATGGTTCACAAATAAACGTATCCAGGTGTTAGAATGGCCAAGTCAAAGTTCAGACCTGAATCCAATCGAGAATCTGTGGAAAGAGCTGAAAACTGCTGTTCACAAACGCTCTCCATCCAACCTCACTGAGCTCGAGCTGTTTTGCAAGGAAGAATGGACAAGAATTTCAGTCTCTCGATGTGCAAAACTGATAGAGACATACCCCAAGCGACTTGCAGCTGTAATCGCAGCAAAAGGTGGCTCTACAAAGTATTAACGAAAGGGGGCCGAATAATTTTGCACGCCCCACTTTTCATTTTTTTATTAGTTAAAAAAGTTTCAAAAATCCAATAGATTTCGTTCCACTTCACAATTGTGTCCCACTTGTTGGTGATTCTTCACAAAATATTAAAATTTTATATCTTTATGTTTGAAGCCTGAAATGTGGCAAAAGGTTGAAAAGTTCAAGGGGGCCGAATACTTTCGCAAGGCACTGTGTGTGTGTGTGTGTGTGTGTGTGTATGTGTATATATATATATATATATATATATATATAAAAAAATTAATTAAAAATAATGCAGCCATCACATATATTGGTAAGCTGTAATATAAAATGTTTACTTTTGGGTTTTAATACCTCTTTAAAATAGGGTTGTGACAGACTGCTGAGGAAGATCAAATTTCTTTGCTCTACCTCCAGCACAAGTCTCCTGGCTGTACACATGTGAAGGACACTTCAAAGGGGTTTTAAAACCCTAATTTAACCACTTGCTTACTGGGCACTTAAACACCCTTCCTGCCCAGACCAATTTTCAGCTTTCAGTGCTCTCACACTTTGAATGACAATTACTCAGTCATGCGACACTGTACCCAAATGAATTTTTTGTCCTTTTTTTCCCACAAATAGAGATTTCTTTTGGTGGTATTTGATCACCTCTGGGGTTTTTATTTTTTTTTGCGCTATGAAAAAAGACCGAAAATTTTGAAAAAAAAATGCATATTTCTTTGTTTCTGTGACAAAATTATGCAAATTATTAATTTTTCTTTATAAATGTTGACCACAATTTATACTGCTACATATCTTTGGTAAAAATAACCCAAATTATTGGATATTATTTTGTCTGTGAGAAAGTTAGAGAGCCTACAAGCTGCGAATCATACAAAATTGATCACATCTGATGTACTGGTGGCCTCTCTCGCTTCCTGTGACCCGAACAAGTCAGGAAAGTACAAATACCCCCCAAATTACCCCTTTTTGGAAAGTAGATATTCCAAGGTATTTAGCAAGAGGCATAGTGAGCTTTTTGATGTTGTCATTTTTTTCCCACAATTCTTTGCAAAATTAAGATTTTTTATTTTTTTAATTTTTTTCCACAAAATTGTCATTGTAATAGGTTATTTTTCTCACATGGCATGTGTATACCACAAATGACACCCCCCCAAAAAAAATTCTGCTACTCCTCCCGAGTATTACAATACCACATGTGTGGGACTGTTTCACAGCCTGGCCACATAGAGAGGCCCAGCATGCAGGGAGCACCATCACATGTTCTAGGAGCATAAATTACACATCTAACTTGTTGACTACCTATTACACTTTTGAAGGCCCTGGAGCACCAGGACAATGACAGATGGCACCGACACATGGCATTGATGACACATGGCACTGATACGTGGCACCGATGACAGATGGTACTAATACATGGCACTGATGACAGATGGCACTAATACGTGGCACCGATGACGCGTGACACTGATAAGTGGCATTGGTGACACTGACAACAGATGGCACGTGTCACTGACAGGTGGCACTGATGACAAATGGCCCTGATACGTGGCACTGATGACAGATGGCACTGACAACAGATAGCACTAACAGGTGGCACTGGGGGAGGATGGCACTTTTTTTACGGCCCCTGCAGCCATTCATCTCTCCCTTCTCACACGCTGTGTGAGGAGGGAGAGCGGGGCTGAGAGATGATTTCATATGTTTACATATGAGATCATCCCTCATTGGACACGCCGATCGCGCTGTAAAAGGCCGCTGTGTTCGGCCGTTTACAGCGCTGTGACTGGCTGTGTCCTAGGGACACGGCCAGCACAGAACTTCCCCGATGCGCACCCATGGTGGCGCGCAGAGGGGAAGTAAACAGGAGGACGTCCAGGGACGGCCTCCCGGCAGTTAGCGTCCGCTCTGTAGCAGTCTTTCGGCTATAGGGCGGGCGCGAAGCGGTTAAAAAAACAAACATGTTATACTTGCCTCTACTGTGCAGTTCGTCTTGCAGAGTGGCCCTGGTTCTCCTCTCCTGGCGGTGCTGGTAACTCCTTCCTGCATCGGGTGCCCACGTTGGAGGAGGATCTCCTAAGGTAGACACCCGCGCAGGCGCGCACCCGAGTCCTAATTCTGCATCCAATCACACAGAATGCAGGATGTGGCCCCGCCCATCGTGATTGGATTTGATTGACAGCAGCGAGAGCCAATGGCTGAGCTGCTATCAATCTATCCAATCGAGAGTCGGGACAACAGGCAGAGAGGTAGAGCTCGTGGGAATGAATGGGCTCAAATGAGTAAAAGGGGGGGGGGGCGCGGTGGGAGGCTGGTCAGTCGGAAGTTTTTTCACCTTAAGGCTCCGTTCACACAGGGGGCGACGCGAGGCGACACGACTTGCCGTGCCGCGACCTGACAAGTCGCCCCCGTTCTGTACTACGGAACCGTTCTAAGAGGAGCGACTCGAGTCGCTCCGACTTAGAAAAAAGGTTCCTGTACTACTTTTGGGCGACCTCGGGGCGACTTGCATTGACTTCTATACAGAAGTCATTTGCAAGTCGCCGCTGAGGTCGCGGCAGGTCACAGCGAGGAAAGTCGTGTCGCCTCGCCCCCTGTGTGAACCGAGCCTAATGCATAGGATTGTGTTTTGAATACAAGACCTTATCCTGCAAAGAACCTTTTTTGGTTTTGCATAGGGCCAAAGTGGTGTTGAGGCCCAGGATTTCCTTCCTACAAAAGTAATTTCTGTTTTTTTTACCTCAACCAGGACATTGTTCTTTCATCGTTCTATGATCTCTAGGTGGCTCAGACAGACACCATTAGCCAAGCTTATGGTCTTGAGGACTAGGTTCTAACCCTTCCTATCAAGGTGCACTCTACTAGGTCTGTTGGGCAAGGCTTTTGGGGCTTTGTTCGGCATTATGCTGTTTAAACTGTTTTTTAGATCATCAAGTATGTGACCTGATATTCAGTTCACATGTTCTCCAAGTTATACCAGGTAAGTGTTGAGGTTTTATCAGATGCCATCTTTTGGCAAAAGGTCCTTTAGATGGTTTTTCAAACTGCAGAAAAGACTCTGGTTTTAGCTTGTTTGGTTTTGTGTTACTCAACCTCCATTAGGCATGTTTTTTTTAAATCCCTTTTCCTAATTTCCTAATAGGATATTTGCACTCATCATAAAATCCTATTCTCTGGCGTCTATTAGGGACACATGTCCCACCCCTCTTTGTTTAAGATCATGCTCTCAATACTGCTTGCTACAAAACTGGGGAATGCTGGTAGCAGAAGGGATTATCCTGGGCTGGCCCAGTTTTCTTACCAGTATCCATTTCTCCTGTATGCAGCAGTATAACCGGAAAAAAAAACGCGCAATGGCTTCAAAGGAAAGGATTTTACAGCAAGTACAAAAATCTTATTCTAGTATGAACAGGTTCTCCAATCCAAATAATATTGCTTGAACTTCTTGGCATAAAGCCATACATATCCAATTTCTGTCAGATTGCTTTTACAAGTAATCTTTTCTGTGAGTTATTTGCACAGTGATGCAAAGTAAAAAGTCTGGCCTAATTCAAGCTCCTGTATAGGATGTTGTCTGCCTCATAAGATATGAAAACACCGCAAAAGTGAAAGAGAACAATTGATACATAATAGGTAGCAGGATGGGCACAAAGAAGTCTAGTTTTTTTTTCTGCGCATATGGGGGGGGGGGGGGGGGATATTCTGCCTCAGTTACTTAACCGACTTTGGAGTGTTTGTTTGGAGAGTGGTACTGCCTGCCAAATGTTACAGGGAGTTTAATACTTGCCATGGCTGCGAAGTAAAGCATCAGGATCATGGCGTGTGTACACTCCCCTCCACTAGCTTTGCAGTTTAAGGGGGACACAACTTGATGGTTTTTACCGTCCCAAAATGCAAGTATAAACAAGCTCTTTGTCAGGTCTGGACAAATTTCAGCATAAACCAGCTTAAAAAATTAGAAGAAAGAAGAAAGAAGAAGAAAGAAGAGAGGAGGGAGTTCATCCTTCTCATATTATAAGCTCAATACTACCTGACATTTGCACAGGACTAAGTAGTCATACATGAAAACAAAGATCAAGATGAGAGTGAGAGCCAGTGAGAAGAGCAAGCGAGCCAGCAAGAATCACAACTAGAAAAAGCCAAAGAAAGTATTATATGCCATCAAAAAGAGAGCAAGAGTTGGAGAGAGCCCATCAAGAGATCCAGAGCAAGCATCAGGTCACCAGACAGCGTAAGAGTATCAAAAAGAAAGCCATAAAGTGCGTGACAGACTGCCAGAAAGAGCCATAGACAGCGCGAGAGACTTTAAAAAAGACTGACAGCTGCAAGAGACCACCAGAAAGGGCCAGAGAGACTATATGAAAGAAAGCCAGAGAGCATGAGAGACTGCCAGAAAGATAGCCAGGGCGTGTAAGAGACTGCCAGAGAGACAGCCAAAGAGAGTGCAAGATACCGCCACTAGGAGAGCTAAAGAATGTAAAAGCTAAGATCAAGAGCACATTTGGTGGAAAAAGCTGAAATGATGTGAAAGCTAAATAGAACTGCACTCTCGATAGGTATAGCAGATCTCTCTTCAGCCCATTCACACATGTGCCTTTTGGGAACATGTGAAAACTGATCATCACACTCGCTGTGCCGTTAATGGCTCCCCAAAACACACCTAGGAAATGCATAGGAAAGAAAAACAAAACAAAGAAAGAAGCGAGAACTTCTTTTGGCGCATTTGTCACACGTAGGGCAGCCCATACAAACCAAAGGGCTTCCCTATGCTATCGTGCAAAGAACACGCGTTAATACAATAAACAGGACTGAACAGGCCTTATAGTTGAAGGTACACACAGCCAATTGCACTATGGTGTGGCAAGCAACGTAAATCTGTGGTGGGGATTAGAGGCGTTTGTGATCAGCTGCAGCCAGCAAGCTTACTACTTTTAATGAACTTCATTACTGAATTTAATGAACTTCATTACATTTGGCAAATTCGCTGAAAAAAATGTATTTACAGAAAATGTAAAAATCTGCATTTTCACTTTGAACCTCATGTAATGAATAGCTTTCAGGAGTGGATGTACTTACTTTCCTTTAAAGAGGAGTTTTGGATTTTACATAATGAAAAATAGATTTAAAAAAAAAAAAAAAAAAACTAGAAAAGTAGAACAAGATGACACACGAAAGTGGACCAGAATTTCTTCCTCCTTCCAGATGTGCACATTATATCTAGTTACAAACAATTGTCCTGATCTTTAACAGACATAAGCTAGCAAAGATCACGTGTCAAAATCCAAAAACCTCTTACATATACTACATGCAGAAAAATATTCACTAAAGCTGGAGGTATAGAGGATACTGCTCAAGGCCACCCCCCAGATCTCCTTTTCGACTGCAATTGCAGGCTCATTTGTTCAACTCACATACCGCAATAAAACCATTAATCCCATGATTACTTTTCACCATTCTGGGTTCCTCCTTGTGACAAGTGTCACTCAAAAGAAATTAAACTAGTATACAGCAGGCAGACAAGAGTGATCATTGGATTATTCATTGACGTATGGGAATCTAACATGTGGCCTTCGTTTTTTTTTTTTTGCATCTTGTAACAATTAGTTTCCCCTCATTTTGGAAAGAATTCCTCTCGCTCCCGGTTCCTCAATTGGGACAGGAAGTGAAGAGAAATCTCTCAAACAGAACACCAAAGATGTACAGTTTTCACACATGATTTGTTGTTATGAAAAATGTGTGAATCTTAACTGAATATGGTGTGAATCTTGGGTAAAAACAATAATTATTACACCAAGGGATCTAATAAAAAAAAAAAAAAAAAAAAAAAAAAGGAAATAAAATGCAATTAACAGTACAACAAAATCCTTTTTACTACCTTATTGTTCACAACTGAAAACATAATTTTAAAAAAGTATACACTGAAGATGCAGCTTTTTCATGAGCAGATAAATAACATTACTAGGTCTTTGAATTCTGGTTCTTTGCTATAAAATCTGCACTCAATTACATGCTTAACAAAAAGGTTATAAAAAAAAAAAAAAAAAAAAAAAAAAAAACGCAGTTGCTTCTTAGAAATTAACTGGGAGAAATCTCAAAAATACTACCCATAGATCCCTTGGTGCCCTTGCCCCATGGCTAGGGTAAGCATTTTCTGATATTTAGCCCTTAACTATTAGATTGTAAGCTCATCTGAGCAGGGCCCTCTTAAGCCTCTTGTATTTTATTGTATTGTAACTGTATTGTCTCTTTTTTATATTGTAAAGCGCTCCGTAAATTGCTGGCGTGATATAAATCCTGAATAATAATAATAATATCAAACCTGTTTTGATCAAAACCAAGACTCAAGTATGGAGCTGCCTTCCCTTGGGGGTTATGGGAAGAATCAAATTTACTCAAAATTATTAATCTACTACCAAAAATACTAGACTTCTTGTGGCTTTCTCCAGTTTACATGCCTTTTCAATTCTTCCGACTTATGTATTTTATTCTTAAAGCGGAGGTCCACCCTAAAGTGGACCTTCCGCTCTTTGGAATCCTCCCCCCCCCTCCGGCGCCACAATTGGCACCTTTCAGGGGGGAGGGGGGTGCAGGTACCTGTACAGTACAGGTATCTGCACCCACTTCCGGGATAGCTCTCTGCGGAAAGGGGCATGAATCTACGCCCCTTTCCGAAAGTCCCCCGCTGCCTGCTGGGAAACACACAGATCCCAGAGGCAGCGGGTCCATCCTTATTGCGCAGCGCGACTCGCGCATGCGCAGTAGGGAACCGGGAAATAAAGCCGAAAGGCTCCACTTCCTGATTCCCATACCCAAGATGGCGGCGGCAGCACCCGAGAGACGATTGAGAGATCGGCTTCGGGTGCCGACATCGCGGGCGCGCTGGGCGGGTAAGTGTCCTTATTTTAAAAGTCAGCAGCTGCAGTATTTGTAGCTGCTGGCTTTAAAAAAAAAAAAAAAAACGGCGGAACTCCGGACGGACTCCCGCTTTAACTCCTTTGTCTGGGGATCAAGTCGCCATAAGCCACCCTGGTGAACTTTGAAGAATCCTGTTTCACTGGTGGGTGCGGTCCTACCCAATTTTAACCTATACAATATAGCATCCCATCTCGCTACCCTTTTTTTTTTCCATTTATTTTTTTTAATCTGGATAAAACAGGACAAACAGCTGTACCTGGCCCTGGTTTGTAACCCAACCACCCAATTTGCCACCCATCCTTTGCAGGTTCTACTATGTGGGAACACTTTGACCATTCTTGCATAGCCTGTCACCACCTGAGAATCTAGGACCTCATGGTATGCATGATCGAGCCGCCTACTTTCCATGCTAACACACCTCTATGGTGTAACACCCAACTACCTGAACTCTTAACGATATGGGACCACTCCCTTTGGACTTCCAAGGGCATCCTACATGTATATCAGGTTTTCACTGGAGCTGGGCTAAAATCCTTTCAAGAGCTTAAGGATAAGTTCTGCCTTGCCAATTCTTTGCTCTTTCAATAACAACAACTACAACATGCCCTACGCACCCAATTTCCTGGCTCCATCCCCAGTTCCCAGTCCTCCCCATTCTGGATGCAATAATAGGAACGGATCCTAAGAAAACTGGTTTCAATGTTTTATAATGATCTTCTCATTCCCTCAGCCACTAGGTCGGCCTAACAGCTTAAATCTAGATGGGTGCAGGATGTCCGGGACACGTAGGATGGAGATTAGGACAAGATACTAGATGCTTGTAAATAGGTGTCTTCTAAGGCCTAACATTACCTTACACAGCTTTACATTCTACATAGAGCACGCCTGACCCCAGTACACATTGCCAAATATCGCCCCTCTCATTCCCCCAAATGTCCCAGATGTTACAACCCCCCGGGGACTTTTTTTTCCATATCCTATAGGATTGTCTGGCTATACATAATTACTGATCTCAAGTAGTTTGATTCCTTCAAAAGATGGGCCCCATCTTTGATAATTGACTCAAAGTTGTGTCTGTTAGGTTTCTTCCCTAACCCAGAAGATAAGTTTGGGATATTTTTTGCAGGAAGTGCTTTTTATTGCTAGGAAACTTATTGCTCAGTTTTGGATGCTGGCACTAACTCCTACACTTCAAGCCTGGTGTCCTGATGTCAATTCTTTAGTGCCCTATAGGAAGCGTATCTATGTAAATAGAGGGTACCCAGCTAATACAACAAGATCTGGGACTGATGGTTGGCTGCCCCCGATACAAGCTCCCAATCACGTGCTGATATCAAATGCGGTCTATTTATTTTGCCATGTAGGTGTAATTATGCCTTGCAGTTTGAACCTATGTTCTTCCATTGCTTGTATTGTGTATTTCTTTCACATGGTTCATTCTACAGAGAAGTCTCGGATAGATGACTCAATCGTGATCTTGAGATATTGTATTTACCCTACCATGGTTGGAACATTTTTTCTCAATAAAAACAAACAAAAAAAAGCAATAATGCAGTTGCTCACAGTTTAAGGGCTCACAAGGGGGTGTACAAGTTGCAGGAGTATTGTACCTTTTCAGAATGAAAATGCCACGGTTATTCTGTATATCTGCTGCCACTGCATGAATGACTAGTTTGAGGGTGGGGGGGGGGGGGGAATGTAAACAATAATATTGTGTAATCAGTGATATTTACACGTTGGCTCTGAGCAGAAGCCAATAGGCGCCATTTAAGCTGTATGCAAACCTTACATATGTACAGACAACTTTTCATGCAGTATTTTGCTACCAGCGCCAAAACAATGTGGACTGGATTCCTTTTTAATGTATGCTCAAAGTTACACATTACATGTGGTCAACAACCTAGGATTACCCAAATTCCACCAGTGATTTGTTTACACAGACACCATTGGGTCATGTATTACATGGCATTGTGAAAAACTCAACCTGCAGAAGATCCTACAACTCAGGGTTACAAATGCCATGTACTACATACAATCACTTTAGTGAGCATCTTCACAGCATATTTATTGAAGTTACACTTACAACACCCAATAACTTACCCAGCCTTGGCATAACTGCACCAAGAAATTGCTCATCATCCTGAAAGTGATTCTCCTGTAAAGATTCTAGCAATTTTTGTAAAACATCTTGAGGAACTTTGCACCCAGTGCCTTTAAGCTCTGCAAAGCGCGTTAGGCGGAAGCTTTTGTCAAGCTCATAACTCTCAGGATTGAAAGATTCCCGGACAGACATGTTTCTCAGATGAATTCTTCAGTTTGTGTCACTTAATCAACAATACTTTTGGCTCCTTTGTGGATGAACCTAGAGAGAGTAAAACAAAACAATATAATAAAGAAAGAAAAAGATCAGCAGAGAACATAGCTTTTAAATATTAACTGGCAAAGATGTGCCTTTTATCTTATATCCTTGGATAAAATAGCTCCAAATAAGGGTCTGTGTGTCCTACTTCTGTATGAGCTGGAGGACCATAGAGAGAGGTCTAGTGATGTTCAAGTCCCAAAAGATCAGGGCTGTTTTGATGGCAAAAGGGGGCCTACTCAGTTATAAGTTATTGCTGATCGGTGTGTGCATGTGTAATAAAAAAAAGTCATGCAACGCCGTACCCATATGATATTTCTGTCCTTTTTTTCACACAAACAGAGCATTCTTTTGGTGATATTTAATCACTGCTGGGTTTATTTTTTATTTTTGGCGCTATAAATCAAAAAAGACTTTAAAAAAATAATAATTCTGTGTTTCTGTTAAAATTTATGGGAGAGTATGGGCACTGAGCAGCGCTGTGGGCACTACAGATCCAGCTCACAACGCTGCTACAAACAAACAATCTCTCCCCTCGCACTGTACAGATTGGTACAGGGAGGGAGGGAGGGAGGGAGGAACCAGCATCAAGACATGACGTTGGTTTGTTTAAAAGTGATCGCACTGTCACATGGTACCGTGATCACGGATATTTACGGGAGCACGCGAGAGCAACATTCTGGAAGGATGCGCATGGACGCTTTCCCAGAATAAGCCAACCGCGCGGTAGCCATCTTTCGGCTATGGCCCAGTCGGCAAGTGGTTAAACAACGTCAACATTTCAGTAAGGTTTCATGTTAATGGGACATTTTTACAACCGCTCCTGAACGATTTAACTTGACAGATAGTAACCCACGTTTAAAACGTCCATTTTGTCATGTTTACATGCCGCGTTTGCATTTAGAAGCATTTCTAAAAAAAGAAAAAGAAATTTTTTTTTTTATTTTAATAGCCAAGAACAAAAACGACTATAAAAACAAAAACGCGGCTAAATGTGGGTTACCGCATTTTGCATCTGAAACTTCAGCGTCTAATTTTTTTGCCTTTAAATGCAACTCTGAACATCCATTGAGCAGTAGCAGCAGTGTATATGGGGCCTTACACAGGAGGCCAGATCACCAGATGAAAATTGAGGGGAAAAAGGCCAAAAGAAGATAAAACTGATGCAACCACATCTAATGATAAGTAAGCTGCAATATAATACATTTTTGGGTTTAATACCACTTTAAAGTCATAGTCTTGTTTTTTTGTTTATTCAACCACTTCTGGACCGCCGCATGATGATGTACGTCCCTACTTTGGGAATGGACATCGTTATGGCAGCAGCTAGCTGCCATAACCCCAGTATCCCCGTGTTCAGCCGGCAGTCCAGTACAAGATAAGATAAAAAGTGGTCTCTGTGGCAGATCCACCACGAGATCACTTTTATCGGTGGTGGGAGAGGTGCCCTCCGCTGCTTTCCAGAGCTGTTGGCAGTGGCGGAGACGATCGCGTCTGTCCCCTGGGCTGACATGGTAACAAGTGAGGGGAAGATGGCCCCCACCTGTCTCCATGACACTGCAGGGCGGAAGCGACATCAAAACGTCACTTCCACCCATAGCTCTTAAAGAGCCATTTTTTTTTTAAATGACACTTATTTTTTTATTTATTTTTTATTGCATTTTAGTGTAAATGTGAGATCTGAGGTCTTTTTGACACCAAATCTCATATTTAGGAGGTCCTGTCCTGCTTTTTATTCTGTTATAAGGGATGTTTACATTCCTTGTAATAGGAGTAAAAGTTACTCTTTTTTCCCCCTTAAACCCTGTAAAAAAAAAAAAAAAAAAAAATGGTCAAATAAGAAAAAAAAAATAAAGAAAGAAAAAAAGTTAACATTTTTAAACGTGCCCCGTCCCGCCGAGCTTGCGTGCAGAAGCGAACTCATACGTGAGTAGCGCCCGCATATGAAAACAGTGTTCAAACTGCACATGTGAGGTATTGCTGTGATCGGTAGAGCAAGAGCAAGAATTCTAGCCCTAGACCTGCTCTATAATGCAAAACATGCAACCTGTAGTTTTTTTAAATGTCACCTATGGAGATTTTTAAGGGTAAAAGTTTGTCGCATTCCACGAGCGCGCGCAAATTTGAAGCGTTACATGTTGGTATTGATTTACTCTGCATAACATTATCTTTCACGATATAAAAAAATTGGGCTAACTTTACTGTTGTCTTATTTAATAAAGTGTATTTTTCTCTAAACAAAGTGCGCTTGTAAGACAGCTGCGCAAATACAGTGTGACAAAGTATTGCAATGACTGCCATTTTATTCTCAAGGATGTTAGAAAAAAAATGTATAATGTTTGGGGGTTCTAAGTAATTTTCTAGCAAAAAGAAAATGAGAAAGGCGAGTCCCAGACAGCTGATTCTCTCATACAACGTCACTGGATGGAGAGGGGGTTTAGGAAAGTGTTAGGAAGGATGCTGCACACAGAAGACATAGAATGCATTAAGATTAAAAAAAAACAAAAAAAAACTTCTGCTTTTTGAACTACTTTAAGTCTGGCTGTATGAGATGTGACAGGAAATAATCAAAAATGGAACTTCCAAACAGAACGTGGCATAATCTGGGGGTTTGTGGGTGGGGTTTGGTTGGGGTACAGTTTTAGTACTTAATTGAAATGTGTCATCAAGTAGGCAAATTGTTTTCTATACATATTGCCTTATCTAAACAATGTGTTCAAACAGGGAAGTACAAATAAACAGCTATGTGTTGATATATGCACGACTGAAGCACTCACGGAAGGTTAGATACCAAAATGGTGTACACTGTAGGAAAGCAGGAAGCTGCATATCAATGATGTCAGATCACATCCAGCTTTATTTAACGTGGACATAGCCCACTGCAGCCCTGTCTAGATCTACCCCTCTACCAAACATTTCACCAAGTACTGGCTTGATTCCAGAGATGTGACCTCTTGGGCTTTCTGCTGGTGGCTGTCAAAATACAATAATACAGCAGGGGGATTTGTCCACCTGTTCTGTGTAGCGTGGATGAAGGAATCTGTTATATTTTCTTCATTCAGCTCAGAGACTGAATGATAAAAAAATTCTGTCAATGTATGGCCATTCTCGATGAGTCCCTGACTCAGAACAAGTGTGTAAATGCCCAGTGTCCCGATACCTCACATGTACATACTTGATGAGGTTCAGGAACTCGCTTATCCATGAAGATAACAATCAGCCCTAGAGTATACACTTGTTACAGGTACTTGTATAGCGCCATCAATTTTCACAGCGCTTTACATATACAGTATATTATTCATTCATATCAGTCCCTGCCCTCCGGGGAGCTTACATTCCAAGGCCCCTAAAGCCTCATACACACGGTCGGACTTTGTACAAACTTTTCCGTGGACTTTTGTACAAAGGGCGTGGTCCACAAGTTTGTATTGCATACACACGGTCGGACTTTTTGACAACAAACACGAACGCAATGATGTCACAACGTACTGACTCCGCTTCAAAAGAGGACGTTCAATGACTCCAGTGCCACCTTTGGTGAACTTCTGTATTGTAGTCTGATCTTTTGCATTGGTTCTGAGCATGCGTGTTTGTACCTTGTACAAAAGTCCGATGCTTTTGCGTACACGGTCGGACTTTGCTCCATCAGACTTTTGTTGCCAGAAAGTTTGTCTGTTCGCACAGCCAACAAAAGTCTGATGAAAACAGAAAAAGTTTGTCCGATGGAGCGTACACACAGTCGGATGTTGCTCCAAAACAGCCAATTTGCATGTTTGTTGTCAAAAAGTCCAACCGTTTGTACGGGCCTTAACGCACAGTCACACATCCAAATACTAGGGCCAATTTGGACAGGAGCCAGAAATGCCCTGTACACACGGTTGGACATTCCAACGACAAAATCCGCCATTTTTTTTCCGATGGATTTCAGCCTAAACTTGTCTTGCATACATACGGTCACACAAAGTTGTCAGAAAATCCGATCATTCAGAATGAGGTGACATATAAACACGTACGACGGGCCTATAAAGAGGCCAGTAGCCACATGTTTATAGCGCAAAAAAAAAACAAAAACAAAAAAATAAAAAAATAAAAAATGCAGAGGCGATCAAATAACACCAAAAGAAAACTATATTTGTAGGAAAAAAAAGGATGTCAAGTTTGTTTGACCGCGCAATTGTCAGTTAAAGCGGTGCAGTGCTGAATCGCAGAAAGTACTCTGGTCAGGAAGAGGGTAAATTCTTCTGGGGCTGAAGTGGTTAAATATGGTTACGGGACATGGATGTTGATTCTTTATTAAAAAGGACAAATACATGACTGATAAATGCAGTATGCATGCCAAGCAATTTTATTCTCATGGAAAAACGTATCTGCTTTGTGATGGGTGAGCTATTAGAATGCACATTATGGCACTCTTGCCTCCTGGAATACCCTCCTCCATCTTGCAGATGCTGGAAACAGGTCGGGTGTATGCTACTGTATGCATGTGCCCCAAAGGCCATGTACACCAAGTGAAAAAAAAAAAAAATACTAAAAAGGCAAGTAGTTTCTTTGGCAGAATTGCAAATTTCTCCTGCCAAAACTCCTTCAAGCGTTTGTTTTTTTTCTTTTTTTTTTAGTTATCCTTTAAAAGGGAAGTAGAGCTCCCCCCAAGTTGGCTAATTAATGCAGGGTTTTAAAAGTCATTTTGATCTGACTTGCAGATTTTTATGAGCTTTCTCTTTCACACTTTTTGTAATTAGTTTAACTATTTTGCTGCCAAACAGATTTTTTTCCCCCAGTTTCTTACATACACACAAGCACACGTGGTTGAATGAACTTCTCTAATTTGCATCCTTTAGTCCAGTGTTTCTCAACTCCAGTCCAAGGCGCCCAACAGGTCATGTCTTCAGGCTTTCCATTATTTTGCACAGGTAACTTTATCAGTTTCACTGCCTTAGTAATTACAACAGCCGTTTCATCTGAGGGAAATCCTGGAAACATGACCTATTGGGGCACCTTGAGTACTGGAGTTGAAAAACATTGCTTTAGTCTGTTTATAAATACAGTTGAGGCAGGTTTCACACTGCTTTGCCATGAAAGTCGTGTGGCTTTGACTTTAGTGCACGACTTTGACTCGACTTCGAAACAACTTCAGGGAACGTCTGTGTAATCTTCCTGGTCGGATCCAAATCACATCAATTAACCACTTCAATACCGGGCACTTAAACACCTTCCTGCCCAGACCAATTTTGAGCTTTCAGCGCTGTCGCACTTTGAATGACAATTGCGCGGTCATGCTACACTGTACCCAAATGAAATTTTTATCATTTTTTTCCCACAAATAGAGCTTTCTTTTGGTGGTATTTGATCACCTCTACGGTTTTTATTTTTTGCGCTACAAATAAAAAAATACCGAAAATTTTGAAAAAAAAAATGTTTTGTTTCAGTTTCAAAACTTTGTAAATAAGTACATTTTCTCCTTCACCGATGGGCACTGATGGGGCTACACTGATGGCCACTGATAAGGCGGCACTGATGGGCACTGATAAGGCGGCACCAGTGAAGTGGCACTGATGAGGTGGCATTGATGGACACTGATAGGCGGCACGGACGGGCGACACGGATGGGCACTGATAGGTGGCACGGATTGGCATGGATAGGCAGCACAGATGGGCATGGGTGGGCACTGATAGGCGGCACAGGTGGGCACTGATAGGCGGCACAGGTGGGCACTGATAGGCGGCATTGGTGTTATACTGTACAAATGGATGCCAATCAGTGCCAAACAATAATGCATGCCAATCAGTGATGCCCATTGTGGGCACTGATTGGCATCCATTATGGGCACCGATTGGCATCCATTGTGCTGACTGGCATCCCTGGTGGTCTAGGGAGGATTACCTTTTGCTTAGCATCCCTGGTGGTCTGGTGGCGTCCCTGGTGGTCCAGTGTGGCACAGACCCCCCCTGTCAGAGGAGCAACCGATTGGCTCTCCTCTACTCGCGTCTGATAGACGCGAGTGAGGAAAAGCCGATCACCGGCTCTTCCTATTTACACTGCGATCAGCCGTGATTGGACACGGCTGATCACGTTGTAAAGAGTCTCCGTCGGAGACTCTTTACCGAGATCGTAGTTGCCGGGTGTCAGACTGACACCCCGCAACAATGATCGCCGCGATGCGCGCCCCCGGGGCTCATAATCCTGATCACGTCATATGACGTCCGATCAGGATTATGAAACCACTTTGCCACCGTCAATTTGTAATAGGGCGGGCGGCAAGTGGTTAAGATGAGGATGCCAGACCGACACAAGTTGGACCAGTCAGGGCAGCTCTCATAAGGAAACCATGATTTTTACATGCCATGTGACACATGCTCTCAAAGTCGGAGCGCAAGTCGCACCAGTGTGAACTGGGCCTGAAGGCTTTCCTGTGCTCTCTTCCTGAATTATTTCTCTCAAAGAAAAGAGCATATGTACGTGTGTGTGTGTGTGCGCGCATGTTTTTTATACGGTATATATCTTACACACACACACACACACACATATATATATATATATATATATATACACAGTATCTCAGAAAAGGGAGTACACCCCTCACATTTTTGTAAATATTTTATTATATCTTTTCATGTGACCACACTGAAGAAATGACACTTTGCTACAATGTAAAGTAGTGAGTGTAAAGCTTGTATAACAGTGCAAATGTTCTGTCCACTCAAAATAACTCAATACACAGCAATTAATGTTTAAAATTGCTGGCAACAAAAATGACTACACCACTAAGTGAAAATGTCCAAATTGGGCCCAATTAGCCATTTTCCCTCCCTGGTGTCACGTGACTCCTTAGTGTCACAAGGTCTCAGGTGTGGTAAATTTTTGGGTTATAGCTCTCACTCACCCTCTCATACTGGTCACTGGAAGTTCAACATGGGACCTCATGGCAAACAACTCTGAGGATCTGAAAAAAAGAATTGTTCATCTACATAAAGATGTCCCAGGCTATAAGAAGATTGCCAAGACCCTGAAACTGAGCTGCAGCACGGTAGCCAAGACCATACAGCGGTTTAACAGGAAAAGTTAGACTCAGAACAGGCCTCGTCATGGTCAACCAAAGAAGTTGAGTGCACATGCTCAGCGTCATATCCAGAGGTTGTCTTGGGGGAAATGGACGTATGAGCGCTGCCAGCATTGTTGAAGGGGTGGGGGGGAGGGGTGTCAGCCTGTCAGTGCTCAGACCATACACCGCAAACTGCATCAAATTAGTCTGCATGGCTGTTGTCCCAGAAGGAAGCCTCTTCTAAAGAGGATTCACAAGAAACCCCCGCAAACAGTTTGCTGAATTCAAGCAGACTAAGGACATGGAATACTGGAACCATGTCCTGTGGTCTGATGAGACCAAGATAAACTTATTTGGTTCAAATGGTGTCAAGTGTGTGTGGCGGCAACCAGGTGAGGGGTACAAAGACACAGCACTGGGGATCTACAGTTTGAGGGAACCATGAATGCCAACATGTACTGTAACATACTGAAGCAGAGCATGATTCCCCCCCCCCCCCCTTCGGAGACTGGGCCACAGAAGATGACCACTGCCTTGCTAAAGAAGCGCTCAGCGTAAAGGTAATGGACTGGCCAAGCATGTCTCCAGCCCTACACCCTACTGCACATCTGTGGGGCATCCTCAAAACGGAAGGTGGAGAAGCGCACCAGCTCCGTTATGTGGTCATGGAGGAGTGGAAGAGGACTCCAGTGGCAACCTGTAAAGCTCTGGTGAACTCCATGCCCAGTGAGGTTAAAGCAGTGCTGGAAAATAATGGTAACACAAAATATTGGTACTTTGGGCCCAATTTCGACATTTTCACTTAGGGGTGTACTCACTTTTGTTGCCAGCGGATTAGACATTAAAAAGGTGTTGAGTTATTTTGAGGGGACAGCAAATTTACATCGTAAATAGATTTCTAAAGCTGCTATTGACATGAACATTTGCATCACACGTTGGCAACAATCCATGCAATCTATGCATACAAAGAGACCAAAACAAATAAGTGCAGAAATTAAGTTAGGTGTAATAAAATGGAATGATACATGGCAAAAGTATTGCACACAAGAAAGGGAAATGCAAAAAGACATGGAAAGCCAAGACACCAGCTGAAATCTATCAGTAATTAGAAAGCAATCCTGCCCCTTGTCAGTGCAAATTAATATCAGCTGGTTCAGTCTCAAATGATGACCTATAAAAAAGGCATCTAATTACCATAGTGTCACACAAACATCTCATGATCGGTAAACGCAAAGAGCTCTCTCAAGACCCTTGCAAACTTATTGTTGCAAAACATACTGATGGCATTGGTTATAGAAGGATTTCTAAACTTCTGAATGTTCCAGTGAGCACTGTTGGGGCCATAATAATTTAAAGAACATAAATTCACCATAAATCGGCCATGGCAAGGTGCTTCTCGCAAGATTTCTGACAGTGGAGTGAAAAGAATTGTCAGAAAAGTTGTCCAAGAGCCAAGGACGCCTTGTGGAGAGCTTCAGGGAGACCTGGAATTAGCAGGTATAATTCTTTCAAAGAAAACAAGAAGTAATGCACTCAACCGCCATAGCCTGTATGCACCCTCACCATGCAAGACTCCATTGCTGAAGAAAAAGCATGTTGAAGCTCATTTAACCACTTTCAGACCGGACCAATTTGCTGGTCAAAGACCAGACCACTTTTTGCGATTCGGCACTGTGTCGCTTTAACTGACAATTGCGCGGTCGTGCGACGTGGCTCCCAAACAAAATTGACGTCCTTTTTTTCCTACAAATGGAGCTTTCTTTTGGTGGTATTTGATCACCCCTGCGGTTTTTATTTTTTGCGCTATAAACAAAAATAGAGCGACAATTTTGAAAAAAAACGCATTATTTTTTACTTTTTGTTATAATAAATATCCCCCAAAAATATATAAAAAAACATTTTTTCCCTCAGTTTAGGCCGATGCGTATTCTTCTACATATTTTTGGTAAAAAAAAAAAAAAAATTGCAATAAGCGATGATTGGTTTGCGCAAAAGTTATAGCGTATACAAAATAGGGATAGTTTTATAGCATTTTTATTAATAATTTTTTATTATTTTTTTTTTTTTACTAGTAATGGCGGCGATCAGCGATTTTTATTGTGACTGCGACATTGTAGGGGACCCAACAGACATTTTTGACACATTTTTGGGACCATTGTCATTTATACAGTAATCACTGCTATATAAATGCAGTGATTCCTGTGTAAATGACACTGGCAGTGAAGGGGTTAACCAGTGGGTGGCAGTGTAGGGGTTAAGTGTTCCTAGGGGTGTGTTACTAACTGTGGGGGGTTGGGCTTTCATTTAGTAAACACTGATCTCTGCTCCAATCACATGGAGCAGAGATCAGCGTCACTAGTTGCTAGGCAGAATGGAGAAATGCTGTTTACTCTGCATTTCCTCCATTCGGCCGCTCCGTGAGACGATCGCGGGGATGCCCGCGGCGATCGAGTCCCGCGACCGGACTCACGGGGGTGCCAACCAGCGCGGGAGCGCGCCCCCGATGGCAGGGCGGCATTGAATATTGGACGTACCTGTACGCCCATATGCCTGCCCGTGCCATTCTGTCCACGTACATCGACGTGCGCTGGTCGGGAAGTGGTTAAAGTTTGCTGCACAAAATTTAGACAAGCCTGTAAAAAAAAAAAATGGGAGAATATAGTCTGGTCACGAGGCCAAAATTGAACTCTTTGGAAGCAATACTATACACTATGTTTGAGGCTGGGTTCACACTGGCGAGGCTAGGAGAACCGGATGTGATTCGCACCGCACTGCAGTGCAAATCACATCTGATCTCTGTGCGATGCGAGTTCAGCCATACAGATAGTGCACCCGCCACAAACTCGCACAGGACCCTTTTTTTGGTCCGCAGCAGAATTGGACCGCATGGGTGTTCACACCATGCGATCCGATTCCTGTCCGAGTTTGCAGATCGCACTGCGATATGCGAACTGATCTGGGGGTCATTAAGGTTTCACTGACACTTCCAGCAGTCCGCATAGGGCAGTGTGAACTGCCGGCGGATTCGCTGCGTTGCCACATCGCTTCAGTGTGAACCTAGCCTAAAGGTCAAATGGCACTGCACATCTCCCCTAAAACAACCCTACCAACAGTTTGGAGGTGAGAACATCATAGTGTGGGGCTGTTTTTCAGCTTTCAGTACTGGCAAACTTGATATCATTGAAGGAAGGATGAATGCAAAAATATACCAAGACTTTGATAAAAATCTGCTGGCATAGTGCCAGGCCAGACCTATCACACAATGGTTTAGAGAACTCCTTTTGAAGCACTTTCCGCTAGAACAGATCCTCAAAGACCTCTTATCTGGACGGTATACTCGCTTCTATTTAGTGAACACAACTAGAGGTCGACCGATATTTGGTGTTTTTTTAATTAATCAGCATCATCCGAATGTGCTGATTAAAAAAATAAAAAAGGCAGATTATAACTTATAACAGGCGACTGGCAAATGACTTCTGTAATAGAAGTCAATGCAAGTTGCCTGAAGTGTTCCATGAAGAGACTTTCCTCCTCTCTGGGCAGTCTGCCAAGAAAAGAACAAAGAGATACATGGTTTATACTTATGAATGAATTTAACTCTTTGTGTAGTTCTCAGTTTAACCATTTAAAGACTAAGGCCTCTTTCACACTGATGTCCCGTTCAGGCCCGCCTGTCAGTTTTTCAGGCGGACCTGAACGGGTGCTCCATAGAGGTCTATGGAGCGTCGGATGTCAGCGGTGACATGTCCGCTGACATCCGACCCGCTCCGATCCGAAAAAGTGTAACGGAGGAAAAAGCTATTTTTCCATCCGTCTGCGGATCGGATCGGATGACGACGGGCACTGCGGTCCGTCGTCATCCGATCTCCCATAGGGGAGAGCGGCGCTGTGACAGATCCGTCCCTGCGCAGTGTGCAGAGACGGAGCTGTCATCTCCCTGCTCAGCGGGGATCGGCGGAGTGATCCCCGCTGAGCAAACGGATATCCACGGGGCGGATCAGAACTGATCCGCCCCGTGTGAAAGGACCCTAAATCTTTTCTGACACAAGTAAAAATCCTGTATTTTCTGCTAGACAACGTAGACTTAGAAGAATTATATATTTTTTTTTTTTTTTAGCAGAGACCCTAGGGCAGTGATGGCGAACCTTGGCACCCCAGATGTTTTGGAACTACATTTCCCATGATGCTCGTGCACTCTGCAGTGTAGTTGAGCATCATGGGAAATGTAGTTCCAAAACCTCTGGAGTGCCAAGGTTCGCCATCACTGTCCTAGGGAATAAAATGGAGGTTGTTGCAATATTTTATGACACACAGTATTTTCGCAGAGGTCTTTCAAACGCAATTTGTTTGGAAAAAAACAAATGATAAAAAAAAAAAAAGATTTTTACTCTGCCCAAAAAAAAAAAATGCAAAAAAAAAAAAAACGCAAATTGCAGTAAAATCAAAATGCACAGCAAAAAGCACTGCAGAAACAGATCAAAAGTAAAAACTGCATAGGTGTGTACCGAGCCTTATGCTGGCCTCACGGATCAATTTTCAGGTGAGAATATTCAGGTGAAAAATCTTTGTACATTCGCTGAATGAAAGAATTTTGTTTGAAATCTTCACTTCATTTCTACACAAAAACCACATACACTGTCTGTAGAAGTTTCCTATTATTTCCAAATTTTCCCGTCACTGTGGTTGAAAATGAATGTCAATTTGACCCACTTTTTTTTTTTTTTTTTTTTAAAGCAGACCTCCACCCTGAAGTGGAAGTTCTGCTCATCTGATCCCTCCCCCCCTCTGGTGCCACAATTGGCACCTTTCAGGGGGGAGGGGGGTGCAGATACCTGGATAATCCAGGTATCTGCACTCACTTCCGGGACAAGCAAGCCGCAGATGCGACCCCGCCCCTCCCCCCCGGTTGTGTTCTAGGAAACACACAGTTCCCAGGACACAGCGGGGACCAGTGGAGACGTGCATGCTCAGTAGGGAACCGGGTAGTGAAGCCGCAATGCTTCACTTCCCGATTCCCTGACAGAAGATGGCGGCGGGGGCAGCGGAGAGACAAGCGATTGCCCGTCCTCTGCCGCCGACATCGGTGGACCCTGGGACAGGTAAGTGTCAATTTATTAAAAAGTCAGCAGCTGCAATATTTGTAGCTGCTGGCTTTTAATATATTTTTTTAAAGGTGCAGCTCCTCTTTAAGGTTAACCATTAATCGAAAACAATAAAATCAGCCAACTAATCGATTATGAAAATAATTGTTAGTTGCAGCCCTAATTTTAATAGGGCAAGTGGTATGTAACAGTGCTTTTGAACTACTCTAATTAGAAAGTTGTAAGACTACAAATACTGATTGCATCGGCTTTAATTTCTGTTATGATTTTCTGTTCATGTTTACCAATAAAAACTATTTGGAGAAAAAAAAAAAAAAAGTCTACTGGCATCTACCAGGATGATGAAGATGAAACAAGGGTGGACATTTCAGCAAGACAGTGATCAAAAACACAAAGCCAAGGAAACACAATTGGTTTCAAAGACAGAAAATAAAGCTGCTAGCATGGCCCAGCCAATCACCTGACTTGAATCCAATAGAAAATTCTATGGAAAGAACCAAGGCCGGGTTCACACTATAGCGATGCGGGAACGCCGCGAATCCGCGGCGTTTACCCGCATCGCACACCTCCCGCCGGCAGTTCACACTGCCCTATGCGGACGGCTGGGAGTGTCAATGTTATGTTAATGACACCCCCAGATCCGTCGGCATATCGCAGTGCGATCTGCCGACTCGCACAGGAATCGGATCGCATGGTGTGAACCTCCCCATGCGATCCGATTCTGTTGCTGACCCAAAAAAGGGTCCCGTGCGAGTTTGCTGCGGGAGCGCTGCGAATTCAGCCATACTATCTGTATGGCTGAACTCGCATCGCTACGGAGATCAGATGTGATTTGCTGTGCGAATCACATCCGGATCTCCCCCCGCAGCGGTGTGAACCAGGCCTAAAGATCAGACTTCATAGAAGAGGCCCACAGAACAGTCAAGATTTGAAGACTGTGTGGAAGAACGGGCCAAAATCACACCTGAGCAATGCATGTGACTAGTTTCTCCGTACAGAAGGCGTCTTGAAGCTGACATTACAAAGGATTTTGTACAAAGTATTAAATACATTTCAGTTAGCGTGTTCAATACTTTTCCTTATGTCATTCCATTTTATTACACAACTTCATTTCTGAACTTGTTTTGGCTTCTTTGCAAGTACTGATTGCACGGGTTGTTACCGACATGTGGTGACAATTGTGTGACAAGTGTGTGTGTGGGGGGGAGTACAAATAAAAAACTACAAGAATGTGGTTGCATAAGTGTGGGGTATAACAGGGGATGTAGCGGTGTTCAGAATTAAGCAATTCAAACTCACGTTAAATAGGAGTCAGTACACACTTGCCAATATTTAAAGTGCCTCTGATTAACGCCAAATAAAGTTCCGCTGTTCTAGTAGGTCTTTCCTGCCATTTTCTTAGTCGCATCCTACAGCAAAGGCCATGGTTCACAGACAGCTTCCAAAGCATCAGACAGATCTCATTGTCAAAAGGTATCAGTCAGGAGATGGGTACAAAAGAATTTCCAAGGCATTAGATATACCATGGAACACAGTAATCACCAAATGGAGAAAATATGACACAACAGTGATATTACCAAGAACCGGATGTCCCTCCAAAATTGATGAAAAGAGTTTAATATATTTTTTCCCCTCACATACATACACTAGTCAAAAGTATTGGGACACCTGTCTATACACGCACATGGCCTTTAATGCAATCCCGCTCTTAGTCCATAGGGTTCAATATTACGTTGGCCCACTCGTTGCAGCTATAACAGCTTTAACTCTTCTGAGAAGGCTGCCCACAAGGTTTAGGAATGTGTCTAACTTGTCTGGGAGGGTTTATTTGTGTGATACACAAGATATAAAGTCTGGTATATAATTAGTCCAGACACACTGAAAAAGTCCCTCACATGTGTTATTGCCATACTCGTAAGGAACAGCAGAATGCGTTTTGGGCTGTAATTCTAGGTACTCCCAATGCTTCAAGTGAGAAATATTTTATTAACCACTTGCCGACCCAGCACACGCAGATGTATGTTGGCAAACCGGTACGTCCCCTTTAAGAAGCAGTGTCGCAGGGCCCGCAGACTCAATTGTCCACTGGGTGCCACGATCGTGTCACGGAGAGGAAGAATGGGGAGATGCTTTTGTATACAAAGCATTTCCCAGTTCTGCCTAATGACAGGACAGTGATCACAGCTCTCTCATCGAGAACTGTGATCATTGTCCTGTGTGTTGAAGTCCAGCCCCCTAACAGTTAGAATAACTCCCTAGGACACACTTAACCCCTTCATTACCCCCTAGTGGTTAACCCCTTCACTGCCAGTGTCATTTACACAGTAATCAATGCATTTTTTTATAGCATTGATCGCTGTATAAATGACAATGGTCCAAAGATAGTGACAAAAATATCCAATGTGTCTGCCATATTGTTGCAGTCGCAAAAAATAAAAAATAAAAAAAAAAAATTAAAAAAAAATGTAAAAATAAACATGCCATAAAACTATCCCCTATTTTGTAGACGCTATAACTTTGGTGCAAACCAATCAATATACGCTTATTGCGATTTTTTTAACCAAAAATATGTAGAAAAATACGTATCAGCCTAAACTGAGGAAAAAGGGTTTTGTTTTTTTATATATATTTTTGGGGGATATTTATTATAGCAAAAAGTAAAAAAATATTGTTTTTTTTTTTTTTAAACTGTCGCTCTTTTTTTGTTTATAGCGCAAAAGATAAAAACCGCAGAGGTGATCAAATACCACCGAAAGAAAGCTCCATTTATAGGAAAAAAAGGACACCAATTTTCTTTGGGAGCCACGTCGCACAACCGCGCAATTGTCAGTTAAAGCGACGCAGTGCCAAATCGCAAAAAGGGACCTGGTCCTTTAGCTGCCAAATGGTCTGCGGCTTAAGTAGTTAAGAAGCAGTGTCGCAGGTGCCTGTCCGTGGACTTGATGTCCACCGGGTGCCCGCAATCGTGTCACAGAGAGGAACGGGGAGATGCTTTTGTAAACAAAGCATTTCCCCATTCTGCCTAGTGACTGGACAGTGATCATCCTGTGTGTTGAAGCCCGGCCCCCTAACAGTTAGAATCACTCCCTAGGACACACTTAACCCCTTCATTGCCAGTGTCATTTACACAGTAATTAATGCATTTTAATAGCATTGATCACTGGATAAATGACAATGGTCCCAAAATAGTGTCAAAAATATCCGATGCGTCTGCCATAATGTTGCAGTCCCGAAAATAAAGAAAATAATAAAAATCGTAGATCGCCGCCATTACCAATTTTTTTTTTAAATGTATAAAAATGCTATAGATCCTCTATTTTGTAGACGCTATAACTTTTGCGCAAACCAATCAACATACGCTTATTGCATTGCTTTTTTTTAACCAAAAATATGTAGAATACATATTGGCCTAAACTGGCGCTGTTCTTTTGTTTATAGCGCAAAAAATAAAAACCGCAGAGGCGATCAAATACCACCAAAAGAAAGCGCTATTTGTGGGGGGGGGGGGGGATTTTGTTCGGTTACAACCTTGCACGCAATTGTCAGTTAAAGCGACGCGGTGCTGAATCGCAAAAAGTGTTCTGGTCAGGAAGGGGTTAAATTCTTCCAGGGCTGAAGTGGTTAAAGCGACGCAGTGCTGAATCGCAAAAAAAGGGCTCTGGTCAGGAAGGGGGTAAAATCCTCCGGGGCTGAAGTGGTTAAACTGACAACTTTTAAAAGGAAAAAATTATCATTATCTTCATTTTTGAAGACTCACCATGCCTCTTAGAAAACACCTGTTTGTTTCCAATATGTGGTAATTTTATGAATGTTCCGGGTCCTGGTGCTCCAAGGCCTCCAAAAAATGTGATAATTAGATTCGTAATTTATGTCCCAGGAAGGTGCTTCTTTAATTTTTGGGCCGTATGTGTGGATAAGTCTCACTTATGGTAGCACCATACTCGGGAGGAGCAGCAGTATGTGTTTTGGGTGTAATTCTAAGAATGTGTATAATCAATGTGGTCAATATATCTTATTAACTGACAACTTTTTGTAAAGAAAAAAAACAAAACTAAAAACACGCACCACACACATTTTCACTTTTCAAACAATTTGTGGCAAAAAAAAAAAAAAAAAAATTATATATATATATATATATATATATATATATATATATATATATATATATATATATATATATATTTATATTTATATATATATTTATTTATTTTTAAAAGACTCGTTATGCCTCTTAGAAAATACCTTTGGAGTGTTTGCTTTTCAAAAAGTGGTCATTTTGTGGGTGTTTCCATTGTCCTGGTGCTCCAAAAATGTGATCTGAAGTAATCTATGTTCCTTAAAAAGTCCAAGGGTGATTCTTGGATTTTGGGCCCCTCCCTATATGCATCCAAGCTGTAAAAAAAAAAAAAAAAAAAAAAAAGTCTCATATGTGGTATCCCCATTATCGAGAGGCACAGCAGAATGAGTTTTGGGGTGTAATTAGTAATATGCCTATGATGTGCGTGAGACATAACTTGGTAAAACGGCAACTTTGCGGAAAAAAAAAAAAAAAAAGTCACCATGCCTCTTAGAACAGTAACTAAAAAAACACAATGGTGAATAATTAACACCAAAAGAAAGCTCTATCTCAAAAAAATAAAAAAAAATAAAAAAATGGTAAAAGAATTTATCTGGGTACAGTGTTGCATGACTGAGTAATTGACATTCAAAGTGCAAGCAATGAAAACTTGAAAACGGCCTGGGCAGGAAGAGGATGAAAGTGTCTGAGACTGAAGGGGTTAATATAGTCAGGATTGAAAAACGGCACTTGAACTTGCAAACCACATCTTCAATGGAGGATTTCAGAATTCTGTCTGTACAGAATTCTCTTTACTTTCTTTGCTCACAAAATTGCAGGTGACAAAATGTACTTACAAAATTCACAACTGTGAGTGCACATTGACATTTTGCTATATCTTTTTATTAAAGCCCGTGCTTCGCAAATACAATTTGGTGTAAATTTATCTCAAGTACCCCAGTGTTCTGGGTTTCTTTGGATAGGTTTTCTAAGCAATTCCTTAAGGTTTTCAAAGCTGAGCACAATTTAATGAATCCATAACTGGATTAAACATGTATCAAGAGCTCCCTGAAAGGAGAGCAATGATCTCAACAGCATGCTGCTGCACTTTGTCTAATCCCAAAGTATAGTACAGGAGCTAGATAAGACTACTGTTCAGCTTTAATTAAAAGTATGGGTTTGGGGGTTATTGCAGTTTTATATTTACCTGTCCCCCAGCAACTCTGCACTGAGAACCAAGCCTTCGAACACCGCTGATGGATCGGTTCTCTCACCTACCTGAGCGGAGAACTGCTGCCTGTCAGCAGCTCTCCTGCTCTGCTCCTCCAAGCTCACTGGAGCACTTAGCTGTGGAGGGGCAGGGAGTGGCCGTCTCAGCAGCTCACTGAGATGGCTATCAGTCCAGGGCCCTGGTGGCTCCCCGACTCCAAGAGTCAGGACTGATATTGGTGACATCAGACCACTTTCTGCTGAAAATGGGTCACGGGAGTCCAAATGAATTACACACTCCTGTGACCCATAGGAGGAGAAGCCCAGCCAAACAAGCTCAGGCTGGACTTATCCTTCAACTTTTGTGTATCAAGATGTTCTCCAAATGTATGAGGTTGAGAGATAATGTCACAATCTCCATGTTGTCCAGTCAGAGAGCGCTTTGCATTGTTGGAAAAAAAATGCAAGTTGTTCTGTGAATGGCACTTATGCCGAGCGAGCGAGCCCACGTTCACTACGCAACAGGGCAGCAGCTCAGCAAGACCTGGGAAGACAGCGATGATTACTATAGTATTGGTTACTACTACAGCGATTCTCTGCTTCCACAGGGGTCCAGCAGGTATGGCATAGTTACATTAGTCCAACAAGGCCTTTGGCTTTAACATATTAAAGGTTTGTTATTTTTATTTTATTTTTTTTTAACATCAAACATGTTATACTTAACTGCTCTGTGCATGGAGCAGCCCTGAACCTCTTCTTCTCAGGTCCCCCACCAGCGCTCCTGGCCGCTCCCTCTTACTTAGTGCCTCCATAGTAAGCAGCTTGCTATGGGGGCACCCAAGCAGGCTTGTTCCCGAGCAGCTGCACCATGTGTCCATTCGCACACAGAGCACGGCTCAGCTCCACTCCCTCATTGGCTCACTAGCTGTTATTGACAATTGCCAATGGCTCCCGCTACTGTCTCATGAGGAGGGAAAGACCCAGGAGAGCCAAGGCGCTCATGTGTATTGCTGGACAGAGATTGGGGCTTGGGCAAGTATTATGGGGGGGGGGGGGGGTGGCTGCTGCATATAGTTTTTTTTTTTACCTTTATGTATAGCATTGTTAGAGTCCACGTACGCTGGGCTAAAAAAATATTAAAAAAAAAAAAAGCCAGTTCTTTTGGCAGAAAAAAAAAAAAAACCTCACATAGAGTGATTTTGTATGAGAGTTTAGGAGCAATTATTCTTTTTGCTAGCAAACTCCTTTGGACACAGCTGATCACAGAACGAGGTAAAGGGCCAATCACAGCTACCCTTTACCACGTGATCAGCTGTGTCCAATCACAGCTCATCACATGTAAATAAATGCATTTACTTTCCTCAGCACTAACACTGTCTGAGGAAAGGAAAGCCGATAGCTGGCAATCCTGTGACAGGGCAAACTAAGGCTCCTTTCACATGGGGTGGATCAGTAATTATCCTCCCCGTGGATACCCGCTTGCACAGCGGGGATCGCCGGAGCGATCTCCGCTGAGCAGGCAGAGGACAGATCCGTCTCTGCACACTGCGCAGGGACGGACCTGTCACAGCGCCGCCCTCCCCTATGGGAGATCGGGTGACGACGGACCGCAGTGTCCGTCGTCACCCGATCCGATGACGGATGGAAAAATTGCCTTTTCCTCCGTCATACTTTTTAGGATCGGAGCGGCTCGGATATTAGCGGACATGTCACCACTGACATCCGACACTCCATAGAGCTCTATGGAGCATCCGTTCAGGTCCGGCTGAAAAACTGACAGGCGGACCTGAACAGATCGTCCATGTGAAAGGGGCCTTACACTGATAGTCAGGGCACTGATCATCAGTGCTGCCGCCTCATCAGCACACATCAGTGAAGAAAAAAAAAAAAAAAAAGGAAGGAAGAAGATTACCTATTTGCTAAATTTTATAAACAGAAACTAAGGTTGGCCATACAGTATACAATTTTCTTGTACAACTTTCCTTTAGATTTACCAAGACCATATAATATGAGTTCAGACCTAAACACTTTCAAATTTGTATGCATTCGTGCATGCCCTTGTACTACACAGTTATAGGCAAGTCTAAAGAAAATGTCATTAATTATAACATTGTATAATGTATGGCCAGGTTAGGAAAGGTTTTTTCCCCAAAAAATTTTCAGTCTTTTTCTATTTGTTTAGCAAAAAATATTAAACCCAGTGGTGATTAAATACCACTAAAAGGAAGCTCTGTCGCAAAACAATGATAAAAAATTTCAGGATGGGTACAGTGTTGCATGACTGCACAATTGTCAGTCTTAAGCCTCATACACACGAATGGAGTTGAAACAAAAGTTTCCCGTGGATTTCTGTACAAAGGGCATTGGCTCTGAACTTTTTAAGCATACCCACGATTGGACTTTTTTTAACCAACTTTCACCAAATCATGTGGTTTTTCTGCTCTTTACCACCACCTTTGGTCAACTTCTGTATTGTCTGATCTTTTGCATTGGTTCTGAGCATGCGTGTTTGTTAAGTCCGATGGTTTTCTGTACACACGATCGGACTTTGCGTTATCGGACTTATGTTGTCAAAAAGCTTGTCTGTTCACGCAGCCAACATTTGTCCAAAGAAAACTGAAAAAGTTTGTCTGATGGAGCGTACACACGGTTGGATGTTGCCTTAAAACAGCCAATTTGCATTTTTGTTGTCAAAAAATCCGATCATGTGTACAGGCCTAAAGACTAACTGCACTGAAAGCTGAAAATTGGTCTGGGTAGGAAGGGGGTAAGAGTTCCTGGTAGGCAAGCGATTAAAATATGCCTCCAAACGTTCTGATGTGCATGGACAGATAGGATAACATTGCACTGCTTCTACAAGCAAAACACAAGCAGCATTTTTAAGCCTTAATTCACATTGACGCAAATTTGGCATGTCAAATTGGCAGCAATGGCACAGTTCGAAGCGGTACGGCGCTGCACCGATTCCCAAAAGTAGTTTCTGTACTACTTTTGGCAACTTTGGGGTGCAATTTGTTCAGACATCTGTGCAGAAACCCCCACAGATGTCTCTGAAATCGCCCCCAAAGTCGGGGCTGACATGCAGGATTGAAATGGTGTTAGTTCAGCTGAACTCACACGATTTTATTCCCACTGTCAGTGTGAACCTAGGCAGGCTTAAGCTTGCTTCAAGCCAAAACATGAGTACTGAATCCAAATTATGCCAGGCAATCAGAATTTTCAGAAATATAGGTCAGCAATGATACCTCCATTTTTGCCCATGTCAGATTTCTTTTAATCCTATGAACATTTGTAATGCTATAGAAATAAACTTTACAAAAAAGCAGCAAACTTTGGCCAAAAAACTAATTGAATGGATTTTCCTTTGTATATTAGTATTCGTTGTTTTCAATGACATGAAGGTATGCAACACTCAAAAAAAAATAAAAAAAGGAAACGCAA
This sequence comes from Lithobates pipiens, assembly GCF_037356315.1. Lineage (NCBI taxonomy): Eukaryota > Metazoa > Chordata > Amphibia > Anura > Ranidae > Lithobates > Lithobates pipiens. The sequence continues at coordinate 158,182,161 of NW_027507903.1, forward strand.
TGCCAGCTTAGACCCTCCCAATTTTTCCTACAATTAGAAACACATTGGTGGAAAAAGAAACCAAGAAAATCCATTCAAAGAGCAGAAGAAAAAAAAAGGGGAGGAAGGAGGAGGTGTGTGCAGATACTGCTGAGAGAACGCCGCTGATATGAGGACTGCCGGAATCAGGAACACCTTAAATTTCAGACGCTGCCTTTAATGCAGCAAAGCACAGACAGGCCTTCATTGTGTGCCAGAGCCGGGCTTTGTATTACCTGCAGAAACAGCGCACGCACAGCCAGGACTGCTGCAACGAACGCAACTATTAAACAGCATACAACAGACACTAACAGCCTTGATCACACAGATTCCCACAGCAATAAGTACATGTAAAAGTAGTCCAAAGTTGAATCAATTAGCACAGATGTAGAGATTTTCTCCCAGCAAGAAAGTTGTACATGCGTGCAAGATATTTAATATTCTCACCAGGATAAATTCAGATTTTAAACAAAAAACACCTTCTTAGCACAATACAAACAAAACTAGGTTATAACCACAAGTACATTTCTAGCTCCAAATTAGAAAACAATGCATATTTTAAGGAAGTTAAAACATAACTAAACACAAATCTAAACCATAAACACTAGCAAGATAAAACAACTTCCTCCTGTCACTGGTGACCTTATTATAACCCCAAATAATCAGGTTATGTGAGGTCAGACAACCATCCGGAAGAATATTACCCTGACAAAAATCACCTAGGTCACGGTTGAGCTTTGTGATGTCACAATTTTTTCCCATCCTTACCCCAAGACCTCAAATACAGTTTTTCCTCTGCATTTCTATGTGAAATATAAAATAAATAATAATACTCTCTCATACAAAAATCAAAGATCTGCAAGTTTGGCACCCCAATTCTGGAACTCTGTCAAAAGCACCAACTTTTCTGTTTTCAATGCAAAATAATTCTCCACATAGGGCCGATTCACACCAGGTGTACAAGGGTGATGCTTTGCATTGTTACACTACAAGGCACTGCTTACTTTTTCTATTTACTTTATTGAAGGGTCACAAAATAAGATTTCATTTAATCCTTGCACCACAATGCTGCAGTGCAGCAAGTTTTCCTGTAGAGAAATGCAGCGGCCTGTTACACTTCAGCAGTCAACACAAGAGGAATGCTAACATTGTCTATGAGGTCCATTCACAACTAGGCAATACACGTCATATACATGACCTGGAAAGAGGTGCAGGAGATTCTTTTGGTGCAACATGGTGCATTTTTGACCAATTAGGCCAGACACTTTGATCGCATTATTTGCAGTGGGGCAAAGCCAACTGTTGTGAGACACTATTCCCAGGGGCACAGCTATATAATACCCCCCCCCCCCCCACATTGTGTATCTGAAATTAAGATATGAATAATCAGATTAATCGTTTTATTTTGTCCAGGTAAAACATGAAACCAATTTGATAACAGACCTCCACTATCAGACCAGAGGGAATATATTGGAGATCTATATATCCAATTACTATAATTTAGGACTCGCATTTCCCTCCTGTTTCCAGAAATCAGCCTGGATTCTGCTTTTTTTTTTTATTACACAAGAAACAGTTTTTACAGCCAACGTCATAACATACAAGAACATTATTGTAGATTCCTCACAATAATAATAATGAGCGTTATTGTCAATGTATAAAGACAATGAAAATGTTATGTGATTTCATTCAATGGCAATACAGTATTATAACTGTTATTTTAGATAAAGATAAATATTTGATAAAGAAGGCAGAATGAGTCACAAAACAATTGCCCCATATTCAGGGACGAAAAGCACATTTGGATTTAATATTACGTAAATTCAACTAAATCTCACACAACCATCAGAACGTTAATGTCATTTTGAAAAATAATTTCCAATATTTTTAATCTGCAGCTGTCAGGAAAAGTATAGCTAGTGATCCTGTCATGAAAGTCCTTTGTTCCTATCTTTCGGTGACAGCACTCTGTCCCCACCTCTCCATTGTATTCCAGCATTGTCAGCCTGTCATACACTCTCCAATGCCCTTGTCAGCATCAGCTAACCTGTCCTAGGCAAGCCACATGCACCAATCAATAAAAAAAAAAAAAAAAAAAAAAAAAAGTTGGAAAGTTGCTACAAAGAGGACGCAGACGATCAGCAGCATTAAGATACAACATAGGAAAAAAAAAAAAAGGCAAAAACACTTTTATAATTAAAAATTACTTATTCATATGAGGTTTACATGTACTTTGTAAAGTGTGTCTAAGGTAATAAAGCAATGCAGCCATGAAGGGCAATAGAAGTACAAACACTGCAATGGTTACAGGAGCAGAAAATCCCCCTGTGCTGCTTATCTACACGTCCTGTTTTCAGGGTGTGCTCCTAGAGAGCTAGAAGAATTGGGGGGGGGCATTTTCTTACTTATTTATGCACTGTACAGAATCTGTGGGCCCCTCCTGCACTATAGCTCTATACAGGGTGATTTTGATGACTGAGGGCCCTTCTTGCACTATGGTTCTAGGGATGCAGGGTCCATCTGATAACAGGGGGCACCTTCCTCACTATGGCTCTAGGGGTGCAAAGTACATCTGACTGACCCCCTATAAAGATGTTTAGGGGCCCCTCCAGTACTATAACTCTAGGTGTATAGGGTCCATCTTATGTCTGGGGGCAACTCCTGCACTATGGCTCTATGCAGGGTCCATCTGATATGTGGGGGGCCCTTTTGCACTATGCAGGGTCTGATAGCTGGGGCCCCTCCTGCACTACAGTTTCATGCAGGGTCCCTTTGATGTCTGGGGACTGCTCTTGAACTATGGCGCTATGCAGGGTCTGATGTTTGGGGCGCCCCTCCTGCAATGTGTCTCTATGCAGGGTCCATCTGGCAATATGTGTCTATGCAGAGTCCATATCGGGGCTCATTCTGCATTATATCTCTATGCGGGGTCTGATATATGGGGCCCCTCCTGCACTGTGTATTTATGCAGAGTCTGAAATGTGGGGCCCCTCCTGCACTGTCTCTGTGCAGGCTCTGATATATGGGGGACCCTCCTGTACGATGTCTCTATGCAGAGTTTGATATATGGAGCCCCTCATGCACTGTCTCTATGCAGAGTATGATATATGGAGCCCCTGCTGCACTGTGTATTTATGCAGAGTCTGAAATGTGGTGCCCCTCCTGCACTTTCTCTGATATGTGAGGCCCCTTCTGCACTGTCTCTGTGCAGGCTCTGATATATGGGGGTCCCTCCTGCACTGTCTCTGTGCAGAGTCTGATATATGGGGGTCCCTCCTGCACTGTCTCTATGCAGAGTCTGATATATGGGGGTCCCCCCTGCACTGTCTCTGTGCAGGCTCTGATATATGGGGGTCCCTCCAGCACTGTCTCTGTGCAGGCTCTGATATATGGGGGTCCCTCCTGCACTGTCTCTATGCAGAGTCTGATATATGGGGGTCCCTCCTGCACTGTCTCTATGCAGAGTCTGATATATGGGGGTCCCTCCTGCACTGTCTCTGTGCAGGCTCTGATATATGGGGGTCCCTCCTGCACTGTCTCTGTGCAGGCTCTGATATATGGGGGTCCCTCCTGCACTGTCTCTGTGCAGGCTCTGATATATGGGGGTCCCTCCTGCACTGTCTCTGTGCAGGCTGTGATATATGGGGGTCCCTCCTGCACTGTCTCTATGTAGAGTCTGATATATGGGGGTCCCTCCTGCACTGTCTCTATGCAGAGTCTGATATATGGGGGTCCCTCCTGCACTGTCACTCTGCAGAGTCTATATGGGGGTCCCTCCTGCACTGTCACTCTGCAGAGTCTGATATATGGGGGTCCCTCCTTCACTGTCACTCTGCAGAGTCTGATATATGGGGGTCCCTCCTGCACTGTCTGATATATGTGGGGCCCCTCCTGCACTATGTCTCTGTGCAGGCTCCTATATGTGGGGCCCCCTGCACTATGTCTCTGTGCAGGCTCCCATATGTGCCCCCGGGTGTCAGCACACATGTGTTGGTCTGTGCAGAGGAGTGAGGCCGGTGAGATAAGTGTTCCGGCCCGGGGCCCCTCTCTCCTCAGGCTGCCTCTATTGATTGTAGAGTGGGGCCCAGGCCCCGGACCGCTCACTCCTCCCCATCCGCCTTAAAGGCGCAGGGAGGCTCCTCCAGTGTCCCCGGCCAGGCCCGGCCCGCCACTCAGGCCCTCGGTACAGGCCAGCGATGAAGAAAGATGTCGGCAGTCCGACTGCCATTAACCCCGCCGCTGCCAAACCCCCCGGCCCTTAAGGCGGCACGGCCTTCTTTCCCCCCTCCTTCACCCACCGCAGCCCGCCGCCCAGACACACACCGGATCAGGGGAAGGGGTGACGCGGCTCTACTCACCGGATCTATATTCTTAGTTAACGGTTCCCCTTTAAGCGGCGGTGGCGGACGCCCTCCCCTGTGATTCCTCCGCTCCTCCTCCCTCCCTCTCACTTACCGGCTCTCCATCCGCCTCCCTCCGCAGGTCCCGCACACCCACAATGCACCGCGCTCAGCACACGCACACCCTCATTTCTACTTTATGATCAGACAGGAGGCGGCAGTCAGTGTGTCCGCTCACACCGATAACACCGGTCTCTCTTTGTGTGTGAGGGCCCCGGACATGAGGGGACACCTGACTGGGACAAGGACGGACACCCCCCCCCTCATTGGAATGGGGAGTTATTGAATGGAAGAACCGAGTACTACATGTTATAATATATAATAAACTACAACTATGGACAGTGTGCACACAATTACCACACAAACACAGCAAACTGCCTTATTTAAAGTGCAACTTCACCCATTTTATCCAGCTCCTCTCTCCCCTCATATACACAAATATATATATATATATATATATAAATATATATATATATATATATATATATATATTCTTACCTAGTTTCTCAAAATTTCGATCCGCGTTCTGCGTGTAGGGGCTCATTCTTTTCAGTGGGATGCTCTACCCCCCCCCCCCCAAAATGTCACTAAAATAATCTCTGACGCTTTCAAACGCTCTGCACCAAGCCTCAGAGTGCCGCAGCCCTGTAGTTTGTTTGGCATTCATGAGAACGCCAATATGTGGGGGGGGGGGGGGTGCCTTTAACAATTAAGGGCCCATTTACACTATGTGTGCAGTTCCATGTGGAAAAACGCAGGTAACGGCAATGACGCACAGAAAACAATAGCTTTCTATGTGTTATGTTCACACCAGAACGCTGTTTCTCTGCGTTCCTTAGCAGTGCGATTTTATGCAACAGGTTTGCATAATATCGCAACATAGATAAATGTGTCAAAATGTACCTCTCACTCACAGCCATAGCTCAGAGGAATCATGCCTTTGAAAAAAAATATATGCAGAAAAACACATGAAAACGCAACAAATGCAATGCACTGCAGGCACGTTTTTATGTGTGTTGTAGTGTGAATGGGCCCCAATGTCACCCTCACACTTCTGCAAAAGAGCAGCATGTTTTCTCTGCGAGTCTGAAATGGGGGGTGTAATGGTGGGGAATGCATGCGTGATTTTGCTTGCCACCCCATGAACTTTAAAGTGATTGTAAACCCTCCTGAAAAAAATAAATAAACACCCTGCAACATAAAGGCATAACGAGCTAGTATGCATAACATTATGAATTACTTATCCAAGAATGAAGCCCTCGCAGCCGTCCTCATCTCCCCCTCCGGCCGGCGACATCTATCCCAGAGGTTACTTCCGGGTATCTCGTCTCCGGCGCTGTGATTGTCCGGAGCCGCGATGATGTCACTCCCGCGCATGCACGGGAGTCACCGGGAACAGCACAGTACAACTGAAGCAGCGGTACGTACGAGCCATTGCTTCAGTTGGCTTAAGTGCACATGTGCCACATGACGTCAGTACATGCAAATACAGGGATATCTCCTAAACCGTGCAGGTTTAGGAGATATCCAGTGCAGCTACAGGTAACCCTAATTATAGGCTTGCCTGTAGTTTAAAGTGGCTGTAAAGAGTTTACAACCACTTTAATGGCATCTCAGTCTTAGTCCGTAGGGTTCAATATTGAGTTGGCCCACTCTTTGCACCTATAATAGCTTCAAGTCTTCTGGGAAGGCTGTCCACAAGGTTTAGGAATGTGTCCATAGGAATGTTTGACCATTCTTCTAGAAGTGCATTTGTGACGGAAGGCACTGATGCTGGAAGAGAAGGCCTGGCTTGCGGTCTCCACTCTAATTCATCCCAAAAGTGTTCTGAAAGAATGGTCAAACATTCCAATAGACACACTCCTGAACCTTCTAGATAGTCTTCCCTGAGTTGAAGCTGTTATAGCTACAAAGGGTGGGCCAACTCAATATTTTACCCTACAGAATAAGACTGGGATGCCAGCTTGAGCTTGCTTGGCTGGACTTCTCCTATGGGTCACAGGAGTGCAATTCGTTTTGCACTCCTGTGACCCGTTTTCAGCAGAGAGCGGTCTGAAATCTGCTCTCTGCTGACGTCACTGGAATCAGTCCAGGCACAGCATCATCACAACAATAAAGTCTGGATCCGCTAGGTGCCTGGACTGATGCCTGTCTCACCCTCTCGCAAACTGCCGAGAGCCTGAGGTGGCCGCTCCGCCCCTCCACAACTCAGAGCTCCAGTGAGCATGGAGGAGCAGAGAGGAGAGCTGCTGATTGACAGTCAGCAGCTCTCTGCTCGGGGATCTGTGAGAACTGAGCCATTGGCAGTGTCTGATGGCTAGGTTCTCAGTGTAGAGGCGGTGGGGGACAGATGCAGCATCAGACCGATGCTGCATCCACCTAGGTAAGTATGAATGGCCAAGAAAAAAAAAAAAGCATACTTCCTTTTTTAAAGTTCATGTGTGTGTAATGGCAGGCATCCCAATACTTTTGACAATATAGTGTATGTGGACCTAGGCTTAATTATCGCCTAGGCGGGGTTGTCAGCAAAGTTCTCCACACACAAGCCACAGGTATCTGCTAATCCGACACCAGAGATCCGGCAGCATGTGTATGCATGCATGAGATCTCACAAACTAATGTACATATTGGCCAGCACAGCATAGATCTTCAAGTAACGTCCAGAAGTTTTTATTCAGAGTGATCACACCACAGCAGAAGAGTGCAAGTTTTTGGGGTCACACATGACTCCTTTATCAGGCATATAACTAGGAATGGTCCCAATGTTCGAGTTGTACGTAAGTTCAACTCGAACAATGGGTATTCATTTGTTCACAGAACAAACATATGGGTCGTTCGCGGCAATTTCGAGCATCGCGGAGTGCCCCATTAAGCACTGCGAGATCGCAGTGCATTGACGGTTGCTGATTGGCCAAAGTATGCATCTGACCTGCATACAGTGCAGGCCATGTACAGTATATAATACAGTGAAGGCGGTGTACACAGTATATAATACAGTGCAGGCGGTGTACAGTATATAATACAGTGCAGGCAGTGTACACAGTATATAATACAGTGTGTACAGTATATAATACATTGCAGTCAGTGTACAGTATATTATACAGAGCAGGCGGCATACAGAATATAATACAGTGCAGTCGGTGTATAGTATATAATACACTTTAGGCGGTGTACAGTATCTAATACAGTGCAGTTGGTGTACAGTATATAATACAGTGCAGGCGTTGTACACAGTATATAATACAGTGTGTACAGTATATAATACATTGCAGTCAGTGTACAGTAAATAATATAGTGCAGTCGGTGAACAATATATAATACAGTGCAGGTGGTGTACAGTATATAATACACTTCAGGCGGTGTACAGTATATAATACAGTGCAGGCAGTGTACAGTATATATAATACTGTGTATAGCAGTGTGAAAAATTCCCATTATGTCCGGAAGGCCACCAAGGAGAGGAAGACTCTCACAGGCACTAAAAGAGGGCAAGCAGCCTCTGTGTCTACAGTGAAAATTGGTGGTCGCAGACATGGTGCATCACCTGCAGGCGGGGCACACTTGTCCTTTTTTTTCTGCTGCTGGCCGTATTATTGAGCCACAACATGCAGAAGAGTTGATGGAGTGGATAACTAAGCCGTCCTCTTTCTCTGTCACCCATGCTGATACTAGTTTGCCTTCCAAAGCGAACTATTCCACCAGCTCCTTGTCCAAAGTTGCTCCTTCCGTAGCCCCACCATCAGGCATGGAGGAGTCACCAGAATTATTCGATCATAGTATCGGTTACATGCTGCTGGGGGATGCACAGCAATTTGAATGATTCGATGTTGGTTCTCAGGTTGAGGAAGGGAGGAACGTGAACCTAGAGAGAGGGGGTGCCACAGAAGGACAAGAAACTACAGTCATGTTCCCCCAGCTGCAGCATACTGCCAAGTTTGCTCCAGTGATCTAGAAGGGAGGGGATGATGAGGTCACTGATTGTATTTGGATGCCTGAGAGAAGAGAGGAGGAAAGTGAGGAGGATGAGGAGGCACAACTCCAATGAGGCAAGATGTCCTCCAGGGGCCAGCTTAAGGGCAGCCACCCTAGAGCTCCACAGCTGCAGGGCACTGCTCACTCCCAGCTGACTTCCAAAAGTTCATTGGTGTGGGCTTTTTTCAACACGTGCAGTAGATCGCACCATTGCTGTTTGCAATCTCTGAAGCGGATCAAGTGTGGCCAGGACACCACCCACTTGGGCACCACGTGCTTGACAAGACATATGATGACCTGCCATGCAGTCCATTGGCAACAGCACCTGAAAGACCTACATCATAAAAAAGCAGACTTCTCTTTGCTCCTCATCTGGGATCCCAACCTCTACTATACCTCAAGTCCTCTCAAAAACCTGCACTGAGAGGAATGAAGGTATAGCAATAGGTGCCACAAGTACTTGCAGCCAATCTGCTAGCAGGACACCACCTGTTGATTTCAGCAGGCAAATTTCACTACCCTAGTTGCTGAACCGTAAAAAAAAAAATACTGTCCCAGCCATCCACATGCTCAGCGTCTAAATGCTAGCTTGGCCAAATTGCTAGCACTACAACTGTTGCCTTTTAATTTGGTAGACTCTGCCCCCTTTAGTGAATTTGTGGAATGTGCTGTACCACAGTGGCAGGTTCCAAAAATAATTTTCTTTTCACGTAAGGCCCTTCCAGCTCTCTACCATCATGTGGAAGAAAATGTTTTAGTTTCGTTGGATAGGACGTTCAGCAGCAAGATTCACATTGCCGCTGACTCATGGTCCAGCAGGCATGGTCAGGGACATTACCTTTCCTTCACGGCACACTGGGTAACTCTGCTGGCAGCTGGGAAAGCTGGGGATGTAGGACAGGGCTCAGTGTTTGAGCTTGTTCCGCCACCACGCTTCCAAAAAGCTGTGTTTCTTGACCAGGTAACCAGGCTTATAAGATCTTCTGAGGCAGGCCAGAAAAGTCTGTGGTCATTTCCAGCGGTCATACAATGCCAGTGCTCAGCTGGCTGACATTCAACGGTAATTCAGCCTGTCCACCAACCGCCTCATTTGTGACATACACACCAGGTGAAACTCAACATTGGCAATGCTACAATGGCTGCCTACACAGCAGAGGGCCATCAATGAGTACCTGTGTGAGAATGGCACCAAGACATGCTCAGGGGAGCTTGGCTTCTTTTTGTCACACCAGTGGCTACTGATTAAGGATGCATACACTGTCCTGTCACCATTTGAAGAGGCCACAAGGATGATGAATAGTGACAATACATGCATCAGTGACACCGTCCCTCTAGTCTTTTTGCTGGAGCACACGCTTCATGAAATCATGGACAGGGCACTTGAGGCAGAACAGCGGGAGGAAGGGGAGGACTTCCTTTCCTCTCAAGGACCCCTTTATGCAGATTCCATTCCTATGGGGCCACCAAACACACAGGAGAAAGAGGAAGAGGAGGAGGATTGTGTCAGCATAGATGTAGAGGATAACATGCAGCAGTCTTCAAGGGATGGTTTTCAGTCCCCAGAAACCCAAGGATTTGTACGTTGCTGGGAGGAGGTAGTTCCTGACAATGTAATCCTTAGTAACCCAGAGGACTCAGAATCTCGTGCCTCTTCCAACTTACGCTGCATGGGCTCCCTGATTCTGCAAAGCCTGCGAAAGGATTCGTGGTATCAAGGAGAGGGATTATTACTGGCTGGCAACCCTTCTTGATCCACGTTACAAGGGTAAAGTTGCAGAGCTTATCCTGCCTTCGCAGAGGGAGCAGAGGATGAAACATCTTCAGGACACCTTGAAGAAAGCTTTGTGTAATGCCTTTCCAGACCCTGGGAGGTCACCATTTCCTGGTCCTGGACAACCGTTTGTGAGCCTTCGTTCGGTCAGAGGAAGAGCGGTGGAGAAGGTGGCCGGCTCACTGATGCCTTTAAACAATTCTTTAGTCCTCAGCGACCAGGGTTTTTAGGTTTAAGCAACCATCAGCAGCGTCTGCATTATATGGTACAGGAATATCTAGGGGCAAGAACAGACTTGGAGACCTTTCCAACATAGCATCCACTGGGTTACTGGGTCTTGAGGATGGACCACTGGCCAGAACTTGCTCAATATGCAAGCAAACTACTGGCCTTTCCTGCATTCAGCCTGCTTTCTGAATGGATATTCAGTGCTGCTGGACGGTTTGTAACAGATCAAAGAGTGTGCCTGTCCACAGACTCTGTGGGTAGGCTTACATTTATCAAAATGAATCAGTCCTGGATCAGCAGCTATCAAGCCCCTGATGCTGATGTAATTGATTGAATTTGCTAGGGATCTGGGATCCATTGTAGACTGCCTATGCTGCCTATCCTATTCCTGAATCTGGATTATGCTAGCTTCCAACAATATTTTTGGTTTAGTGCACCACCAACACCTACGGTCCTATTTTTCTGCACCTGTTTAACATGTGCGTGTAATTTTTAATTTTTTTTTATAATTTTTAACAGCAGGGTCCGTTCTTGTACCCAACAGTAACTGTGAGGGGTTAGAGTGTTCAGGCACTGCCAACACCATAGGCCCAATTTTTCTGCACCTGTTTTACAGGGGCATGGAATTTAAATTTTTTCACAAACTTTTAACAGCAGGGCCCATTTCTGCGCCCAACAAGATTAACTGTGAGGGGTTACAGTGTTCTTGGTGACCTTGGGCCTCGGCTTGCATGTAGATGAGACCCTCATACGAACCACAGGGGTGTCCTGGACAGGAGGCAAAGGAGGAGCAAGAAAGGCACAGCAGGAGAGTGCACTGCCAGGCAAGTCTCCAGGGAGAAGAACAACTGGTCACAGCGAGGAGGGCTGGTGAGTGACATGCACAGACCTTAAAGCACTGGGGAGGCGCGCCTGAGAGGACTGGGAGGATGCAGTCTGGGATGGGTGCACAGCCAGAGAAATGGACTGTGGTGTCATGGGCAGTGGAGAAGGGCAGCTGCAGCCAGGAGGGCTGACAGGGCCTGAAGATGGCTGACTGGGCTCAGTAGCCGCATGTAGGACAGCTAGCACCAGATACTTTCTATCTTGCTACAATATAGGTGCCTGTGGCTCCTGCCTGTAAAGGGCAATTGCTAAGGCCTGGCAGAGTCAGTCTCAGGCCTAACCACAGGGTGCTAGCTATGCCTGGAAGCTCATGCAAATAGAGTGCTGGATGAGCTGAGGAGTAGTAGTCTGCAGTAAGAGTTGTGCTGGAGGAAAAGAGGCCTGTATATACCTGAGAGTATATCATTTGTCCCAATTTTTACTTTCTGCTATAAAATACATCCAATAAAAAAATGTAAAAAATCGAATTTCTTCATAAATTTAAACCAATATGTACTCTGCTACATGTTTTTGGTAAAAAAATAATCCCGATAAGTGTATATTGATCGGTGTGCGCAAACCATGGGATACTTTTATTTATTTTTTCACAAGTAATGGCAGCAATCAGCGACTTATAGCGGGACTGCGATATCGCGGCTGACAAAATGGATACCTAACTGACACTTTTGAAACTTATTGGGGACCAGTGACACTAATATAGTGATCAGTGCTAAGAAAAATATGCACTGTCACTGTACTAATGATACTGGCAGGGAAGGGGTTAACTTCAGGTGCGACCAAAGGTCAAATGTATGCCTAAGTGGTGCTCGCTAACAGTGGGGATGTGCTTTGACTAGGGGAAGGTAAAGATCCATGTTAACCTGTTGTCGGTGAACCAAATATTTAGTACATGGAAACCTGCTTTTTTTTGATTGACCAAATAATAGACCAAATAATAGTTCAGTTTGAAGGCTTTGAAATGAAAGTCTTGAATAAAATGGCAATTGCAACTTTCTGCACAAAGAGTCTCACAATCTGCACCAAATAAATACAGGTACAGAAAATGAGTTTTTGAGTATTTGGCACAACAGAGGTGTGCAGTAAACAGCTATACATTTGCACCAAAAAAAGGATGTCTGCTGTGAAAATTTACATTCTTCAACAACCACCATTCTTAGTTTATCTGTCCCAGTCAGTGTTCAATCCTCATCTCTAAAGGCTAGTTTACATTTATGTTAGCCCTTTGGAGAGCGATCCACAGAGGATGATTAACAGACGGTGAGGAGGCATTATGTCACCTCCTCACCACCTGTTTTAACCGTAAAAGCCTGCCCCACCATATGAGCAACCTGCATGCAGCTGCCAGGTGGTTGCAAAGTAGCCTCATTCACTTAAAGCAGAGCTCTACCCAAAAGGGAAAGCTTCACTTGTCTGCCTCCCCATGCCCCCCCCCCCCCCGCCCCGCTGCCACATTTGGTACCTTTTTGAGGAGGGAGGGGGGAGAGGGTACCTGGTTTTGACAGGTACCCACTCCCACTTCCTGCTGAGTTTTCTGCTGCAAACTCAGCCGGAAGTTTGGCCCCCATCCCTCTTCCCCTGCAGCCAGACCATTCAGAGAGCATGCTTTGCGCATATGCAGTAGGGAGCTGGCTGTGAAGGTCAGGCTTCACTGCTGGTTTCCCTTAGTGGAGATGGTGGTGGCAGCACCCAATAGCCAATTGAAAAATCAGGTTGGATGAAGACACCACTGGATTCCTTGACAGGTAAGTGTCCTGCTATTAAAATTAAGCAGCTACAGTATGTGTAGCTGCTGACTTTTAATTTTTTCTGCAGGAGCCTGGAGCTCATCTTTAAATGTACTGTCTACCGAATATGTTGTGGAGATGAGTTTTGCCACGCGCCTGGCACTAAACACTTGAAGGCTAAAGCAGCAGGGTATAATTCTTTCCCTTTTTATGTGTGTGTAGCACCCCCTTGTGTAAATGGAGTTAGAGTGCTTTCACACTGAGTCTTTGGGGGCGTCGGCGTTGGGGGCATTGGGGGTAAAGCACTGATATTTTTAGCGGCACTTTATCATCGTTTTAGCGTCTCTATTCAACCACTAGCGGGGCGCTTTTAACCCCCGCTAGCAGCCAAAAAAGGGCTTTGCTAGCGGTGTGGCAGGGTAATGGGCAGGGGCGCTTTAGGAGCGGTGTATACACGGCTCCTACAGCGCTGCAAAGATGCTGCTTGCAGGAGTTTTTTTACCACCCTGCAAGCGCACTGCTCCAGTGTGCAATCACTCGGGCTTTCACATTGGAGTGAGAGGAGAGGCTCTTTACAGGTGCTATTTTTAGCGCTATAGCACCTGTAAAGCGCCTCAGTGTGATAGCAGCCTTATAGGTAAAGTTCATTTGGTTTCACTGTAGCCGGTGGAGCCAGGGTTATTTGGGGTTGCTTACAGTTCAGCTGGCAGGTTCTAAGGGCTGAGCCACTGTTGCCTCCCCTTGGCTTTCCAGAACTTAGTGGGTGAAGGGATGGAGATAAAAGCCTGAATAGTTGTGAGAGCTCTACCAATCCCTGGGTGGAAGGTGGAGAGATTGCCGATCCAGAGGCCTAGAGGGGACCCCTATGCTGGGGGGCTCTGCCTCCAGGCAGAAGATGTGGGGTGGCAATGGATAGAGAGGTGAATGAACCAGAGAGCAACCCTCACCCCCCCCCCCTTTAGTTTCATCTCAGATGGTTGCGACACCCTGGCAAGTAAATGGAACCTAACTAGCAGGATGCCTGGGCAGAAGTCATCATCCATGCTGCAATATTAAAAGAGATGGAGTGAGTAACCGCTACAGCCCTCTGTCCCCCCCCCCCCCCCCCCAAGCCTAAAAGGGAGATTACAGCCAAGAGCAATATTCAGCTAGCTTTCAGAGGAACAATATACTGTTATCTTTCACCCTTGCTGGGGGAATTCTCGGTTAGAGCCAGGTGCGATGGCATTTTGCAGGGAAGACTAAAGTAGCTGAACTCAAGTTGAGACTTCTGGCTAGCCAGGATGTACTGTTATTACAGAGCGAATACAGTCTGGGAGTCTTTGCTATAAGTCTGTGATCATTCAAGTTGTTCTCAAAGTTCTACATTGACCAAGTTCTAGGCATTCCATAACCACCCTAACCCCATCTAAGTTATTTACCCCAATAAATAACAAAACCAAAGCTGTTGGCCTGGTTCTTTGACTATGTGTGCCTGCTGAAAATGCATGTTGCCTGGCTTTGCAGATAAAAGGGGACCCAAAATCCAGTGGCTCCTGAGGTGGTAGTGCTGCAAATACATCCTTATCCACTGCCTTTGCAGCTTAAGGTGGAGCAGTTGGGGGGGGGGGGGGGATAAAAATGCAGCTCAACCACATGTTTTACCACCCCAACCGCAATGTAAATGAGCACTAATATTGCGTCAGTGTGTAATGCAAAACATGTAGCCTTTCATTGCAATTCTTGGTGCAGTCTAGCTCACATACTGTACATTGCATTGCACACAGCTAATCTATTTGTTCTTTTTAATGCATTGACAGCCTAGCTTTTCATATATATCTTTCACATAAGAAAACAGAAGGCAGACATACATAAAACCCTTCAGTTCTTTTTGGCTGACCTGTAGGGCCAGAGCACATTCCATTAAATCTGTAGCTTTAAATCTCTTGAGATCTGTCATATGTTCTTTTAGGAATGCAAGAATTTTCTGCACTCTGCAGTAGTATACAATATTACTGACCAAAGTTCCTAGACCAGCGTCTACTTATACTTACCTAATAGACATTAGCACACATGGATTCCCGTCTACAGTTTTCCACAAGATACTTGCTACCCCATGGCCAATTTGGTCATGTGAATAAGACCTAAGATTGCCATCAGGGATGATATCAATCCACCTGGTGGTACTCAGTAACAGCAAAAACTGTAAAGGGGAAACAGCCAAGCCACTGCTGGGCGGATGTACAGTGCTTTGAAAAAGTATTCATACCCCTTGAAATTTTCCACATTTTGTCATGTTACAACCAAATACGTAAATGCATTTTAATTGTTTGTTTGTTTTTTTGTGATAGACCAACATAAAGTGGCACATAATTGTGAAGTGGAAGAAACATGATAAATGGTTTTCACATTTTTATACAAATAAATATGTGAAAAGTATGGCGTGCATTTGTTTTCAGCCCCCCCAAGTCAGGTTTTCTTCTAAGATTGCCCTGTATTTGGTTCCATCCATCTTCCCATAAACTCTGACCAGCTTCCCTGTCTGTGCTGAAGAAAAGCATCGCCACACAATGATGCTGCCACCACCATGTTTCATAGTGGGGATGGTGTATTCAGAGTGATGTGCAGTATTAGTTTTCTGCCACACATAGCACTTTGTTTTTAGGCCAAAAGTTCAATTTTGGTCTCATCTGACCGGAGCACCTTCCACAGGTTTGCTGTGTCATCCACATGGCTTCTTGCAAACTACAAACAGGACTTCTTATGGCTTTCTTTTAACAATGACTTTCTTCTTGCCACTCTTCCATGAAGGTCAGATTTGTGGAGTGTACGACTAATAGTTGTCCTGTGGACAGCTTCTCCCACCTGAGCTGTAGATCTTTGCAGCTACTCCAAGGTTACCATGGGCCTCTTAGCTACTTCTCTGATTAATGCTCTCTTTGCCTGGCCTGTCAGTTTAGGTGGACGGCCATGTCTTGGTAGGTTTGCAGTTGAGCCATACTCAAATTTTAAATTGATGAACTGAACAATGCTCCGTGAGATGTTAAAAGCTTAGGATATTTTTTTTTATAACCTAACCCTGCTTTAAACTTCTCCACAACTTTATCCCTGACCTGTCTGGTGTGTTCCTTGGCCTTCGGGATGCTGTTTGTTCACTAAGGTGCTCAAGCAAATCTCTGAGGGCTTCACAGAACAGCTGTGTTTATACTGAGATTAAATTACACACAGGTGGACTATTTACTAATTAGGTGACTTCTGAAGGCAATTGGTCCCATTAGATTTTAGTTAGGGGTATCAGAGTAAAGGGGGCTGAATACAAATGCACGCCACACTTTTCATATATTTATTTGTAAACAAAATTTAAAACCTTTATTATTTTCCTTCCACTTCACAATTATGTGCACTTTGTGTTGGTCTATCACATAAAATCCCAGTAAAATGCATTGACAGTTTTTTTTTTTTTTTAACAAACCAGAATGTTCCTTTATTGCAAACAATGAAGACACGTTACATCAAATAAGCCCAACATGGACCAAATCCAAGCAAAGAAAAACAACATATAGTACATGTACCGGAAGCAGACATGAAATGAAAATACATATCCAAAAAAAGGGAAAACGGGAAAGTTACAGGGAATAAGACAAAGAGAAGGGAAAAAAGGGTAATTAGAAGGACGTGGGACCCCCACTCTCCCACCCAACAGCCCCACCCTCAGCCCGTCCATGCCATCCATACCTTGGAGAATTTTTGGGGACAGTGTCTGTTCATGTAAGTGAGTTTATATAACGGGAGCACCGCATTGATGGACTTTTCCCACATACCAACCGTAGGGGGAGAAGAGGTGTGCCACCTCAGTATAATTTCCCTTTTGGCATAGAACAGGAGGTAAGTCAACAGCAGTTTGGTATATCTGGGCCTCTGATCATCGTCCTGAATCCCCAGCAAAGCCAACTCCGGCGACAGGGGGAGTTCCAGCTGGAGGCGACCATTAATAGTGTCAACTACCTGGGCCCAGTATTCAGCAACTTTGGGACAACTCCAGAACATATGGAAATACGTGCCCACAGCCTGTTTGCATCTGGGGCAGTCCCGCGATCGCTGGGGATACAGTTTATGAAGCCTTTGGGGAGTGTAGTAGACCCTGTGCAGGAATTTAACCTGAATCAGCTTTTCCCTGGAGGATATCAGGATAGCGGTGCTATCCGCCAGACAGTCCTCCCAGTCAGACCTATCCAGGCCAGGTAAGTCTGCCTTCCACAGGTCCCACAATTTATGCATCTTAGCAGAGTCCATCCGTAACAGGCCAAGGTACAGATCCGACAGGGGCCTATCCACCCTCTCCTGCACTAGTATCCCCTCAATAGGGTCCATCTGCAGTCTAATCGGGGAGGGGAACTGTGCCCCGATGGCATGGCGTAACTGGAGGTAGCGGAACAGCATCCAACCCGGCAAGCGGTACTTCTCCCGGAGGGCTGAGTAGGAGAGCAAGACACCATCCTCGTATATGTTCCCCAACGTGCTAATCCCATATCGAACCCAAATCCGCGGATCCGGCACTCTCTGTACATGGGAAAGACCAGGGTTGCCCCAAAGAGGGCAGCGAGGGGACCAGTCCCGCGGGCCAACAAGCCCTCGTCTGGCCACCATCCATGCCCTGAGGGTAGTTTTTGTAGGTGCCGGGAGCTCGCTGCGTGCCCGCCCCCCCTTATATACCAAGGCGCTCAGCTCAGTGAATGACCCCACGACCTCCGCTTCTAAGCACACTGCAGCATTCCCTCTAGGGAGCGCGAGCCACCACCGAACCGAGACCAACACCGCCGCCCAAAAGTACGCCCGATAATCCGGTAACGCCAACCCCCCACAGCGGGCAGGGAGCATCAGGGTAGCACGAGCCAGCCGGGGGGTCCCCCCCCTCCAAATAAAGGAGCCCACGCATTTGTCCACCTCCGCAAAAAAGGACTTGGGCACCCAGGTAGGACTTTGGCGAAAAACATACAAGAATTTGGGGAGGAAAATCATCTTCAGCAGATTGATGCGGCCCATAAGGTTCAGAGGGAGGGTGGCCCAAGCCGCACACCTAGTCCGAAGCTGGGACAGGACCGGCTGCAGATTAAGCTCCCCAAAGCTTGACAGCTCCCTTCCAACCCGGATGCCCAAGTATTTAAATTGATCGACCCAGCGGAGAGGCACATCTACAGTGCGGTCCTGAGCTTGCGGGTCAATTGGAAATAAAATGGATTTGGACCAATTGATGCGGATACCGGAAAATCTACCAAAGGTGTTAAAGATCTCAAGAGCCGCTGACAGGGAGTCATCCGCATCCTGGAGATACAGAAGGGCATCATCCGCGTATAACGAAATTTTCTCCTCCAGCGATCCCAGCCGCAGCCCCCGCACCCTCTCCGAGGCCCTAACCAGCACCGCCAGAGGCTCAATCGCCAATGCAAACAGGGCCGGGGAAAGGGGGCAGCCCTGCCTCGTACCCCGCTGTAGTGGGAAGGATGTCGAGAGGCTATTATTGGTCCGAACCCGGGCCCGAGGTTCCCGATACAGTATCCACAGCCAACGGAGAAACCTAGGCCCAAACCCGAAGCGACCCAAGAGTTCCCATAAAAAGACCCATTCCACCGAGTCAAACGCCTTTTCGGCGTCCAGGGAGGCGATGACCCGTTTCCCGCAGTTACTATGCGCTATGCAAAAGTTAATAAAAAGGCGCCGGAGGTTGATGTCGGTGCCCTTCCCGGGCACAAACCCAGTTTGGTCTGAGTGGACCACCTCCTCTAATACCGCAGACAACCTGTTCGCCAGGATTTTCGCCAGCACCTTGACATCTACATTCAAGAGCGATATCGGACGGTAAGAGGAGCAGTCTTCAGGATCCTTACCCGGTTTGGGCACCAACACCACCACCGCCTCATACATAGATGCCGGTAGTGCCTCCAGACGGAAGCACTGAGCATACAGGGACACCAGCCGGGGGGCCAGTAGATCTAAATACTGTGAGTAAAATTCCCTAGGCAGGCCATCTGCCCCAGGGGTCTTCCCTGCCTGCAATTGCGACAGGGCAGCCTGGACCTCCTCCAAGGTAATATCCTTCTCCAGTGCCGAACATGCCTGAACACTAAGGGACGGAAGGGGGACACCCTCCAGGTTTCCAGACAGCTCCTGAGAGCTATAGTCCACCCTGGTCGAGTATAGGTGTCGATAGTACTGGGCAAATCGTAGATTCACCTCCTCTGAGGACCGCAGTAATGTCCCGTCCAAGGCCCGTACCCCAGGAATGTGGTTGACCGCAAACTGTCCCCTAGCCAGCCATGCCATCAGACGTCCCCGTACTCAAAAATTTTTTGGGCTGTAACTAGCCGTGACTTCTGCATCCCCTCCACCCGATTCAGGGACAACCGGTGCAATGCAAATTGCCATTCCCCATAGGCCAGCTGATCAGGATTAGCCACATACCCTTCCTCCTTTTCCTTAGCAACCCGCTCTAGTTCATCCAGAGAGTGGGAGGCCTGCCTGCGAGCGGCCGAAATCCTAGCAATATATTCCCCCCTAGTCCAAGCTTTAAAGGCATCCCACGTTACCAGGGGGGACAAGCCAGCCTCATTCTCCAGCCAGAAGTGGCACATCCCCTCCTGTACTGCCTCCCGCACCCCCTCAGCATTGACAGTTTTGGTTGTAACATGACAAAACGTGGAAAATTTCAAGGGGTAAGAATACATTTTTAAAGGCACTGTAAATCCACGGGAACAGTGGTCATCGGCAAAACCCTGGAGACTTCTTGCAGAACCCTAGGGATCCGCAGAACTCCAGTTGAGAAACCCTGTTATAAATTCAATCTGATCCTGCTGGTGCCTGAGATTTCTTCAACAGGAGGTATACCTTGCAGTGAAATCACTGCAGCACTATCGCTCAATTAGTGGCAAAGGGAAGGAGAAGTTGAACGGTGTCTCCACCGCCCATTCCCAGACTGTGTTGCCTTGTGGTAGAGTAGTAATATGGAGATGGAGAGAGCAAAAGGGGATGGCAAGTGGGCCAACTTTTCTATTAGGGTGGCTATACATGCTTCGAATCTCAGCTGGTTCATCAAGATTCGAACCGTTAATGGGTAGCTGAATGTACCAAGTTGATCGACCAATCAACTTGGATGCAATCAGCCCGCCAGATTGTCTTGTGAGAAGACAATTGCTGCTTCCCTTGTCAACATTCCCCTGTGTTGATGGGGGAATCACGCAAATTTCTTTCCTGAAACCCATGTATAGCCAGCCTTAGGTCCCTTTCAAGTTTCACACAAGAGGTCCTATCAGGTCATTCCAAAATGGAAAAAAAAAGTTTTGTGCCAATTTCCACTTAAAAGACAAATGTTTATAAAGCATAATTTTACCTTATAGCTCTTTCTTGAAAATAGTTTTCCTATTTTTTGTGAAATTCTTGTATGTATACACAAACCCACATACAGTAGATGAAAGGACTCTTCCAGCAATGCCCAATAGAAAACAATCAGGTTTCTTGCTTTGTGGTAACCAAGGACTGTGGAGTGTTATACCTATGTGAATATTTACAAAGTTAAAAGCTGGGAGCTTTTGGCTAGCCGGTTTTTGTGGCTCCAGTCATTGTTTGCATATTTTCAATTGGCACATAAAAAGCCTGTAAAGTAATGACAGAAGACAATAATAACCTCTTCAGGGCTGTTCTTTCTGCCACTAAATTATACTCATGCCCCTAAAAGGAAGTGACCATTAAGGGCAACTAGACATCCTGGCATCTGGGCTGAGTGGCAGTTTTATGATGTACTGTGTTTACCTGATACTGGTGCAAATATTAAGCGATATACACAAGCAGATAAAATTACCCAGGCTGTAATCTTGGCCAGTATCCATGGTTTGATATCGCTCTTAGCATTTACAATCAGATTTAATATAATTGACAAGTATCTGAAACACCAGAGGATGTGCTTCATGTTCTGTGGATATGTCCCAAACTTTCATCTTGCAGGCAGAGATCCATTCATTGCTGTCGATAACCTTGAGCCATGATTTGCCAGATCTTCCAGAAATGTATCTGCTTACTTTGATCCTAAACCATGTACTGGGCAAGTACTCCAATACCTAGTAAGACTGTTTTGTTCTACAGAAAAAAGGAAATTTGTTTAAAGTAGAACTATAGACAATTTTTGATTTTGGATAGAGCAAGGTTAGAACCCCTGTCAGATTTTTTTTTTTCGCCATCTGTGTCCCATTGCGGAGATTTCCCTTAACTTCCTGTCCCATAGACAATCAGGAAGTTAGAGGAAATCCCTGCAAATTAGGGGAATTCTTTGGGGACCCCCAAGTCACCGTAACTAAGGTTGCCACCTGTACGGGTTTGACCTGGACGGTCTGGGTTTTGCAGCTTGTGCCCATGGTGTCTGTCTACCTGGAACCCAGACCTCCAGTCCGGTCAGGTAAATCTGTCCCAGTGCAGTGAGAGAATTCTGTGGGATATCCTCAGGAATTTCTGTCAGCTGCGCCTAGCTCTGTGTGCTCTCTGCTCTGCCTTCTCCCCCGCTAGAACCTGCCACCCCTCCACCTGACTGATTAATCTTTGCAATCATTGGTTGCTAGGACCGCTAGTGTACTAGCATCCTATGACGCTTGTGCGCAGCACGCACAGGATTTTTTTCCGCTCCACATCACAGTTCCACCCCCTAACTCCAGCCAGTTCCCAGCATCCCACACACTCACTCGCAGCTGCAGAGTCCCTCCAGCCAGTAAGGCGTTAGACAATCTTCTAGAAGAGGGCAGATGGTGCTGTTTTTAAGGGGGTGGTCTCTTTTTAATAGAGGTCTCTAAAGAAGGGGGGGGGGGGCACTGATATAAGGGCAGTGTGAGATAATGGGGGACTCTAATAGAGGATTCTGATTGCTGGTCTAATTCTGACCAACTATTAAATCAGCAGTCAGCACCCCCCCATTAGAGTCCCCCATTATATCAGAGTCACCTTATATTAGCACCCCCCCTTACAGACTCCCATTAGATCAGAGTCCCTTTATTTTAGCACCCCTCTTAGAGTCCCCTTATATCAGCGACCCACCTCAGAGGCCAAAAGTTGGTCTCTAAAGGGGGTTCCGTGATATAAGGGGTCTCTGATCTAAAAAAAAAAAGCTTGCTGTGTGCTGCTCAAGTGTTCAAGTTTGGCTTCAAGAAAAGGTGGCAACCCTAACCAGAATTAGTGTTCATATTTGGAATATTCCCTGTCTATTACTTTTCTAGGGACAACCCAAAATTTGGTTTTTTTTTTTTACTTTCACTTTCAATGATAATTATACAAATAGAGAGAGGGAATCTCAAAGCGGAGTTCCACCCATTTAAAAGTCAGCAGCTACAAAAAGCGTAGCTGCTGACTCTTAATAAACAGACACTCGCCTGTTCCACGGTCCAGTGATGTGGCCGCCCAAAGCCTCGATTCTCTCCCCCTCCTCTCCATGGTGCCATCATTGCAAATGTGGGTTCCCGGCTATGGCATGCACATGCGCGAGCTGCGCTGTGTGTTATGAATGGCCTGGCAATCTTCTGGGACCTGTGACGTGTCCCAGAAGATTGGGGGGGGGGGTGAAATTCCGCTCTGTGCCGTGGCACCAGGAGAGGAAGTGGGAGCTGGGTACCTGTGAAAACTAGGTACCCGCTCCGCCCCCTCAAAAAATTACTTGCCAAATGTGGCATGTCAGGGGGTCACGAGTACTTAAATCAGAAGTTCCACTTTTTGGGTGGAACTCCACTTTAATGAGAGCACAGACGGCAATAAAAATCTGACAAGTGTTATAATTACTCTCCATTCTGTCCAAAACTGAAGAAAAGGTTTTGCCTTTAGTTGGACTTTAAAATGGAAGGACCCCTCAGCACTGGATGTAAAGATATTTGTTGCTGGGGGCGTGGTCGGACGTGGATGGGAGTGAGTGCGAGTGAGGAGTGAGAGCATGGCGCAGCTCTCCCTCTTGCCATCCTGCCTATGCTGAGACCCCCGCTCTGACTCTCCACTCCCCGGGCTTGTTTGCTGCCTAAGAGCCCCCCCCCCGTATATGCGGGTCTATGGTCCCTATGTCTAGGCTCATAGTGTCTATCTGAGCCGTTGCGGTCTGCTGCTTCTGGGTTTTGGATGTCCGCGGCTGGAGCAGGGGCTGAGATCCTCGCTGGGGATCTCGCGAGATCTCGGCGCCTAGGTTCCTGTGATATTGCAGCCTTCTTCCCTCCGCTCCGTTTGAGCTTGGCGCGCGGATACGTCTGGCGCTCTAGGCTCTGGGCGGCGGGTTCGCTGGCGTGCGGGCCCTGTGTGCAGACCCCCCTCTCCCTCGCTCTCCCCCGCCCTCCCCCTTTCGTTTTGCTGCGCTCTGCCTCCCCCCGGTTTACCTGTCAGCAGGATAGACGAGATAAAAGGCAACATATTGAAGTTCTGACAGTGCTGCCTGATAAAGGGTGCGGAGAAGGGAGAGGAAGACCTGATTGCCCTGCAGACCCCCATCCTATGGACTCATGGACTCTCATGTGGTAATGGACTAGCAAATGAGATAAGTACTCCCTTTTCCTTCCTTTTTTTTTTTTTTTTGGCTCCATTTACCAATATAGTGAACTATTGTGATCTATTGACTGGAATTACCCTAGCCTGAATATGTGCAGATATAAACAAATATAAAACAATAGTGAATACTTGGCTGAAGGGTCATTGCGGAGGTTGGAGGTCAGATGTTAATTAGTATTGCCCCCTCTGATAGATGAGCAGTTGTCACCTACGGAAGGAGAGACGCCACACTATTGCTGTCCCCCTTTTTTTTTTTTTTGGAACTGAGCGTGTTGAACTAGCGCTACCCCTGCCTGATGAACTGATAGGTGGAAATTGATTACACATAAAACAGGCTTCTACGTGGTCATCCATAAATATGTCGAGAAAAAGATCCCCTGGGGAGCAGATACCCTCAGAGGGTCAACAAATTACCCGAGCCGCTAAGGACAAAACTAACCAAATGGCTTCAGCGTCGGCAGCGGCAAAATTGGAGCGTTATGCCCACTCGGGCCCAGCCTCACCTAGCAATCTAAGCTCTCAGCAGGCAAATCCACATAATAAAGACACTAAAAATTCTTCCACAGATAGAAGGAGTCAAGGCCAGTCTCTGGTCAACTCCACTCTATCAGCTGCTAAGGTGGGGGGCAATAAGGGAGGGGGGGGAGGTAAATCAGCAACAATAACAACGAACCCGGAAGTAACACTAGGCAGCTCCCACTTACCGATGCCGGGCAACCTGGATGAGGAGCCTACATTAAGAGACATTTTGAATGCAATTAAGGAATGTAAAGATTCAATATCCAGTTTTGATGAACAGCTGAGATATATAAAGGAGGAACTATTGTCTATAAGGCAGGAACTGAATAGGACTATACTAAGAACTCCCGAGCTTGAGGAACGCACGGGCGCGATGGAGGACGAGTTGAGACCTGCAATGCTGGAAATTGACTCACTTAAAAAAATAGTTACTACACAAGCGGATAAACTCGATGAGATGGAGAACAGGAATCGAAGAAACAACATCAGGGTGCTAGGTCTTCCTGAGCACTCCGAGGGGACTAATTTGATAGGTTTTCTTGAGGGGTGGTTCCGAGAACTTTTTGGGGCTGCAATATTTACCCCGATATTTGCAATAGAATGGGCTTACCGTACCCCGGTAAAAGCTCGTTATGTGGGGGAGCGTCCTAGGCCTATAATGCTTAAGATCCTTAATTACCAGGATAAGGTGTCCCTACTGCGGGAGGCCAGAGCGAGGGGAGATATTAGGTTCAAAGGAGCTAGGGTCTCTTTGTATCCTGATTTCTCTCCCGACCTCCAGAAAAGAAGAGCCGAATTTATACCAGTCAAACGAGAAATGGTTAAATATAAACTAGAGTATGCGCTCCTCTATCCAGCTCGTTTAAGGGCGATTGCATTGGGAAAAACTTTTTTTTTCAACGCGCCAGAGGAAGCACTCCAATGGCTAGATGAAATTAAAAAGGACCTATAAATATACAATATAGGGCAGTAAGGTGGATTTCAAGGGATTTGGGGGTATATATTCTATGGGGGGGGGGGTGGGTAGGAATTGCGGGTTAGTTTGGTGTAAATTTTTATATTTTGTAATGTGCACAATGTAGGTGGGGGGTAGGGGTTGAGCAGCAAGGATGTGTGAAGGACAAGGAGGTATGTGTAGTGAGTGGTGGGAGTATTGTAAGAAGGCCACAAGTGTACCCCTAGGGGGTAGCCCTATGGGGCGGGGAGGTCGGGAGGTTGGCAAGGGGGGGGGGGGGGGGGTGGGAGAGTTGGGATGGGAAGGTGGGGTAAGGGAATAACAACAAAAATAATACAAGGATACACAAATTTGGAGATGCACTACTTAGAAGGGGATGGGAGAAAATATTATGCACTATATAGGGCACACATAGGTAAAATTAAAGGAAAAAAAGGGGGAAGGCTTCTTCTGGTATTATTATACTTATGCACTTTTTTTATTTATTTTTTCTCTCACTTTTTTTTTTTTTTTTTTTTCAAAACTGCCAAATGTATAAGTTGTTAAGTAATGATGCAGGTGAAATGAATTAGGATAGTATCGTGCAATGTGCGGGGCCTGGGAGATCCGACCAAAAGAAAAGTGGTATTGTCAGCTTTAGAGGGTAAAGGACCCGGATTATTATGTCTCCAGGAGACTCATCTGATGGATGATACGATTCGGTGTCTACAAGGTCGGAAATTTCAGACCCAGTTTCATTCTGTGTTCTCAACCTATGCAAGAGGGGTTAGCATCCTCGTCGATAGGGCGGTTCGGTTCGTTTGCTATAATAGCTGTATAGACGCAGAGGGTAGGTACATTTTTTTACATTGTCAAATTGAAAACAACCCCTACGTGATAGCCAACATCTATGTCCCTCCTCCATTTAAATTGGAGATTTTATATGAGTTATTATCCTTTGTAATAGATAAACCTGATATTCCAGTGATAGCAGTAGGGGACTTTAACGAAGTTTTGGATAAATCCCTGGACAGGTTCCCAACTGTAAATGCATCAACGGTGAAAGATGCAACGAGGTTAGCTCGTTTCCTACATGAAGCTGGCCTATGCGATGCATGGCGCACTCGGTACCCGGGAGAGCGACAATACTCTTGTTACTCAGCAACTTTCTCTACATTATCAAGACTCGACATGGCTCTGGTGAATAGTAGCGCGATGTTACGAGTGGATGAGGTAGAATATGGCCCGAGAGGAGTCTCGGACCATTCCCCCCTAACAGTGACACTCTCTGTAGGTAAGAAACAATATTCTGGCCAATGGAAAATGGACCCCGTATGGTTGGAACTAATGAAGGATACGGATTGGGTAACAACCGGGATAAAGGAGTTTATTAATGTCAATATGGACACAGCACCAATGGGGGTCGTCTGGGACTCTTTAAAGGCCTTTTTAAGAGGTCTTTTTATTCAACAAATTGCTAGAAACAGGGCCGGGATGAAAAAACAGGAAGAGGAAGCCATTAAGGCGGTATTAGAGACAGAAAGACAATATATTATAAACCCAAATCCTATTACACAGAAGGCCTGGCTCGATAAACAGCAAGAATTCAAGATAATCACCAGGTACAGAATGGACAATAGACGTATATTGCAGAAACAAGCAAACTTTGGGGAGGGAGAGAGAGTGGGACGTATGTTGTCCCTGCTGGTTAAAGTAAATACGGCCCCTTCAGCGATATTATCAATTAGGGCCCTAGAGGGAGGGACTACTTCTGAACCATCCATTATTAATAACACATTTTATCAATACTATACTTCATTATATAAATCTCAAGGAGGGAGCGAAGGGGGAGCTACGGCTGCCTTTCTGGGGAATCTGAATATCCCAATAGTAACGGCAGAAGATTTAGCAGTATTGGAGGCCCCAATCACTATCGAGGAACTCCAAAGAGCGGTAGCAGAGATGCCTAACTTAAAAGCACCAGGACCCGATGGGTTACCAATCGAGGTCTATAAGAGATATGGGGAGGTCCTGCTGCCACAATTATTGGAGACACTGAGGCAGTCCTTGGAGTGTGGAGCCCTGCCTTCCTCGATGTTGGAAGCCACTATAGTGGTTATTCCTAAAGAGGATAAGGACCCTATGGACCCGGCCTCATATCGCCCGTATTCGCTTTTGGGATCAGATGTAAAAATCTTAGCAAAGGTGCTTGCAACACGCCTAAAAAGAATTGTCCATAAGCTCATTCACCCTGATCAGTCGGGTTTTATCCCGAATAGATCTACTAGTATTAATATCCGTAGATTGTTTTTGAATGCCCAGATCCCAGTAGACAATGGAAGCTCCAGAGTAGTTTTGACTCTGGATGTAGCCAAAGCATTCGATAGCCTCGAATGGGTATACCTATTCAAAGTGCTTATTAGATTTGGGTTCGGACCAAATTTTCTTAAATGGATAAAACTGCTTTATACAGACCCAAGAGCGAAAATTAAAATCAATAATGTGCTCTCTGAGATGTTTTTGCTGGAACGAGGCACGAGGCAGGGGTGCCCCCTCTCCCCCCTATTGTTTGTTTTGGCGGTAGAGCCACTGGCCATCGCCATTAGGGCTAGCCCTGATATACAGGGATTTAGGAGAGGACAGGTAGAGGAAAAAATGTCATTGTTTGCCGACGATATTTTGCTTTTTCTAGGGGACGCTCAAACCTCATTAAAAGTGGCAATGAAGATGATTAGAGAATTTGGTCTCATATCAGGATTAACCATTAACTGGGATAAATCCGCTTTGATGCCACTGGAACGGGGGTTTATTTGCGCTCCCCAGGATATTTTGAACTTGAAACAGGTTGAGAAGTTCAAATATCTAGGGGTGTGGTTTACTAGGGACGCAAATTCTTACCTGGAAGATAATTTATCCCCTCTCCTAGTGAAGTTAAAACAAAAGGCTGATATTTGGAGTCGTCTCCCCCTTTCGATGGCAGGCCGCTGCAATCTGGTTAAGATGGTATGGCTTCCTCAAATCCTGTACTTCCTTCACAACTCACCAGTATGGATTGGGGAAGGATGGTTTAAGAAAATAGAAGCCTTATTCAGACTTCTTATATGGAAAAAGGGTCCACCGAGGATTAGCTTACGGACTTTGCAGCTGCCGCTGGAAGAGGGGGGGTTGGCGATTCCATACCCTAGACTCTACTACTTAGCGGCCCAGTTGCAGCATTTAGCTGGAGTAATAGCAATAAATGAAGCTAATCCCTGTCATAAGCTACTAATGCTAGGATGTCCACACAATACGCTCATGGAGGCGTTAGAGGCAAACTCGTTTAATATGCGCTGCCCAACAACTACTCAGGTTACTAAACTCTGGAAAACAGTCAAGGCTTTATTGGGATATCAGAAGGTATCCGTGGTGGCTCCCCTATGGGATAATAGGAATCTAGATGAGCTATTTAAAGTTGAAAGATGTAAGGAATGGGTAACTCAAGGGATACATAAGCTAGAGCAAATGGTGCAGGGTTCAACTATTAGGTCATTTATTGACTTAAGGTCTGAATTCTCTTTATCAAACCACTCATTCTATAAATATCTCCAGGTCAGACACGCAATTCAGGCCCAATTTAGATCACAGGAGATACAGCTGATACAGATCCCGGTGATATCCCAAATCATGTCTAGAGATACGTTAAAAGGCTTGATTTCATTTATATATACTAGGTTGGGCGATAAATTGTTAGATCGAAGTGGTATGACCAAAAGTAAAAGGAAATGGGAGAGGGATGTGGGACCAGTGTCTATACCCGATTGGGAGTGGATAATGGATCAGGGAACTAAGGTTTCTATCTCTCCGGCACAAAAAGCCTCCCAACTCTTCTTTTTTCACCGGGTTTACCATACACCTAGGAAAATGTTTAAAATGGGATGGAGAGATAATGATCAGTGTCCTAGATGTGGCCAGGTTGGAGACTTCATCCATATGTTTTGGAGGTGCCCGAAGCTTTTTAGATATTGGACACAGGTAATAGAGCACATAAACGAAATCTTTAGCTTGACATTGGATGCGACAGTGAGGACTTGCTTGTTGGCTATACCGGAGGGATATAAAATCCCTAAAAACTTATTTACACCAGTTACTAGATGCCTTTTTCAGGCAAGGAGGCTGATTGCTCAAAATTGGCAGTCACACTCTAGTCCATTACCCGAAACATGGCTGACGAATATAGGGAAAATAACTAGTAATGAAAGGGTTTTCTATACTAAACAGGGAAATAGTAAGAAGTTTGAAAGGATATGGAGTCATGGTTTGATGAAATTGAGGATTCCCTTATAGGTAGTTGTGAAAAGATCGTGTGTCTCAGGCCGCGTACACACGCGCGGACTGTTCGCCCAACTTTGTCCGTCAAACAGTTTCGGCAAACAGTCCGCTCAAAATTAGCATGGACGGACATGGCCACACACGACGGACGAACAGTTTGCTGAAACCGTGCGCGATGACGTGAACGGCACGTACGACGGGACGAAAAATACGACGTCCTATACACTGCATTATAACTTTCGGCGTGTAAATCCTTTCTGAGCATGCGCGGAACTTAGTTTGACGAACAAGCCTACACACGAGCGGACTGTTCGCTGAAACAAGGTTTCAGCGGACAGTTTTTCGGAAATTCCGTAAAACCTTGTTCGTCAAACTGTCCGCTGAAACTGTCCGCTGAAAGCCCACACACGAGCGGACTGTCCGCCCAAACACTGTTCAGCGGACAAAGTTGGGCGAACAGTCCGCCCGTGTGTACGCGGCCTCATAGTTTTTACACTCTTTTCTTCCCTTTTTTAGCTCTCCGTTTTGTTGTTTAGTGTGTTTTTTTCTATATGCGATGAAATTGACGAGTCTATGCATAAGTGTGTGTGAAAAAAAGTTTACACATGATCAGGTTGCTTTAATGTTCATCTTTATTGTGAAACACTTTTAAAAAAAAGAATCGACAAGCTTCATTTATTTTATATTGGCAGATAAACCCTTGTAGAACATGTCACACATAAGTTGAGCTACACAAAGGTGATTTGTGTATATGAACATCTCTTTTTTTATTATTTTTTTATACAAACTGAGCCTTAACCACACACAACTTTGAGTTATGCTCACAGAAATAAAAATGAGTAATTCTTTCCTTCCAATAATTTACTGACCAAACGTTTAACTTGAGAATTTACTAGATTTGTATGCCGAAAAAATGAGGGTGTATTATACACCTAACATAATAAACTTTGTAAAAAATTAAAAAGATAAATTATTAAATAAAAACATAACGTTCACTAAGACAACTAGTTTGTTTTACCCCCTTTCGGATCTGGTCAACTGGATAATCTTACTAGAACACTGAAAACCTAAGACAGCATAGCCATAAAAGGCATCCCTGAGCTGGGATGCAGAGGATGAAAGAGACAGCTTGTTTCCTAGGCTTTGCTGTATCTTAAAGTAGAACTGCAGGCAATTAACATAAGACTATGAGCAGGCAGACTATTATCGTAGTAAAATACCTACCTACCTGCTCACCTTATATCGCCACCATGCTTTCTGTGTGTCGGGATGACTGACTCCTGCACATCTTTACATCATCTCCCCTTAGACAAGAGGAGAAGATGCCAGCGAGGAACCTGTGCCATTAGAAGAAGGTATGTTTAGTGACTTTAGTTCAGTTTTAAGCCAAGTAGATCAAAAGGCAAATAGTCACCCTACTGTGCTTGCTGTTCAGTTTTAGGTGTACAGATAAAGACTGGGTGGACTTTAACTAAAGTTAGCAATAAACAAATTGAATTTCAGCCATTGCCTGCTGAATTGCCCAAAATTTGTTCTGTGGGCAACACCCAGGTCTACAAAATTAGATTTTTGAACTGACCTTTGTCAAAGGAGCTGGGGAGAAAACTGCCAGCCAAGCAGCACCTGCATTCAATCAGATGCAGACACTGTTTTGGGTTTTAAGAAACAATGGGTGCTTGCTGTCAGAATAATATGGCCTGGATCTGCAAATTCCTCCATCTACGCTATCTAGTCGGGATGGGGGAATTTTGTAATTTTTCTATTTCACTTGAAGGGCTGAACAAGAGAAATCTCAACATGGATGACCACCAACAAAAATGTACAGGCTATGCAAGGACAGTAACAATGAAAACCCTATTATGTCCCTCCCCCTCCTCCTCAGCAAAACTTCCCCTCCTCTCTGTACCCCCGGGCCCTTTAAAATAAACATTCAAGCATACACACTTTAAACCCAGACTACTTTCAGCCAGTCAAACGTTGAGCGGGGGTCCTATTTTAATGATATGTGCAGTGGGCTGTCCTAACCATACAGCAGCACTAAGATATGAGCACTGTTCTATACAGCATTCTCCTCTGAGCCCAGGCTGCTTGCTGAAGAACCCCCAATGGGTGTGCCATTGCCAGCTTGAGATCAGAGGAAGTTAGTTGACTCTGACCTGGAAGAGGAGGAAATACCAGTAGAGGAGGAGGAGGGCAGAACTTGAGAATTGTGAGGGTGGGTGGTGCTGTAGCACCCTTTTTTCTGAGCAGGAGGAGGATAAGAAGCTTTTGGCCCTGACCTATGTTGGTTATGCAAATAAGCTTTTCCTATGAAGTCTCCCTAAAATCCATCAACAGTATCCTACACTTTTTGACCCAATTTTCAATTATGTGTATACATACCTCCATGCTATACAGTATATCCCCGAAGGAATGAAAGATATCATATATTGCTGTAGCATTCATGGTAAATTGTATGGAAGGAGTCTTGGGTAAATACCAGAGAAGTGCATAGTGCATTTGTTACACTTAGTGATCTCTTAGGCTAGGAGGAGATGTATTTTGGAGATGATGCACACAAAGATGCAATGCAAATCACAGATGTACTAGATATCAGAAATGTAGGTAATGCCAAAGCTGGCCATAGACAGTTGTTAAATTATTTTTAAGATAGATGGACACGGGTTAAAGTAATATTAAACCCTCAGTGTTAGCTTTGCACATTGAGCATAGGAAAATAAACATTCCCCCAGTAAACTAGTAGTAAAAATCTTTACCCCTAGCACTTGCAGTGTACAACTTTCAAAGCTGCTGGCTCCTGCTCTCCTAGTACTGTTTCCCTGAATTTCTGTTCTTCACAGGGAAGAGTTAACAGTCACAAGTGCCGTCTCCATCCGGTGTGTTAGCTTGGAGAAGAGGGTAGGAACGAGGGAGGTAAACATCTTCCCATCCTAGGCTACAGGGGGTGTGTATTTCAGTTAATACATTCAATGTAGGGAGTTACAACTGTAGTTTCTGCATGCAAGGGTGGCTCCATAGGATGGTGTGACAGAAAGGAGCCACCCAGAAACAGTAAACCTGGGGTAGCAGTTATGCCACCAACTTAGAGGAAAATAGGCACGGTGTAAACGGTAAAGATAAAGAAGCTACAGTACACTATATACTCACTCATTATTAAATCAGCTGCTGAAAGTACTTAAACAACTGAGAGTTTGATAACACTTTAACAGTAGAAAGGACATACGGCGTGTCGTCTATGTATATGTGAAATTGAAGGCAAAAGAAGATATTCTCAGATCTTCTGTCATTTACTCACAGTTTGAAAAAAATTCCAAATTAAAATGGTACAATGTTCAGTTAAGTCAGAGCTTTAATTGGTAAATGTCAGCTTTAGGAACAATTTACGCTGTTATGAAAATCATATGAAGAAGATAACAGGGACGATCACTGTACAAGCTGAGGCTGTAACCAGTCTCTACTGGCTTTGTTTAACTAATAAGTCTCATTAGTGCCAAATACTTTTGCAAGTAAATTTTAATGACACTTTGGAATTATGTGGATTTCTGTAATGATGGTGCCTAACGTGCCTTTGAATCTTCATATATCTCATAAATAAATAGAGAGGGTCTTGTTTAAAAATGACATACACATTCTACTTGGTAATATCTTTAATGAAAAAATATCTTAAACAATCAAGGACTTTCAGGGAAAAAATGAACCACTAGGATAATGACATTTTGCAAAGCGAATAATTGGATTAGGTATTGCAATCAGTGAGATGAGATAAGAGGCATGGTTTGAAGTTGCCATGTCTTACACAGCATATATGCTAAGGTAAATTTTTTCAGAAATATCTTATCAAGATCTTTATTCATACAGTGGTGTGAAAAAGTGTTTGCCCCCTTCCTCATTTCCGGTTCCTTTGCATGTTTGTCACACTTAAGTGTTTCGGAACATCAAACCAATTTAAACAATAGTCAAGGACAACACAAGTAAACACAAAATGCAATTTGTAAATGAAGGTGTTTATTATTAAAGGTGAAAAAAAATCCAAACCATCATGGCCCTGTGTGAAAAAGTGATTGCCCCCTAAACCTAATAACTGGTTGGGCCACCCTTAGCAGCAACAACTGCAACCAAGCGTTTGCGATAACGTGCAATGAGGCTTTTACAGCGTCCTGGAGGAATTTTGGCCCACTCATCTTTGCAGAATTGTCCTAATTCAGTTACATTAGAGGGTTTTCGAGCATGAACGGCCTTTTTAAGGTCATACCACAACATCTCAATAGGATTCAGGTCAGGACTTTGGCTAGGCCACTCCAAAGTCTTCATTTTGTTTTTCTTCAGCCATTCGGTGGTGGACTTGCTGGTGTGTTTAGGATCATTGCCCTGCTGCAGAACCCAAGTTCGTTTCAGCTTGAGTACACGAACAGATGGTCGGACATTCTCCTTCAGGATCTCTTGGTAGACAGCAGAATTCATAGTTCCTTTTATCACGGCAAGTCTTCCAGGTCCTGAAGCAGCAAAACAGCCCCAGACCATCACACTACCACCACCATATTTTACTGTTGGTATAATGTTCTTTTTATGAAATGCAGTGTTCCTTCTACGCCAGATATACTTGGACACACACCTTCCAAAGAGTTCCACTTTTGTCTCATCGGTCCACAGAATGTTGTCCCAAAAGTCTTTGGGATCATCAAGATGTGTTGTGGAGAAATTGAGATGAGCTTTGATGTTCTTTTTGCTCAGCAGTGGTTTTCTCCTTGGAACTCTGCCATGCAGGCCATTTTTGTCCAGTCTTTTCCTGATGGTGGAGGCATGAACACTGACCTTAACTGAGGCAAGTGAGGCCTGCAGTTCCTTGGACGTTGTTGTGGGGTCTTTTGTGACCTCTTGGATGAGTCGTCGCTGCGCTCTTGGGGTAATTTTGGGCGGCCGGCCACTCCTGGGAAGGTTCACCACTGTTCCATGTCTTCACCATTTGTGGATAATGGCTCTCACTGTGGTTCGCTGGATTCCCAAAGCTTTGGAAATGGCTTTATAACCCTTTCCAGACTGATAGATCTCAATTACTTTCTTTCTCAATTGTTCCTGAATTTCTTTGGGTCTCGGCATGATGTGTAGCTTTTAAGGATCTTCTGGTGGACCTTACTGTGTCAAGCAGCTCCTATTTAAGTGATGCCTTGATTGTGAACAGGTGTGGCAATAATCAGGCCTGGGTGTGGCTAGAGAAATTGAACTCAGGTGTGGACAACCACAGTTATAGTATGTTTTAACAAGGGGGGCAATCACCTTTTCACACAGGACCATGATGGTTTGGATTTTTTTTCACCTTTAATAATAAACACCTTCATTTACAAATTGCATTTTGTGTTTACTTGTGTTGTCCTTGACTATTGTTTAAATTGGTTTGATGTTCCGAAACACTTAAGTGTGACAAACATGCAAAGGAACAGGAAATGAGGAAGGGGGCAAACACTTTTTCACACCACTGTATGTCATGGTTGTGTGCTGGTTGGAGCTGTGGTCTAAGAACTAGAACAGCCATTCTCAACCAAGGTTCTGTGGAACTCTAGGGTTCCTCTAGAGCAGTGGTCCCCAAGCTATGGCTCGAGGGCTGGATGTGGCCCTTTGTGAGCTTTTTTCAGGTCCTTGGGGCACTATTTCATTCACTGATACCAACAAAGAGGCACAATTGCTCCTAATGACACCAATGGAGCAAGTAATTAAATTTTTTTCACAAATGTTTAACAGCAGGCTCAACAAGAGTAACTGTGAGGGGTTACAGTGTTCAGGCCCAATTTTTCTGCACCTGTTTGATAGGGGCATGTAATTTCAATTTTTTCACAAACTTTTAACATGAACGGGCCCTGCACCCAACAAGAGTAACTGTGAGAGGTTACAGTGTTCTTGGTGACCTTGGGCCTGGGCTCATGTGTGGACAGGACCCTCGTACAAACCACAGGGGTATCCTGGACAGGAGGCACAGGAGGAGCAAGAGAGGACAGCAGGAGAGAGCACTGCCAGGTAAGTCTCCAGGGAAAGGGAACAACTGGTCACAGCCAGGAGGGGTGGTGAGTGGCATGCACAGACCTGGCGAGGCACGCCTGAGAGGACCGGGGGGATGCAGTCTGGGATGAGTGTACAGACAGAGGAATGGACTGTGGTGTCATGGGCAGTGGAGAAGGGCAGCTGCAGCCAGGATGGCTGGCAGGGCCTGTAGATGGCTGACTGGGCTCAGTATCCGCATGTAGGACAGCTAGCACCAGGTACTTTCTATCTTGCTACACTATAGGGGCCCACGGTCCCCGCCTGTAATTATTAAGGCCAGGCAGAGCCGGTGTCAGGCCTAACCACATGGTGCTAGCTGTGCCTGGAAGCTCATGATAATAGAGTGCCGAAGGAGCTGAGTAGTAATAGTCTGTAGTAAGAGTTGTGCTGGAGAAAGAGAGGCCTGTATATACCTGAGAGTATATCATTTCTTCCAATTTTTACTTTTCTGCTATAAAACACGGCCAATAAAAAAATGAAAAAAATCGAATTTCTTCATCAGTTTAGACCGATATGTACTATGCTACATATTTTTGGTAAAAAAATCCCCATAAGCGTATATTTATCGGTGTGCGCGAATGTTATAGCGTCTACAAACTATGGGATATATTTATTTATTTATTTATTTGATTTTTACAAGTAAGCCAAGTAGATCAAAAGGCAAATAGTCACCCTACTGTGCTTGCTGTTCAGTTTTAGGTGTACAGATAAAGACTGAGTGGACTTTAACTAAAGTTAGCAATAAACAAATTGAATTTCAGGCAATGCTTGCTGAATTGCATAAAATTTGTTCCCTTTGGCAACACCCAGGTGCACAGAATTAGATTTTTTAACTGACCTCTGTCAAAGGAGCTGGGAAGAAAATTGCCAGCCAAACAACACCTGCATCCAGTCAGATGCAGGCACTGTTTTGGGTATTAAAAAAACAATGGGTGCTGGCTGTCAGAATATGGCCTAATATGGCCCATCTTACCTCCATACCTCCATCTATGTTATTTAGTCAGGATGGGGGAATTGAGTGCTTTTTCAAGTTCACTTGAAGGACTGAACAAGAGAAATTTCAACATGTATGACCACCAACAAAAATGTACAGGCCATGCAAGGGCAGTAACAAAGAAAGCCCTATTATGTCCCTCCCCTTCCTCCCCAGCAAAGCTTCCCCTTCCTCTCTGTACCCCCTGGCCCTTTAAAATAAACATTCAAGCATACACATTTTAAATCCAAACTACTTTCAACCAGTCAAACGTTTAGCGGGTTTCCTGTTTTAATGAAATGTGCAGTGGGCTGTTTTCACCACTGCATACAGCAGCACTAAGATATGAGCACTGTTCTATACAACATTCTTCTCTGAGCCCATGCTGCTTGCTGAAGAACCCCCAATGGGTGTGCCATTGCCAGCTTGAGATCAGAGGAAGTTAGTTGACTCTGACCTGGAAGAGGAGCAAATACCAGTAGAGGAGGAGGAGGGCACAACTTGAGAATTGTGAGGGTGGGTGGTGCTGTAGCACCCTTTTTTCTGAGCGGGAGGAGGTTAAGAAGCTTTTGGCCCTGACCTATGTTGGTTATGCAAATAAGCTTTTCCTATGAAGTTCACCTAAAAAACAGTAACCTACACTTTTTGACCCAATTTTCAATTATGTGTATACATACCTCCACGCTATACAGTATAACCCCCATTCCCTAATGAATCAGTTAGTCCAACGGTGAATAAAGCTGGCCATACATATTGGCATTACTACACCTGGTCTTTTATCACTTAAGCCACACAAGTTGCCTTTAGCAGAAGATACTTTAGCAGAAGATACTGGTGCAGTACCTTATGTAAGGCATGTTAATTTCTCATTTAGCATGCAAAAAAAAGTCTAATGCTAAGGTAAACATGAACCTTTTTTTCCGAAATATCTTATCAAGATCTTTATTCATATGTCATGGTTGTGTGCTGGTTGGAGCTGTGGTCTAACAACTAGAACAGCCATTCTCAACCAAGGTTCTATGGAATTCTAAGGTTCCTCTAGAGCAGTGGTCCCCAAACTGTGGCCCAGGGGATGGATGTGGCCACTATTTAATTCACTGATACCAACGAAGAGGTACAATTCCTCCTAATGACACCAATGATGGGACACAATTCTTACAGATGACACCAGCAATGAGGCACACTTCCTCCCATAGACACCAACAATGGGAAGACATGGTTTACCCCTCTTTCCAATGGGACTTTAAAGGCAAGTAACACTGGTTTGTATTAAAATTAAATTTAAATTTTACCAAGTAAATTTACAAAAGTACAAAAGACATATAATTATCAAAAATACAGTGCACAGTAAAAATAGGTTTGTTTTACCATATCCTATATTCAAAGTACAATTGTTTCATTGTTTAAAACAGTTTTGGAGCAATTTGACGCCTTCCTCAGGAATATTCTTTTTCTAATAGTATAGGTGCTGTCTACAAAATGAAAGTCATATTATAAACATTCATTGGACTGTATACATTGCTGACTTCTTGGCAGTGAATGGTAATTTGGAGACAATACTTACAATGTCCTCAATTCTTGACCCTCCCAGGCCAAGATGAATAAAACACCAACAATGGGGCTCAATGACACCAATGATGGGCCACAATTCCTCCCAATGACACCAATGATGGGGCACAATTCCTTCCAATGACACCAACGATGGGGCACAATTCCTCCCAATGACACCAAGAATGAGGCACAATTCTTCTTAATGACAAAAACGATGGAGCACAATTCCTCTCAGTGACAGCAATAATGTGTCTCAGTGACACCATTGGTCGAACACAATTCCTACCAAAGACACCAATGATGGACACAATTCCTCTTACTGATACCAAAGATAAATCATTGTTTACTTCAACTGATGCTGGGAAATTTGATCCAGGCTGTTTAAATTGCCAGCAGGGCTAGCTGACGAGCAGGAAATTAAGCCTATGTGAGTCACTGTGGAATTAACAGTACTGGCAATTAACTGACAGCTGAGCACAGAGCTCTGAGAAGGAAGGGCTGAGCCCAGCCATGACAGTTCAGTTAGAAAAGGAAGGGGCATATTGATTAGTGTCTTCCCCACTTCCCATTCTGAAATATCCCCTTCAGCAGCCAGGGGGAATAGGTACACCAGCCACCTGGAATCGGCACACCTGGAACCTAAGGGAATCAGTGATAGATTGTATTTTATACTCCTCGTGGTTCTCAATCTGAACTGGGTGAGGACGTGGTACCGAAGGTGGGGAAGCGGTTGCATGCCAAAGGTTTTAATAAGGAGACATAAAATACATTTGAAATACGCATATTAGAAGAAAGGTTTAAAGCGTAAGCCACTGGGTTGATTCTAAGGAGACTGCGGAAAGGCCCAATAAACTGTAGTACCAGTTTCAGTAAGGAAACATGAAGTCGGAGGTTGCGAGGTGACAGCCAGACCCTGTCCCCAACTTGGTAGGAAGGCGCAGGTAGGCATCTCTGTCAGTATGGAGTCTGTACCTATCATTGGAACATCGCAAGGACTCTTGGACCTGTACCCAAGAGGAACGAAGACCACGGAGATGCTCCTCCAATGCAGGAATGCTCTAAGGAAAAAATGCGTCAGGCAACATGGATGGTTGAAAACCATAATTTGCCATGAATGGAGACAATCGAGAAGCAGTGCTGACAGCACTATTGTGAGCAAACTCTGTCCAAGGTTAGAGGTCAGACCAGTTGTTATGGTGGTCAGAAATGTAGCAACGTAAAAACTGCTCCAAGGACTGTTTGGCTTGTTCTGCGGCCCCATTGGACTGCGGATGATAAACAGAGGAGAAGGAAAGTTGAATTCCCAACTGTGCACAAAAGGCTCGCCAAAACCTGGACACAAACTGGCTACCCCTGTCCGAGATGATAACCTTGGGTAGCCCATGTAAGCTAAAGATCTCCCGAGCAAAAATAGAAGCCAGTTCTTTGGATGTGGGCATCTTCTTGAGTGGAATACAATGAGATATTTTCAAGAACCGGTCAACCATCATAAGGATACCTGCGTTGCCCTGAGAGTTGGGCAACTCCACAATAAAATCCATAGACAGGTGAGTCCAAGGCCTCTCTCCATTGGGTATGTTGTAGGAGGCCCACTGGAAGGTGTCGTAGTATCTTACTCTGAGCACACACAGAATAAGCAGCTACGAAGGCAGCTATATCATCACTTAGACTAGGCCACCAGAATTGTTGGGAAATAGCCCAAATAAGTTGATTCTTCCCAGGCTTGCCAGCAGCCTTGGGAGACTGGTAAGTCTGGAGCACAGCAGTACAGAGGCTCTCAGGGACAAAGCAGCATTCAGAAGGTTTCTCAGGAGGAGAATGGATATGAGCGGTAAGAATTCTGTCACCCAAAGGGGAAGTGAGACTGGTACGAACTGTAGCCAGAATATGATTGGGAGGAGAGGAAAACTGTTGTGACAATGCATCAGCTCTTACATTCTTAGTACTGGGTAAGAATTAGACTATATAATTGAAGCCTGAAAAGAAAAGAGCCCTTCTGGGAGAGAGGCATTTAGCCTCAGACAAGAATGTGAGATTCTTATAATCAGTCAGAATAAGAATAAAAAGAACTAAAATGATCACTAATAACTCTCTGTCCCCAATCTCACAATTGCATTCCGCAGGAGACAATTTCTTGAAAAAGTGGCCACAAGGATGCATAGCACTCTCAGAGGTAGACAGTTGAGACAGTAGGGCACCAACTCCAGTCTCAGATGCATCAACCTCAAGGATGAAAGGTACCACAGGATCAGGATTTACCAACACAGGAGCAGAAACAAAGGCAGCCTTGAGACTCCCAAAGGCATTAATGGAATCCGGAGACCAATTCTGTGGGCTACAGTCCTTTCTGGTCATATCAGTCAGGGGTTTGACCAGAGACGAGAAGTTACAAATAAACGTCCAAAAATTATTGGCAAAGCCAAAAAAGAAGTTGCAATGAACGTAATCCCACAGGTCGGGCCACTGTAGAACTGTCGAAAGCTTCTCTGGGTGCATGGAAAAACCAGCCGGGGAAATGACATAACCCAGGAATTTAACCTGTTCATGATGAAACTCACACTTCTCCAATTTACAATACAGATTATTATCTCTCAGCCTCTGAAGCACACGGCAGATATCTGTGTGCTGGCTCTCAAGCAAATTGGAAAATATGAGGATCTCGTCGATATAAACCACCACACATAGCTGCAACAAATCTCGGAGGACACTGTTGATAAATTTCTGGAAAACTGCGAGAGTGTTGCAAAGACCAAACGGCATTACAAGGTATTCATAATGGCCTGGTCTGGTATTAAACGCAGTTTTCCATTCGTCTCCCTCCTTGATCCTCATGAAATTGTATGCCCCCCTCAAATCAAGCTTTGTGAAAACCATTGCTCTCTTGAGGCAGTCAAAAAACTCCGTAATCAACGGAATCGGATAAACATTCTTAGTCATGAAGCAATTAAGGCCCCTATAATCAATAGAAGGTCTCAGTTCACCACTCTTCTTTTTCACAAAGAAGAAACCAGCACCAGCAGGAGATGAGGATTTATGGATGAATCCTTGAGAAAGTGTGTCGGCGACATACTTCTCCATAGCTATGTCCTCTGAGACAGACAAAGGGTAAACCATAAGGGGTATAGCACCAGGTTGAAGGTCGATTGCGCAATCATACGACTGGTGTGGAGGCAAACTACCGGCTTGACCTTTGTCAGACATTGCTGAATTTGCGGTCCTCCTCCGGCAGGGAGAAGAGTGAACAAAACCTTACCCACTTTATGAAAACATGTCTTCCTGCATTGTGGCAACCAGGAAAAAACCTCAGCACCAAGCCAATCAAAAGAGGGGTTCTGCCTCTGTAACCAAGGATAACCAATAACCCCCAGAAAATAGATGAGGAAATCCCTTAGAATTGGATTATCTCCTGGTGAAGAGCCCATATGGTCAATGGAGCAGTCTCATGAATCACATGTGCAGGCTGTACAGTCTCCCATCAATGGCCTCAATGGCAAGTGGAGTGGAACAAAGCTGCAGTGGAATTGAGTGCTTAGACACAAAGGCACCATTAATGAACAGGCATGCAGCCTCAGAGTCGATTAGAGTCTGTATCTCGATGGACGACACAGACAAAGAAAGGGTAACTGAAACCAGGAGCTTATCCTTCTGGATAACTGGGGATGTAACAACGTCACCTAAGATCTGTCCCCTACAAGACCTCAGGTGCAAGCGTTTCCCGGACGGGTAGGACAAGACATCAGCCTGACCACAATAAAGACACAATCTCTCCCTCCTCCTAAAGGCCCTTTCATCTGCAGAGAGACATGTGAAGCCCAACTGCATTGGTTCTACTTCACTGGCAGACTCAGTACCAGGAGGTATGGGAGGTGAGGGAGGCAAGAGTGGGACTGCAAAGCTCGGATCCAAACGTACAGGAGGTTTCCGCAAGCGCTCCCTAAAGGAAGGTCTCTCTCGGAGTCTGGAGTCAATGAGTATAGCAAATGTGATCAACTTCTCCAGCTCAGTGTGTATGGCTCAGATTGCTATCTCATCTTTGATGGTATCGGAGAGACCATGAGAAAAAGCAGCCACAAGGGCCTCATTGTTCCAAGCCCCCTCTGCTGCCAGAATATGGAATTCAATGGTGTAATCGGCAACAGTTCTCGTACTCTGATGAATATGAGGCTCTTGGCAGCAGAAGTGGAGTGTGTGAGAATGGCAAACACCCTATTAAAGGAAGCCACAAACTCAGGGCAACTCAGGACGACAGGGTTTTACATCTCCCATAGAAGACTTGCCCAGGCCAAGGTTCTCTCAGAAAGCAAAGAAATCACAAAGCTTACTTTGCTTCTATCCAATCCAAGTATATCCCAACCTGGTTGAGAAACCCTTTGCATTGAACTGGATCACCTCCAAATCTCTGGGGAAGTGGAGTGGAACCAGACATACCTCCTCGTTGGCTCCAAGGACACGCTGCAGGTGCACGAACCTCCGGTTGCACGTACACCTACACCTGCTACAGCATCTTAAAGAGCTGACGTACAGCTACGACGGCTCATGCAGCAGTGCCATCCTGCCACAGTATAACTGCGGCGCTGGTTGGGAAGGAGTTAAACTCAGGTGGGTTAGCTCTCATCCAATTCCTGGCTATAACTTTCCACACAGAAAACAGTGTTTAGTTTATAAAAAAAATGTAGTGAATTTATCCATATCTGACTCTGGGAATATACCCAGAAGGCAAGGTTTGGGATGCAGCGTTAGAGGGGAAACCATAGTGTAATTCAGGAACTGCACTACTTGTGTCCAGAAACTTTGGGCTCTTGGACAACTCCATTATTAACCACTTCAGCCCCGGAAGAATTTACCCCCTTCCTGACCAGAGCACTTTTTGCGATTTAGCACTGCGTCGCTTTAACTGACAATTGCGCAGTCGCGTGACTTGGCTCCCAAACAAAATTTTCCCGTGGCTCCCAAACAAAACAATTTTCCCACAAATAGAGCTTTCTTTTGGTGGTATTTGATCACCCC
This sequence comes from Lithobates pipiens, assembly GCF_037356315.1. Classification (NCBI taxonomy): domain Eukaryota; kingdom Metazoa; phylum Chordata; class Amphibia; order Anura; family Ranidae; genus Lithobates; species Lithobates pipiens. The sequence goes on from NW_027507903.1 coordinate 158,225,017, forward strand.
TGCGTTTTTTTGGGCTATAAACAAAAAAAGAGTGACAATTTTGAAAAAAATGCATTCTTTTTTACTTTTTGCTATAATAAAAAAGTTATAGCGTTTACAAAATAGGGGATAGTTTTGTGGCATTTTTATGAATATTTTTTTTTTAAATGGCGGCAATCAATTATCGTGACTGCGACATTATGGCAGACACATTGGACATTTTTGACACATTATTGGGACCATTGTCATTTATACAGCAATCAGTGCTATACAAATGCACTGATTCCTGTGTAAATGACACTGGCATTGAAGGGGTTAACCACTAGGTGGCAGTGTAGGGGCTAAGTGTGTCCTAGGGGCGTGTTGCTAACTGTGGGGGGCGTGGCTGTGTTTTACACATTACTGATCTCTGCTCCAATCACAGGGAGCAGAGATCAGTGACACTGTTGCTAGGCAGAATGGGGAGATGCTTGTTTACTTTAGCATCTCCCCGTTCTTCCTCTCTGTGAGGCAGTCGCGGGTATCCCCGCGGTGATCGAGTCCACGGGACCCGCGACCCGACTCACGGAGCTTCCCGCGGGTGCGTGCACATAGGATGCATTAAGGTGAAAAAACATGAGAGTTTACAACCCCTTTTAGTTTTAAGCATGTGGAGACATGAGCAAGAGATTCAGTTATTGCACTTCCAAACATTGCAATGGAGAAGATACAGTATCTGTGGAATATTGACCATAGGTTGATTATACATGACAGTCATTGTTGAAGCATCTCAAAAGAATGGCATAAAAAAGATAAATGGATGATTCTTGTCATTCATGAGTGGTTCAGAATATTGTTGGTGGTATAAATGTTTAGGGAATGCTTTCTTCACACATTAGTTCACTTAATACCAAAATAACTTTACTTTACGTCAATGCCACTTTATGACAGTAACCTATCTGTTTTCCGATGGCTACTTTCAGCGAGGTAATGTACCATGTCACTAAGTATACATTATCTTTTAAATTGTTCCATGAATGATGGTGGCTTAACTGTACTCCAATGGCCTGCACGATCCCTAAATTTCAATCCAGAATAGCTTTGGTATGAGCTTGAACAGGGGGTTTACAAAATAAATGTTTGTACCATTGCTGACAGCTGAAGTGAGAACAAAATAGTTGCGGTAGGTATTGCTAATTAATATCGGTGAGTACTAAAAAAAGTATAGGTACTCGTACTTGTAAAAAAAAATGGTATCAGTGCATCCTTAATAGGGAGGAAATGCTCAGCATAGAAACTCACTGAAAACGGAGTGTAGCGCTACCCCCACGAGGGTCGCTCAAAGATTCTGTACCCCACTAGTTGCCTTGACTTTGCACGTCCTCTGACACCTCTGACACTCTGGGTTCTGACTTTTCCCTATTAACCACCAGCCACCGTCATTATACTGCGGCAGGTCGGCACGATCCCACAAACCATCGTAGCTGTACATCGGTCGGTACTTTTAGGCGAGCACAGCGGGGGTGCCGATGTTGGTGACCGGCGGCCATGAGCGATTGCGAGCATGAGAGGCAGAACAGGGATGTGTGTGGGTAAATACACACATCCCAGTTCTGTGAGGAGAAGAGAGAGAGATCGTGAGATCCTATGAGCTGAGAACCACGTTCTCTCATTTTTTATAGTCAGTCCCATCCCACGCACATAGGGAACGCAGTTAACCCCTTGATCGCCCCTTAGTGTTAACCCTTTCCATGCCATGCCAGTGACATTTACACAGTAATCAGTGCATTTTTATAGCACTGATCAATGTATAAATACCAACGGTCCCAAAAATGTGTCTAAAGTGTCCGATATGTCCGCCATAATGTCGCAGTTCCGATAAAAATCGCAGATCTCCATCCATTACTAGTAAAAAAAATAATAATAATAAAGTTGCCATAAATCTATCCCCTGTTTTGTAGATGCTATAACTTTTGTGCAATCCAATTAATATACGCTTTTTGAGATTTTTATTACCAAAAATATGTAGAAGAATACATATCAGCCTAAACTGAGAAAAAAATTAGCTTTTTTAAAAAAAAATTGGGGCTATTTATTACAGCAAAAATTACAAAATATTGTGTTTTTTTAAATTGCCGCTCCTTTTTTGTTTATAGCACAAAAAATTAAAACTGAAGAAATGATCAAATACCACCAAAATACAGCTCTATTTGTGGGGAAAAAAGGACGTCAATTTTGTTTGGGTACAGCTTCGCACGACCTTGCAATTGTCAGTTAAAGCGACACACTGCCGTATCGCAAAAAATGGCCTGGTCATTGAGCAGCCCATTCTTCCGGGGCTGAAGTGGTTAAACAAAGAATTTTAAAGCACATACACACATGCAAAGTAAACCAGGTAGATTTGTTTACTGGCAGATTAATGACAGCGGATTCAGTAACAATGAGTTTGTAACATGCAGTAGATAATACACAGGCAATAAACTTGGTTGCAAAGTCAATTAAGAAATAGGCAATTATAACACTTTAAGAACATATAATCTGCAGAATTTACCCATGTATAGAGTCTATGGATACAAGCCAAAAAAGGGTAGAGGAGTGACTAGACTTCCATCAAGCCTCTCCCTTTAATTCCCTGACACCACAGTCTCAGTAATGTGCAAACTCTAAATTCACAAAAAGCAAACACTCTAAAGTTCTTACACCTATTATCTAACAAGAGTCCTTGGTTACTATATGGGCCTAGGTAGGCACTAAATATTCCTATGCCTTGTGGGGAAAATATCGTATAGTCCTTTGAAAAGGAAGGCTTGGAGGGAGGCTTAAGTCTTCAGCTAGCTCTTTAAAATGTGTACAATGTGTCCTGGTAGACAAGCTGTTCACTAGATTCTCTCGGTGTGGATTAAAGTGTAACAAGGGTCTCCTTGCAAGCTTGGTGGGATGGATAAGGCAATTGTGTCTGCATGCAGTATCCTTTGGTAAACAAAGAATGAGCAAGTGCCCGCTCACCAATCCCAGCGACCTTCTGTGTTGAAGAGTGACATGGGGGCTCCGCAGCAAGCCTCTGCAGAGTCTGGCTCAATGGACAGCTCTCGACCCCACGTCGCTCTGCGCTATTATCCAGCAGGATCTGGCGTAGGTATGTGATGAGGGCGGCTCCAAGCTGCCAGATCATCAGACGTGGCCTGGCAGCTGATGCACCTGCTTGCAATGACTCTCTCTCCCAGTAGCACAGGCCGCACTACCCAGCCAATCTAGCACCGAGTCACTGCTTGTAGATGCAGGCCGTGGTCCCAAGAGAGCGACTCTGTCCCCACACAGGCTCTTTATTACCTCTCTTAGCATTCTGTCCTCTTCTCCAGCCACCTGGTACTTGTAGTGCATTACAATTTTGACTTGAATACAAAACCTGGCTCTTTGGAGTACATGTCCCAAGATGCTCTGCCTTCAGGATGTTATGACATAGAGTCCAGGCTGAGCACTAGGAGACAATAATCTTTCTGTAGCAAGTGCTGCAAAGTGTCTCCTAATAATGCCAGTAATATTAGCCAGCTCCCGGCTACATGAGCATGTGCACAGCTGCCAACACTGCTCTGCAAAATCCCTAGCTGAATTGGGGACATGAACACAAGTTGGAGATAGAGAACAGCAGGATAAACCATTTTTTTTTGCAGAATACATTAACCGGTTCCCGACCAGCGCACGATGATGTACGTCAACAGAATAGCACGGGCAGGCATATTGGCGTACAGGTACGTCCAATCTTCAATGCCGCCCTGCCATCGGGAGCGTGCCGCCGCCGTCGGGACCCCCGTGAGTCCGGTCGCGGGACCCGCGGACTCGATTGCCGCGGGCATGCCCGCGATCGTCTCACGGGACGGCTGAATGGAGGAAATGCCGTTGTAAACAGCATTTCTCCATTCTGCCTAGCAACTAGTGACGCTGATCTCTGCTCCATGTGATTGGAGCAGAGATCAGTGTTCACTAAATGAAAGCCCAACCCCCCCACAGTTAGTAACACACCCCTAGGAACACTTAACCCCTACACTGCCACCCACTGGTTAACCCCTTCACTGCCAGTGTCATTTACACAGGAATCACTGCATTTATATAGCAGTGATTACTGTATAAATGGCAATGGTCCCAAAAATTTGTCAGAAATGTCCGATGGGTCCCCCACAATGTCGCAGTCACAATAAAAATCGCTGATCGCCGCCATTACTAGTAAAAAAAAATAATAAAAAATTATTAATAAAAATGCTATAAAACTATCCCTATTTTGTAAATGCTATAACTTTTGCGCAAACCAATCAATAATCGCTTATTGCGATTTTTTTTAACCAAAAATATGTAGAAGAATACGTATCGGCCTAAACTGAGGGAAAAAAATGTTTTTTTATATATTTTTGGGGGATATTTATTATAACAAAAAGTAAAAAATAATGCGTTTTTTTCAAAATTGTCGCTCTATTTTTGTTTATAGCGCAAAAAATAAAAACCACAGGGGTGATCAAATACCACCAAAAGAAAGCTCTATTTGTGGGGAAAAAAAGGACGCCAATTTTGTTTGGGAGCCACTTCGCATGACCGCGCAATTGTCAGTTAAAGCGACGCAGTGCCGAATCGCAAAAAGTGGTCTGGTCTTTGACCAGCAAAATGGTCCGGTCTGTAAGTGGTTAAACAAATCTCAAAGTGACTGGATGAGTATGAACAGCATGTAATATAGCATTTAAAGTCAGCAGGCTGGTTGTACACAAGTCGATAATCGTTATTTGTTGTAGCCTTTTGATGGGAGGGAGCAAATAATGGGAGGGGCTTTAATAAAAAAAAGTTATCCTTTACATTTACATCTCTCATATTTGACTGCCAGACTAAACTGATAATATTTAATATATTTGTCTTTTAACTTTATTGGTAAAGAAGATCTGCAAGAATATTGAAATACCATGTTTGTGTGAATGTGTGACATTTGATCGTACCTACAGGGAATCGGGTAGTGCTGTTCTAAAAAAAAGGGCGCTATGGGAAAGATGGGGTTTAGAAACACTAATGCCGCGTACACGCAACCGTTTTTTCCGTCAGAATAATCTCTGACGGTCTTTCAGACGGAGTTCTGACAAAACGGACTTGCCTACACATGATCACACCAAAGTGACGTACGATGGGACTAGAAAAAGGAAGTTCAATAGCCAGTAGCCAATAGCTACCCTTGCGTCGTTTTTGGTCCATCGGAATAGCATACAGACAAACTGTTTTCCCAGTAGGAATTGATTCCGTCAGAAAGATTTAAAACATGTTCTATTTCTAAGTCCGTCAGAATTTTTGAAAAAAAACTAAGCCCACACACAACTAGAATATCCGATGAAATGATTCCGTCTGACCTTTTCTGCTGGAACGTCCGGGTGTGTGTACGCGGCATTAGAGGTTCCTGACAGAAAAAGAACATTTCAAGTTTTCCACAAAATTAAAATTCCACATACATGCAGTATATATCTATTGTGAAAAAAAAGACTGGAATGCAATGTCGATGTATAGGTCACACAGGAACCCAGGCAGTTTGGACAACTCTGCTCAGGCCTTCTGACTGCTACTCAGAACTCTGTTCAGTGCCCTTTTTGAGGACACCAGATATGACCATATGATGAAAATGCCTTTTCAGGGTTCATGAAAAATTGCAAACAAATACAAGGAACCTAGCGAGTAAGCATTAGTATTTTGAAACTAGTCAAGGCTTCTGCATAATGCTGTCTGTATATTGTGTTTTTTAAATGAATAAAGATCTAATGAAACTGCAAAACTTCATCAAGATTCCTTGCATTTGCACTGCTTATAATGGGACTTCACAAGGTCTGAGTCACCTCTGAGGTTGAGTGGAGCAGGACTGGTAGCCAGATCTCCTTTGTGTCAACAGAAACGTATTTATATGGTTCATAAACAAATGCTTGTTAGCAACTACGCCTTAATTCTCACAACATGAAACGCTAAGCTGCTCAAAGCAACTTTCTCTATTACAGTAGACCTCAAGCTGCTAGGAACACTTAAAGGGAAACTAAACTGTATCTGAGTGCCAGAAACTGAAAATGCTATATAATTCAATTTCAATATTCAAAGCAAACTCGCCCATCCATGTCTCCATGTTTGATTTTGTTGAGAAATTACTTTGAAAAACACCCTTTAGCTTTTCTAGCTACAGCAATCTTGAGTAAGGTCCGATTAATTATGTAGCATTTACTTTCTGTAATCCATCTGCCCTTGGCTCAGGTATGAAGGCAGGGGGGTGTGCTTAGCTCAGAAATCTGTCTTCCTTTACCCCAGATGAAAAAATAAAATTAAAACTCCTGTGATATATGACATCCTTTTGGTCTAGGCCAGTTAAAAAAAGGTTTAAAACAAGTAAATATATTATACCTTTCTATCTATTTACAAATGCTAGCAGCATAGGGATTCAACATAGTTAATGTTGATTGAGAGAGTTCAGTTCCGCTTAACTGATGTATTAGAATTCTTTAATTGCTGGGCACACTTCTCTATTTCCTGCTTGACTGTTTGGGGAGGAGGTCCAGAACTCTTCTTTGGGGAGATCCATTCAAACCACATGGACACTTCTCTATATTTGCAGCAGATGTGCTGCACACTGACTTCACTGGACCTGGATACCGTATGCAATAGTTAGTGGTTAAACGGTCGGTAGGATGCATGGGAAAGACATACTAGTAATCATAAATACACCTAAAATATAATAAAATGTCAACCTACAATGTCAGATACCAGTAAAACTATGTTGTTAAAGAGGCTTTTAACTGTGAACCCTGCCCCCCCCCCCCCCCCAGAAAAAAAATGGCATGCAGAGGATTAGTCACCAGTATTACCTGTAGGCTCATGGAAAATGATTTCCCCTATTACTGACTTACCATGCCTTGTTTCACACTATCTGTGTGGATGTGGCCATCTAGGGGAAAGGATCAAGGCTCTCTTTCCCCGTGTAGAGAGATGCATGGAGTACAGGACCTCAGGTACATATTACTCTTCAGCAAGCAGCATAGTATTGGGTAGTTGTCAGGTCACCTTGAGGCGAGGTGACAGGTGCACACCGTAGGGATCAGGAGTGCACCGCAAGGTTGTGGACCCTATGGCTGACTGCTGCAGATGGAGGACAGATCCCACTGGGGTTAGAGCTTAAGATTCCCTGGGGCGCGGAGTCTAAGAGCCAGCAGGTGTTCACCAGCGCCTCTGGTGGTGAGGATGGACTTGGCTGCAACTGGCTCCAGGTCGCGACCCCCAGGGTCCCCCAGCTCACACCCACAGTAGGCAACAGGAGGATAGGGATGGTGAGGGACAAAGCCAAGGTCGGGGCCATAAGCAGACAAGAATAGTCGGGTACACGCGAAAAGGTCAGGATCACAGGCAAACAAGGATAGTCAAGAAACGCCAAAGTCGGTAACGGAAAACAGTAGCAGAGCACACGGCAGGAAACAGGAAGCTAACACACAAAGGAATACACAATAGTTGATCAGCACTGATGACCTGCAGTGCACAGGTTAATATAGGGCTCCCTGATAGGGCCTGGGATGGAGCCATGCTTAGAGGAGAGGTTATAAAAACCACCAGGTGGAAGTGGCTGGCCTCTTAGACTGAACACATGAGGGGAGGTAAGCAAACACAGGAAGATCACTGCATAACCATGACAGTACCCTCCCTCTTACGAGACCTTCCCCTCCCCCGCCTGGATCCAGGCTTAAAGGGAAACTCCAGATGGAACCTCCTTAACAGACAGGGAGCAAAGACCTCAGATGCAGTGATCCAAGACCTCTCCTCAGGACCCAACACTTTCCAAAGTACGAGGTACTGAAGAATGCCTTTACGGAGCCGGGAATCCAAAACTTGACTAACCTCGTATTTTATGTTATCCTCAGAGGCCGAAACAGAGGTAGGGAGAGGACGAGAGGACTTGAGGACTAAAGGCTTTTTAGGAATGTGTAAGGGCATGAGAAGATCAGGAGTCTGAGCAGGGTCCCCCACACCCTTAAAGATGAGCTGGGCATCCATAACAGGACCACCAGACTGGGCAGAGGTCAGTGGATCCCTGAGGTCAGGTTGGTTAGAAAGTGACATGTCACAAGAGTCAAGCTGGATAGCTGCAACACAAACAGAATGTAGAGAACCCTGAGAAAAAGATTGAAAACCCCTCCTGACTGAATGAGGTATTCTATCCAAGGGATGGATTGAGCCCCTTAAACGGGTTTGAACAGACATAGTAGCAGTAGGGTGAGGCCAGGTCACCGAAGGTGCTGAACAAGAAGCAGGAAGCTCATTGGGCATGGGCTGGACTGGCATAACTGGTGCAGAGGTTGACTGAATAGTATTGTCAGGTGTAGCGACCATCTTAATCGCATCACAGGGCATAGCAACTGTGGAACTTGCAGACAAGTTAGCCTGGCTGTGCGTCCAAGGGAGATTAGGGACAGACAAAGTTAAATGGTTATGCGAACTGGAGTGAATGATCGACTCAGGTTCATAGGTGGACCCCTCATTCAGAGTACCACATGACCTAGAGAGTGCATCAGTCCGACTATTGCAGGACGCATCCCAGAGATCGCTATATACAGCGGGAAGAGCAGAAGATACTGGGATGGTGGTAACAGGAAGTCTCTCCTTTGGGGTACCCTTGAGTAGGCAGGAAGAGGAACAGGAGGAACCCCAAGCCTGGATCTGTCCAGCAGACCAGTCAACGTGTGGAGAATGGAGCCGTAACCAAGGAAGACCTAATATGATAGGAGATGAAGCCTTAGGTAAGACAAGGAAGGATATCCACTCCTGGTGGAGTTTCCCTACTGACATCTTAACAGGAAGAATCTGAAAGCGGATGGGGCCCCCTGGGAGAACCGTGCCATCAATCGCCAAGACCACCAATGGCGTTGTAAGGGGCAAAAGGGTAAGTCTCATGGAGGATGCAGTTTCCCAATCCATGAAATTGGCAGCGGCTCCGGAATCCAGATGTGCTGAGACCGAACGAGAGGAAGCACCGACATGAAGCAACACAGAAAGGAGAAGACGAGAAGGTGAAGGTGATATTTCAGGGTCTAATACTCCACCTTCCAGATGTATTAGCCCTGAGCATTTTTCCGGACGAAGAGAACAAGTGTCAAGGAAATGACCTTTGGCCCCACAATAGAGGCATAGGCCCAGAGTTCTGCGCCTAGCACGTTCTTCGGGAGATAATTTAGTCCAGCCCAACTGCATAGGTTCCTCAGTAGGCAGGGGGTGTTCCTCGGATCAAAGAGAAGGGACTGGGGGCTCAGACTGCCTAAAGAACAGGGAGTGCTGGCGTCTTTTTTCCAGGGCCCTCTCCTGAAAGCGAATATCGATCTGGTTACACAAGGTGATGACACTGTCCAGATCAGCAGGAAAGGATCTTGCTGCTAATTCATCCTTCACTCTATCAGAGAGGCCATGTAAAAAGGTTGCAACTAGGGCCTCATTATTCCAGCTCAATTCAGCTGAGAGGATACGGAACTGAAGAGCATACTGTCCCACAGACGCAGACTCTTGACGGAGACGTAAAAGAGCGCTAGCCGCTGAGGAGACACGACTCGGTTCCTCGAAGATATTCCGAAAAAGTTTCAAGAAATCAGACAGGCTAGAAATCACTGGATCATTCAGTTCCCACAGAGGGGCGGCCCAAGCTAACGCCTCGCCGGACAGGAAGGATATGATATATGCGACTTTTGCCCGATCGGACAGGAAGTTTTGGGGCTGAAGTTCAAAATGAATTGTGCACTGGCTGAGGAACCCCATGCAAGCCTTGGAGTCCCCAGAGAAACGGACCGGAGCTGGTAGTTGTAAAGAATGTGTGGCTGCGACTGGTGCGATAGGTGCAGGAGCAGATAGCGGTTGCGGTTGTTGAACTGGGGGTCCTAATGAGGCCTGAGCCTGTTCAAAACGGGATGCCAAATCCTGAAGGAATTGCATCATCTGGGTCTGATGCGATTCTTATGTCTCAAGTCTGCGAACTAAGCCCTGCAACGGATCGACTGCAGGAAGCGGCACGTCAGCCGGGTCCATGGCTGATCAAACTGTCAGGTCACCTTGAGGCGAGGTGACAGGTGCACACCGTAGGGATCAGGAGTGCACCGTAAGGTTGTGGACCCTATGGCTGACTGCTGCAGACGGGGGACAGATCCCACTGGGGTTAGAGCGTAAGATTCCCTGGGGCGCAGAGTCTAAGAGCCAGCAGGTGTTCACCAGCGCCTCTGGTGGTGAGGATGGCCTTGGCTGCAACTGGCTCCAGGTCGCGACCCCCAGGGTCCCCCAGCTCACACCCACAGTAGGCAACAGGAGGATAGGGATGGTGAGAGACAAAGCCAAGGTCGGGGCCACAAGCAGACAAGAATAGTCGGGTACACGCCAAAAGGTCAGGATCACAGGCAAACAAGGATAGCAGAGTACGGAAAACAGTAGCAGAGCACATGGCAGGAAACAGGAAGCTAACACACAAAGGAATACACAATGGTTGATCAGCACTGATGGTCTGCAGTGCACAGGTTAATATAGGGCTCCCTGATAGGGCCTGGGGTGGAGCCATGCTTAGAGGAGAGGTTATAAAAACCACCAGGGGGAAGTGGCTGGCCTCTTAGACTGAACACATGAGGGGAGGTAAGCAAACACAGGAAGATCACTGCATAACCATGACAGTAGTATTGGGGGGGGGGGGGGGTTGTCAGGACAAGTCTGATCATTGGAGGAGAGCACACTTAGTTCTCACCAAAGCTAGTGAACTTTTTAATAGGGAAGCAGAGGGACTAGCAGGAACACCGGGGAATTCACATAAGGGAAGCATACAAAGAGAACAGGATACTTTGCCATACAAGTACATCGTACATCAGGCACATTGTGCATATTTATGCCTTTAATTTGTTACTCCTGTCCCCAGACTACAGGTATTGAGCCCTACAGTATCCAGTAAGCTGTTATTGTTTAATTAGGCCTGATCTGTGTGCTCTGCTACTGCCAGTCTCCTGGATAGCTCCCTCTTTATCCAGGTAACTTGAGAAGTTTCTGGGTTATAGGTGCTGAGCTATGCGGGTGGCAGCATGAATATTAATACAGCCCCAGCCTATTCCAGAAAGGCAGGCTATGAATGCATGCTGGGGGACTGTATTTATTCTGAGAGCACACAGAGCTCTGGGTCTTGTCCCAGAGTGGAGAAGTCCTGCCTGAGGGGGGCACACTGCCCTATAAGGCACAGGCTACAGCAAGGAGGCCTCAGCTAGGTGAATTGAAGGAGAAATGCTAAAGGAGGCTTCACCTGTTCTTGGGCCTTGAGTACAGACATTGAAAGATCTTGGGGACCCTGTGCTTTAGCTACCCCTCTTGTGCCTTGATATATTCAGCTGTGGGTCTATCAACCACTTGTTGCCTAGCCTACAGATAATTACTAGCTGGGTAGGTACTTTTGTGGCCACAGGGCTGCGCAGCTGTGCAATATACCACCGGCCATGTCCACAGGACACAGCCGATGACTGACCAGAGTACCGGCTGACCTGGACATTTTATAGATAGGCAACTCCTACCCTCATATTGATTAGTGGTTTCAAATTAATAATAATTACTGCAGTAAGGAACAGACACAAAAGATACACTCCGCATCTTTCCAAATAACTGTTCTGCTTTATTATGATGCAATTGAAGGTTTTTATACACATGATTACATAGGTATCACATTAATATTACAATTGTACATTTATGGTTACAAGGGGTGTAACACAGGCAGACTAATTCTAATCAGGACTCGAAAGAATGCAAACATGTAATGAAAACATTATTAGTGCTGTGTGCACAGTGAGGGCAGTGTGCAATACATACAAAATAGAATACAATTATATACAGAGCTTACAGATTTCCTTTAGAGTCTTCTCTCTTTCACTTAATATTTTGATCACTAACTATACCTGCTATCACCTTTAAACTGGAACCTCCACACGCTTAGGAGGAGGTAGTCTGGCCAAAGAGGCAAAAACTCCATTGTGGAGAATATAATAGCTGAGCAGCCTTTTCATTGCAAAATGACTTTTCATTGTGAAAAACAAATCATTAATAAGACATATTTACAGAGTACTGGCTGTACACCCTGTGGCCAGAATGGCCTTCTAGCTTAACTGTTGGCATGCTGACTTATCAGCATATGTAAACACAGACAATTCTACATAAAATGGAAGATGTACAAAAGACAAATATGACTTCAACATGGCTAAACTACTTTTCAAATCACATTATATATATATATATATATATATATATATATATCTTACAATTGAAGTAATTGAATCAAAAAGTACCCTAGACTGTGAGAAACCCTAGATTACCTAGAGTACCCTAGATTAGAGAAACTAATCAAACACAGAGATTTCTTTAATTTAGTCATTTTTGTAGTGTCTGGTGTGGATCCGGGTGACTTTTCCTTCAGGTTTTGCACAACTGTACATGAACTAGAGGCTGTATTGAGTCTCCAGACATTTCCTTATATGTAAATGTCTCAACAATCCACAAGTCACCTGGCTTTAATTTTAGATCCTTCCAAACTTTTAGGATCTGGAATTGGGGAGAAAACACATAAATGAGTTTGTCAAAAACCTTGAAAGATCAGCAACATTCTCTGTGAGATCTGAATGGAGGATTTCAGCTGCTGAGACAAAATATAACCAAGTGAGTAACACACTCCCCAACCAAATCCCATAGGGAGAGAGTCCAACATCCCCTTAGGGGCTTGATAAAATATAAGAAAAAATTCAGGCAAAAGTTTTCTAGTTTCTTAAGCTACTTTTTACGCTACATTGTAGACAGTTGGGGGTGTAAAAATAAAACCTCAAAACGTCTAGTAAGGACTCTCCTATAAAAATTATTTCCTCTGTTACTCTCTGTTTTCCTTATTTTGTTCTGATATTCTTTGCATTCCATGTATTGTAATCCCATACTTTACATCCTGTACCTTCTATGATCAGACGGGCAGCAATAGTGCTCATCCTATCTTCCCTCTCTGACAACTTATTAAGTATTCTGTTTTAACTCTAATTTCTCTGTTTTAACTTTACTAGTTTTAGGGCCTAACTCCAAACCTAACATCAAAATGTCCCTTTTTGTCTAGTGTTAATTGTCACCCTTGATCCATCCTGCTCACATAGATAGCTGTTACTCTAGCTGTTTAATCTGCATGATTCTTAGTCCCTGTGGACTTTGGTAACCCAGTTATCCGACGTGGATCCCTGTCCACTTTAACCATTAATCTAGGGGCTCAGTATAGGCGGAACCGCACCTTAGGTTCATATATTTTATAGCGCTCCTCTTGCGCTGGGCATTTTTAAGGGTCTCTTACCCTTCATTAGTTTACTTAATTTAATGCCCATTATGACTTGCCAGTCTTCTCTACTTGTGGCTATACCCTCTTGCCTCTAAACTACTTTATCTAGCAGATGTACTACATATACCTGTGAACAGCACTATTCTTCCCTTTCTTATCTATAACACTCCAATGGACAGTAGATAGTGACAACATAACATATAACCACCAATCAATACAGTTAGATTAAGAGGAGTAAAATAGGTACCCTTTGTCCTGAAAATGCTTACCGATCAAGGAAGTCTGATAACTCAAATGTAAGCAAAAAGCTTACCTCAGCTGGCTGATTATCAGAAATTCCTGGATCATCTCAAGCTCCTTGTTTCAGATTCTCAGGGTCACCTGTAAATCCTCCTAGGCAAAGCTTGCCATCTGACCTAGACATTTTAACCACTTAACAACCGCCCATTGCCGATTAACGGCTTCAGGGCGGTTGTTTAACTCTGAGAGGCCGTTAATTAACGGCCTCCCAGAATTCTGCTCTCGCGCGCCCCCTGGGGCGCGCACACGAGAGCATCCGTGACCGCTGGGTCGCGGCCGTTTACCACGTGATCGCTCCGTCAAATGAAGGAGTGATCACTTGTAAACAAGCCGGCGTCATGTTATGACGCCGGTTCCTCCCTCCCCCTCTCTGTACCGATCGGTACAGCGGAGGGGGAAGAGATCGGTGTCAGCAGCGATGTGGGCTGCATCTGCAGTGCCCACATCGCTGCTCACCGAAAATTAACCCCTCGATTCCCTGCATTACTCTGCAATACCCTGCCATTACTCTGCATTACTCTGCAATACCCTGCCATTACTCTGCATTACTCTGCAATGCCCTGCAACACTCTGCAATGCCCTGCAACACTCTGCAATGCCCTGCAACACTCTGTAATGCCCTGCAACACTCCGCAACGCCCTGCAACACTCCGCAACACCCTGCAACACCCTGCAACACTCTGCAACACTCTGCAACACTCTGCAACACCTTGCAACACTCTGCAACACTCTGCAACACCTTGCAACACTCTGCAACACTCCGCAATACCCTGCAATACTCTGCAACACTCTGCAATGCTCTGCAACACCCGCCAATACCCTGCAACACTCTGCAATGCTCTGCAACACCCGCCAATACCCTGCAATGCTCTGCAACGCAGTACTCTGCAACGCCATACTCTGAGATACCCAGCCATACTCTGAGATACCCAGCCATAGTCGGTGATACCCTGCAATACCCAGCCATAGACATCCCCCCCCCCCCCCCCCGCCGTCCTCCGCCCTCCGGTGCTTCTACCGAATCGCTAATACGATCAAAGCCAGAATCTTTTTTTTTTTTTCAGGCTTCCCAGCTTAGAGGTGAGATGCGGGGTCTTATTGACCCCACATCTCACTGTAAAGAGGACCTGTCATGCCATATTCCTATTACAAGGGATGTTTACATTTCTTGTAATAGGAATAAAAGTGATCAAAAAAATTATTTTTGGGGAAAAAAATGTCAAACTAAAATAAATAAAGTAAAATGAACAATAAAAAAAAAAGTTTTTTTTTTAAAGCGCCCCTGTCCCCATGTGCTCGCATGCAGAAGCGAACGCATACGTAAGTCGCGCCCACATATGAAAACGGTGTTCAAACCACACATGTGAGGTATCGCTGCGAACGTTAGAGCGAGAGCAATAATTCTAGCCCTAGACCTCCTCTGTAACTCAAAACATATAACCAGTAAAAAAAAAATTAAATTGTCGCCTATGGGGATTTTTAAGTAGCGACGTTTGGCGTGTGCAATTTTGAAGAGTGACATATTAGGTATCCATTTACTCAGCGTAACTTCATCTTTCACATTATGCAAAAATTGGGCTAACTTTACTGTGTTTTTTTTTTTTTTTTTTAAGCACAAAACTGTTTTTTTTCCAAAAAAAAGCATTCGAAAAATTACTGCGCAAATACCGTGCGAGATAAAAAGTTGCAAAGACCACCATTGTATTCTCCAGGGTGTTTGCTAAAAAAACATATATAATGTTTTGGAGTTCTATGTAATTTTCTAGCAAATAAATGATGATTTTTACATGTAGGAGAGAAATGTCAGAATTGTCCTGGGTGCTCCAGAACACCTGATGGCGCTCCATGCATGTTGGGCCTCTGTATGTGGCCACACTGTGTAAAAGTCTCAAACATGTGGTATCGCCATACTCGGGAGTAATAGCAGAATGTGTTTTGGGGTGTAATTTGTGGTATGCATATGCTGTGTGTGAGAAATAACCTGATAATATGACAATTTTGTGAAAAAAAAAAAAAAGTAAAAAGAATCTTGATTTTGCAAAGAATTGTGGGAAAAAATGACAACTTCAAAAAACTCATCATGCCTCTTACTAAATACCTTGGAATGTCTTCTTTCCAAAAAGGGGTCATTTGGGGGGTATTTGTACTTTTCTGGCATGTTAGGGTCTCAAGAATTGAAATAGGCCGTCAGTACTTCAGGTGTGATCAATTTTCAGATATTGGCACCATAGCTTGTGGACTCTATAACTTTCACAAAGACCAAATAATATCCACCAATTTGTACTTATTTTTACCAAAGATATGTAGTGGTATAAATTTTGGCCAAAATTTATGAAGAAAAAATTACTAATCTGCTAAATTTTCTAACAGAAACAAAGAAAAATTCTTTTTTTTACAGAATTTTCGGTATTTTTTCTTTTATAGCACAAAAAATAAAAAACCCAGCGGTGATTAAATACCACCAAAAGAAAGCTCTATTTGTGTGAAAAAAAGGACAAAAATTTCATATAGGTCCAGTGTTGCATGACTGAGTAATTGTCATTCAAAATGCGAGAGCACCGAAAGCTGAAAATTGGTCTGGTTATTAAGGGTGTTTAAGTGCCCAGTGGTCAAGTGGTTAAAGATAGGCAACTCCTATCCTCATATTGATTAGTGGTTCCAAATTAATAACTACTGCAGCAGGGAACAGTTATTTGGAAAGATGTGGAGTGTATCTTTTGTGTCTGTTCCCTACTGCAGTAGTTCATTTGGAACCACTAATCAATATGAGGATAGGAGTTGCCTATCTATAAAATGTCCAGGTCACCGCTGTGACCTCAACCTCCACAACATCTCCAAAATAGGCCCCTTTCTAACCAATGACACAGCTCTTAATTCACTCCCTGGTTATCTCTTGCCTCGAATACTGCCTTGCCTGAAATACTGCAACTTCCTATTCATTGGATTACCTCTACATAGGCTATTCCCACTTCAGTCCGACTGCCCTGAACACTGTGTTATCATGTGAGCTGGGGGGGGGGGGCACCACAAGGAAAGGGATTTTTGGGGCAAGCAGGGGATAAGAATTTTTTTTTTAGTGGGGAAATGTGTGTGGGGGGTACTAGGAGTGGTGATTTGGTGGAGATTTGTGTTGGGATGGGGGACGGGGAAAAGAATTTGTGCTAGGAGGATTTATGTTGGGGGTTTGTGCTAGATGAGGTTTTGGGGACGATTGGGGGGTATTTGTGCTAAGAGCAGAAAATTGGGGGGGATTTATGCTAGGAGAGGGATTGGGGGGGGGGTTTGTGCTGGGGGTGATTTTTTTTGGAGGGGGGATTTGGGGAGAAAGAAGATTTGAACTGGGAGAGGGGATGGGGGGGCCAAAGATTTTTGCTGGGAGGGGTGATTTGTACTGGGAGGAGGGGGGATTTATACTTATGGGGTAAGCATGCAGATTAGTGCACAATTTTTTTTGGAGTTGGGGATGGAGGAGATTTTTGCTGACACATAATACTCATGCAACTTGAGGAGGTGGCGCAGTTTGGCATGTTCACCCTGGGCTCTAAATGACCTTGTCCAGGCACTGGCAGAGCGTACCATACTGTATGATCTCTAATTTTCACAGAATTCTGGCTATCATTAACCTTTTAGATTCTTCAATTTCTGTTATTATCACAGCATCTATGTCTAACTTCTACCCATGCAGGAACAATCCTGTTCAAACTGAGGTGGCATTACTTTAGCAGTTTTTTTTTTACACATTCACAAATGTGGTTACATTACAAGCATTCTCTCTGCGTTCAGTACAGTTCCAGCAGAGGGAAAGCTGTTGTCTGGCAGGAGGAATGTTCCCGCCTGGCACCAGGCCCCAGCCTGGTGATTGAAAACCATTTCTATATGATATTATGCTTTATGAAAAAAAAAAACAAATGTGTATGATTTAAGCTTGGATCTTAAAAAATTGTGTGCATGTGCTTTGCTCATATGAGTTTATGTTTTAAAACTCGTTGTTTGTGCCTATAACTTGTATCTAGTAGTATGTGCGTAGCCATACAGCAGGGGTGTCCAAACTTTTTTCAAAGAGGGCCAGATTCGATGAAGTGAACATGTGTGAGGGCCGACCATTTTGCCTGACATTCTTTGAACCATTAAAATTCGGTCATTCGAGCACTCATACCTGGCCCAACAAAAATTCTCGTGCCTTTGTTGCGCTCGTTTGCCCGACACACAGGCGAATGCTCTGTTCTTTAGGGGTACCGTTAAGTCTTAATGGTACCCCACACATTGGAAACATGGGGTGCTTTTGGTGCAGCGCAATAAAAAAAAAAAAAAAAGCTCTGGGACTTCTTTCCCTGCATTTTTGTGGGTATGGAAGCCCATTGAAATGCATGGGCTGCCCTACACACAGCATGCAGCCATGCAGATGTGAACCAAGGGCTTATTGGAGGGGCAGTAAAACTACATGGTTAAGCTGTTTTTACCACCCCCAACTTCTCCCCCTCTAGCTGCAGAGGGAGCAGCTGGGGGTGTACACATGCTGTGGCTGCAGCTGGAGGTATGCTCAGGGTGAATGGGCCTGCACTGCAACTACCCCGCAACTGTGTAGACTGCACAGTTGCGGTATAGTGATGCTACATTTACGGGCTTAAAACAGGTGGTGAGGAGGCAACATAATGCCTCTTTACCACCTTTCAAATGCCTCTGAAAAGCGATCTGTATATGGATTGCTTTTCAGAGGAGCAGCAATCCTGGCTGCTATCACACACACAAGCACCACAAAAGCAGTTCTGATGGTACAAGAATGGGGGGGGGGAGGTCTGGATTAAAAGTAACACACATGCATACACATACACACAGACATACACACATACAGACACATGCATACACATACAGACACATGCATATACTTACATACATACAGACACATGCACACACACACATACAGACACATGCACACACATACATACATACATACATACAGGCACATACATACATACATACACGCACATACATACACGCACATACAGACATACATACACACACACACACACACACATACATGCACACAGATACATACAGACACACATGCTGCACACACATACAGACACACATACATGCACACACATACAGACAGACATACACGCACATACATACAGACACACATGCACATACGCATACATACAGACATACATGGACACACACACACATGCAATCATACATGCACAGACACACACACACATGCACACACACACACACAGACACACATGCACATACAGACACACATACACACACACACACATACATACAGACAGACATGCACACACACACACATATAGACACACATGCACACACATACATACAGACATGCACACACATGCACAGACACACATACATACAGACACACATACATACAGACACACATGCGCACACACACACATACACACATGCACACATACATACATACATACAGACACACATGCACACACATGCATACAGACAGACATGCACACACATACATACATACAGACATGCACACACACACATACAGACAGACATGCACACACACACACACACACACATACAGACACACATGCACACACACACATACAGACACACATGCACACATACACATACAGACACACATGCACATACATACAGACACACATGCACATACATACAGACAGACATGCACACATATACATACAGACACACATGCACATACATACAGACAGACATGCACACATATACATACAGACACACATGCACACATACAGACACACATGCACACACATACATACATACAGACACACATGCACACACACACACATACACATAAATAAAGCCTTTTTAAAACGAATCTAGCTTGTAGTACAGTACCTTTCCATTCCATTTCCTTATTCAGCCGGGTACTGCACTGTAGGGGGAAGCAGAGAGCACAGCACACTCCTCTGCACTTTACTTTCACTTTTGAAGCCGATGGAGCTTCTCACAGTGACGGGGATCGGCTCATTTGACAGCCCTGATCCCGCAGCACACCAGGCGGGCCGTTCAAAACCGGACCGCTGGCCGCGATTGGCCCGCGGGCCGGACTTTGGACATGCCTGCCATACAGTATTTACTTATTACATAATTAGGCTCTGCTTCCTGCTTTGCAGGAATCATTCTGCTTTACTTCTCACAATGCAAATATATTAGCTGGTTGACTTATTCAAAACAATGCACACTTTTTGTGGTTGATATCGTATGTCAACAGTTTAATCAGCAAGGTTGAAAAGGTTAACTCAAATACAGAGCTCACACCAGTGGTTATCTACAAATTTAATTATTATTACATTATTATTAATAATAAATTGTCATTATTACGGTACATTAAAAACACAAAACAATAATCAAATATTAGAGTGAATGTGTAGCCTTTTTTTCAGTTTTGGGTAGGGAAGGGCAAACCATTCTTTTATTTTTGCTGTCTGAGACTTTTTTGGGAGATTTACCCTACATTTTGTTATAAAGAAGCAACAGAAAGTGAGAGGAAATCTATACAGAGTGCAGAGAATTGCACTCTTAGCCCTTGTACACACGGTCGGAGATTCCGACGGAATGTGTCCTATCGGACCATTTTGTCGGATAATCCGACTGTGTGTGGTATGCATCGGACTGTTTCCGTCGGAATATCCGTCGGACCCAATTTTCCAACTTGTTGGAAATATTTTCCGACAAACTGGTCCGATCGGACATACTCCGATCATGTGTAGAGAATTTTGATCGGACAAAGTGCCATTCATGCTCAGATCAAATTCCTACACCAAAGCTATTGGCTACTAGCGTGAACGTAGTCCCGTCGTAACGAAATAACGTCATCACGTTCTGAACGATCGGATTTTCCGACAACTTGGTCAGACCGTGTGTATGCAACAGTTTCGGACACAATCCGTCGGACAAAATCCAACGGATTTGGTTGGCAGAATGTCCGACCGTGTGTACAAGGGCTTAGAGAGTTGTCACTTAAACAGGCATCCCCTTTGAAAAGTTTATCTATACCTCTTGTTCTGGCAACAATTGTAACATTTTGGATTTGGATTTCTGATCACTATCTGTCTCAGTGATAGTGGTCACCACTACAAATAGAGAAGGTGAATCTATCTGGTAGGGACACAAACAGCAATAAAAATAAAGTTGTCAGGGGTTCTAATGCTTCCCCATTCTTCCCAAAATGTATATATATATATATATATATATATATATATATATACTGTATATACATACAGTATCTCACAAAAGTGAGAGCACCCCTCACATTTTTGTAAATATGTTATTATATCTTTTCATGTGACAACACTGAAGAAATTGCACTTTACTACAATGTAAAGTAATGAGTGTACAGCTTGTATAACTGTAAATTTGCTGTCCCCTCAAAATAACTCAACACACAGCAATTAATGTCGAAATGCAAAAGTGATTACGCCCCTAAGTTAAAATGTTCAAATTGGGCTCAATTAGCCATTTTCTCTCCCTGGTGTCATGTGACTCTTTAGTGTTACAGGTTCTCAGGTGTGAATGGGGAGCAGGTGTATTAAATTTGGTGTTATCGCTTTCACTCTCTCATACTGGTCACTGGAAGTTCAACATGGCAACTCATGGCAAAGAACTTTCTGAGGATCTGAAAAAAAGAATTGTTGATCTACATAAGATGGTATAGGCTATAAAAAGATTACCAAGACCTAGAAACAGAGCTACAGCACGGTGGCCACGACCATACAGTGGTTTAACAGGACAGATTCTACTTAGAACAGGCCTTGCCATGGTCAACCAAAGTGCACGTGCTTAGTGTTATATCCAGAGGTTGTCTTTGGGAAATAGACGTATGAGTGCTTCCAGCATTGCTGCAGAGGTTGAAGGGGTGGGGGTTCAGCCTGTCATTACTTAGACCGCACACTGCATCAAATTGGTCTGCACAGGCTTCTTTAGAAGCCTCTTCTAAAGATAATGCACAAGAAAGCCCGCAAACAGTTTGCTGAAGACAAGCAGACTAGGGTCATGGATTACTGGAACCATGTCCTGTGGTCTGATGAGACGAATATAAACTTATTTGGTTCAGATGGTGTCAAGCGTGTGTGGTGGCAACCTGGTGAGGAGTACAAAGACAAGTGTGCAGTCAAGCATGGTGGTGGGAGTGTCATGGCCTGGGCCTGCATGAGTGCTTCCGACACTGGGGAGCTACAGTTCATTGAGGGAACCATGAATACCAACATGTACTGTAACATACTGAAGCAGAGCATGATCCCATCCCTTCGGAGACTGGGCTGCAGGGCAGTATTCCAACATGATAACGACCACCCAAACATACCTCCCAGATGACCACTGCCTTGCTAAATAAGCTGAGGGTAAAGGTGATGGACTGGCCGAGCATGTCTCCAGACCTAAACCCTATTGAGCATCTGTGGGGCATCCTCAAATGAAAAGTGGAAGAGCGCAAGGTTTCTAACATCCACCAGCTCCATGATTTCATCATGGAGGAGTGGAAGAAGACTTCAGTGGCAACTTGTGAAGCTATGGTGAACTCCATACCCAAGAGGGTTAAGGCAGTGCTGGAAAATAATGGTGGCTACAAAAAATATTGGCACTTTGGGCCCAATTTGGACATTTTCACTTAGGAGTGTACTCACTATTGTTGCCAGCGGTTTAGACATTAATGGTTATATGTTGAGTTACAGCAAATTTATACTGTTATACAAGCTGTACACTCACTACTTTAAAGTGGTTCTTCACCTAAAAAAAAAATATTAAAAGCCAGCAGCTACTAATATTGCAGCTGCTGACTTTTAATAAATTGACACTTACCTGTCCCAGGGTCCAGCGATGTCAGCGGCAGATGACGAGCGATCGTACTTCAATTTTGTTGCCAGTGGTATAGACATTAATGGCTGTGTGTTGAGTTATTTTGAGGGGACGGCAAATTTACACTGTTATACAAGCTGTACACTCACACTTTACATTGTAGCAAAGTGGCATTTCTCTGGGTTTGTCATATGAAAAGATATAATAAAATATTTACAAAACTGTGAGGGGTGTACTCGCTTTTGTGAGATACTGTATATCTATAGTGTCAGATGTTTATACTGAAATATATTAATGGAATCATGAAAAAATCTATGGTTTAGGAGATTTTTACATCTTTCCACAATACAACAAATTAGTTCAATGTCTAATGCTTGTTAAAGTGGTTGTAAACCCTTACAACACACTTTGACCTACAGGTAAGCCTAGATTAAGGCTTACCTGTAGGTCCAAGAAATATCTCCTGAAACCTACACGGTTTAGGAGATAGTTGGCGAAAGACAGGCACCGCTGTCTACGGCACAGTCCATTATGCTTTACCTTTGCAGAGAATGAAAGAGGAAGTAAACCCATCAGGGTTTACTTCCTCTTTAAAGACAAGAATGAATACATCAGTGTGCTAAAATATATATATATATTTATTAACTAAAAATTCAGTGTAAAATAATATCAACTAATTGGTGAGAATACAAAAAAATATATAACTTCAAATATCAAATATATATGTCATACAGATGAAGAGAAATTTTACCACAAGCTCTTGTTACAAAATTCCATATTTCAACACTTTATGTCCTAGTAAACTTAGAATTAGTAGCACTTAATAAATAGCTTTCTGTGGCTCTATAGACTTATGAAAATAAATTAGGTGTTTAATTTAACATGTGATTTGTTCTCAAAACAAAGACCTTCAAGCTTAAACCTCTTTTACAGTATATGGACAATTTTGTTAACCAGATACAAACTTGGTATTTTAACCAAGACTCATTTTTAAATAAAAATACATTTAGAATGAATATATTTTAAACCACATATCATGACAAAATCATTGTACAGACTTTGGTATAAGCTTTTGTAGAAACACATAAATATGTGTATCTCTCTTATAATTGGAATATAATTATTTCATGATTCAGGTAGAAATAACACAACTCCAAGCCATGTTTTGCAGTCTAAATGGTTCAATCATGTATATGCTAATATAATTCAACTATCAATAAAATAGAAAATTAATACTTTACCGGTGGTCTAAGAAACTTTTGTTTTGAGAGATATCAGCTATGTGTCCCAAAGGACTTCTTCACAACTCCTACATTCCTCTGTTCTGTTTTTCTCCCGCTCTCTCTCCTTCTGTCCTTCTGATGACCATTCCATGATCCCTCCTCAAGCTATGTGTTTACTATTTTATCCCACCCAAAAAGTGCGTTTGTGTGTCACTACTACATACCTAATGACGTCAATTGACATTTTGTTTCTATGTAACCATGGCAACGCTAATTAGAAATTCATTTTGGATTCTACCATGATTAGCACTAGGTGTCAGTATTGTATTTTAATTTATATTTAAATATTTTTAACATACCAAGTTTAATTCCTGAATAACCTTTTGATTTAGTCTTAAAAGAAGGCCATAAACTATGAGAAGATGTTTATATCCTTGACATATATGTCAGACTTCCTGGCTCTTCCTGAAATATATGGCCAAGAGAATGTCCAATCCACATAATTAACTTCCCCCCTCACGTCTCTGGAGAATAGGGATGAGCCTGACGTTTCGACTCAAACATCGGGTGTTCGCATTATGGGGCGTTCGCAGGAAATTTGAGCACCTGAGGAACTCGCCATAATGAACGGTGAGACCGTTAATGCACTGCAAGTTCGCAGTGCATTGACGGCTACTGATTGGCCAAAGCATGCACCTGACCTGCATGCTTTGGCCAATCACAGCATGCTCTGCTGTGAGAGCCATGATTAGGCGGGGTACCTTTGGCCAATCATGGCTCAGGGGGAGTCCACGCCCCACATTATTTAAGGCTGGTTACACGGCAGCCGTACATAGTTTTATGAATGAGAGCAGCAAAATTACATTTGTAAAGGAAAAAATATGTCATTTAAAACCGCTCATGGCTGTAATGTATTGCTGGATCCCGGCAATATAGATAAAAATCATTGAAAAACGTTATGTGCCCCCCCCCCAGTCCATTACCAGGCCCTTTGTGTCTGGTATGGATATTAAGGAGAACCCTGCACCAAAATAAAAAAGAAAATTGTGTGGGAGTCTCCCCAAAAGCCATACCAAACCCAAAGGTCCTGGTAATGGACCAGGGGGGGACTCATGCTATTTTTTTCAATGTTTTTTTTATCATTTTTATCTATATTGCTGGGATTTGACAATACATTACAGCCACAAGCAGTTTTAAATGAAATTTTTTCCTTTAGAAATGTCAATTTGCTGTGGTACTGTTCTAAACACGGGAAAGATGCGCTACATTACAGGCATACTAAGGATACCCCCCTGGCATGATATTTTAAGGAATATTTAATTTTTAGTGTTTCACTTTAAGCATTATTAAAATCACTGCTCCTGAAAAAACTGCAGTTTTTAAAACTTTTTTTGCATTGATACATGTCCCCTGGGGTAGGACCTGGGTCCCCAAACACTTTTTATGACAATAATTTACAGATAAGCCTTTAACATTAGCACTTTTGATTTTTCGTGTTTGTGTCCCATAGACTTTAACAGTGTTCGTATGTTCGCACAAATTTTTTGCCTGTTCACAAGCTCTGCTGATAACTTTTTTTTTTGGCTCAACACTACTGGAGAATGAGATATTTTTGGCTGGACCTACAATAACATTATAGACACAGTTTCATATCCATAATTCCCATTCAATTAAAAAAATAAATAAAAAAATTATAACATCGTCGGAGATCCAGTGACATCACGGACATCAACGTCATTGGACTCCTCCCCCCTTCCCCAAGTTCCTCAGTCTGCTAACGCAGGGAATGGGGGTGGAGTCCAGTGATGTCAAATTTCTGATTGAACGTAATATGTACGGGGGAGGAGCTACGCATGATGTCACCCGCTGCTGTCCTACAGAACTAACATGATTGTCGGCTTTACATGCTGTGTTTTTATCATCTTTATGTGAGTAGTTTGTGTTTGAACACAAAAATTAAATCTTACACTTAAGCGGTGAGCACTTAGATCTTTTCTTTCTACCCATGATCTGGTGTCCTTGCTGAGATCTAAGGAGACGTAAGAGAAGTTTATGGTCCGTGTTAACCCTTTTGATACCCGCTCGCCTGACCACCTGTTTGCACAGGGGTGCATGCCATAAGGTGAGAGTGATTAGTTAGACCGGAGGTGGAGGGATTGTCACGCTACTGTGGAAAAAAATTACTTACGTCAGTGCTACAGTTTGAATTTAAAACGTATTTGTGTGAACTGTGAAGTTAAGTAATGGATTGTGGAAACTAACTAGTGTTGGGTGATTGTATATAGTGTATACCACATTTACTACTGACTAATGCAGAGTTGCAATGCAAGAAGATCAGCTAAAAGTAGTTGGATCTGTATTGCGTTATAATTAATCAGAATTAATCGATTTAAAAAAAATTTTGATTAATCAAACACGAAAATTTTAATTAGTAACAGCCCTCCACCTCCGGTCTAACTAATCACTCTCACCTTATGGCATGGACCCCTGTGCAAACAGGTGGTCATGCAAGCGGGTATCAAAAGGGTTAACACGGACCATAAACTTCTCTCAAGTCTCCTTAGATCTCAGCAAGGATGCCAGGTCATGGGTAGAAAGAAAAGATCTCACCGCTTAAGTATAAGATTTAATTTTTGTGTTCAAACACAAACTACTCACATAAAGATGATAAAAACACAGCATGTAAAGCCGACAATCATGTTAGTTCCGTAGGGCAGCAGCGTGTGACGTCATGCGTAGCTCCTCCCCCGTACGCATTACATTCAGAACTTCAGCGTCACCGGACTCCTCCCCCCTTCCCTTCATTAGCAGACTGAGGCACTTGGGGAAGGGGGGAGGAGTCCAATTACATTGATGTCCGTGATGTCACTGGATCTCCAATGCACTTTAGAAGTTATATTAATGGAAACAAATTTGGACACTGAATATTTGTTTTCGTGGAAGATTAGTTTTATTTTTTTTTGTGTACTTTACTATTATTTTACTATTTCGCATTTATTTGCTGTTTTTACTTGTGATTCCACGTTGGGAGACCAGCACCAGTATTTCTCCTCACGTGTGTTTACTTTCACTTATATTCACTATTATATTATAGCTAAGCACTTACTATAGTGTTTGATATACACCATATTTATGGAAATGTACTCATCCGTTTATGCGTAACTCTCCTCTAAAAACACCATTAAGCGTACTAAGTTATGCTATGCTAATTCTGGAATATTTCTTTGATTTTACAACCTGATACCTTTTATTTAGTATTAGTGTGGTCACTGCCACTGGCTACTATTTATTCCTAACTTTCTGTACAGCGCACCACTACCTTCTTAACTTTTTATATCAATCAACTGTGTTTACTCTTTTTAAATCATAATGACAACAGAAACTACCCAAATGACCCTAATCAAAAGTTTACATACCCTGGTGATTTTGGCCTGATAACATGCACACAAGTTGACACTTGTTGTGAATGGCTATTAAAGGTAACCATCCTCACCTATGATCTGTTTGCTTGTAATTAGTGTGCGTGTATAAAAGGTCAGTGAGTTTCTGGACTCCTGACAGACTCTTGCATCTTTCATCCAGTGCTGCACTGACGTTTCTGGATTCTGAGTCAAGGGGAAAGCAAAATAATTGTCAAAGGATCTGTGGGAAAAGGTAGTTGAACTGTATAAAACATGAAAGGTATATAAAAAGATATCCAAGAAATTGATAATGCCAATGAGGGATTCTGTTGAAACCAAACCAAGGTCAGGTAGACCAACTAAAATTTCAGCCACAACTGCCAGGAAAATTGTTTGGGGTGCAAAGAAAAACCCACAAATAACTTCAGTTGAAATACAGGACTCTCTGAAAACATGTGGTGCGGCCGTTTCAAGATGTACAATAAGGAGGCACTTGAATAAAGATAGGCGGCATGGTCAAGTCGCCAGAAGAAAGCCATTACTATGCAAATGCCACAAAGTATCCAATTTACAATGCGCCAAACAGCACAGAGACAAACCTCAAACCTTCTGGCACAAAGTCATTTGGAGTGATAAAACCAAAATGTAGCTTTTTGGCCACAATCATAAACGCTACATTCAACAAAGCCTATGATGAAAGGTACACCATTCCTACTGTGAAACACCGAGGTGGATCGCTGATGTTTTGGATATGTGTGAGCTACAAAGGCACAGGTGGTTTGGTCAAAATTGATGGCAAGATGCAGTATGTTATCAAAAAATACTGGAGGAACATTTGCATTCATCAGCAAAGAAGCTGCGCGTGGAACGTACATGGACATACCAACATGACAATGATCCAAAACACAAGGCCAAGTTGACCTGTCATTGGCTACAGCCGAATACAGTGAAGGTTCTGGAGTGGCCATCTCAGTCTCCTGACCTCAATATCATTGAGCTACTCTGGGGAGATCTCAAATGTGCAGTTCATGCAAGACAGCCCAAGAATTTACAGGAACTGGAAACTTTTTTCCAAGAGGAATGGGCAGCGTTATCACCTGAGAAGTTAAAGAGCCTCATCCAAATATACCACAAAAGACTTCAAGCTGTCATTGATGTTAAAGGGGGCAATACATGATATTAAGAACTGGGGTGTGTAAACTTTTGATCAGGGTAATTTGGGTAGTTTCTGTTATCATTATGATTTAAAAAGAGTAAACACAGTTGATTGATAATAAATGGCTTCAGCCAAACACCAACCATGAGTGAAAGAAAAGTTTTTTGTTATAATTCATATTCTCTGAAAAATGGCCAAGAAATCATAAATGCAAGGGCATGTAAACTTATGAGCACAACTGTAATTACTCCAATATAATGTAATAATAATGATGAGAATTATTGCTAATTTGTATATTTGCAGTAATTGACATAGATCATTTTAAAAACACTTCAAAGCACACTTTGTGAACATATCACTTTTCCTTTTCTCAATCATGAAATGAGAGGAAAAAAATGTATGTGTTTGTGTCCGGTGTTACCTAAAAACCTTGGAATCACTTTAGTATAAACATGAGCCATGGGTCATAGCCTTCTTCTTATCTCTACTGGCTGACATAAAGAGAATTTAATATGTGGAAGATTAACCCAGATAAGACTCAAATAGTCTTCTGGTGAAGGACCCTTGGAAAAAAAAAACACGAACTCAGATTCAGCTTTAAAGAAAAACCTGATAAAATGGCTTTTATGCTGCTCATCAACACATATGCGACATTAATATGATTAGGCCTCATCTTAATCCTTTTACCCTCAATAGTTCTGACAATATATACAGTATCTCACAAAACAAATTAAACCTCTCATATTTTTAAAAATATTTTATTCTATCTTTTCATGTGACAACACTGAAGCAATGACACTTTGCTACAATTTAAAGCGGTTCTCCACCCTAAAGGGGAAGTTCTGCTAATCTGATCCCTCCCCCCTCCGGTGCCACAATCGGCACCTTTCAGGGGGAGGGGGGTGCAGTTACCTGGATAATCCAGGTATCTGCACCCACTTCCGGGACAGACCGCCGCAAACCCCCGCAGATGCCCCGCCCTACCCTGTTGTGTTCTGGGAAACACACAGTTCCCAGGACACAGCGGGGACCAGAAGAGACGCGCAGCGCCACTCGCGCATGCGCAGTAGGGAACCGCGCAGTGAAGCCACAACGCTTCACTTCCCGATTCCCTGACAGAGGATGGTGGCGGGGGCAGCAGAGAGACGAGCGATCGCTCGTCATCTGCCGCCGACATCGCTGGACCCTGGGACAGGTAAGTGTCAATTTATTAAAAGTCAGCAGCTGCAATATTAGTAGCTGCTGGCTTTTAATATTTTTTTTTTAGGTGCAGAACCACTTTAAAGTAGTGAGTGTACAGCTTGTATAACAGTGTAAATTTTCTGTAACTCAACACACAACCATTAATGTCTAAACCGCTGGCAACAATAGTGAGTACACTCCTAAGTGAAAATGTGCAAATTGGGCCCAAAGAGCCAATATTTTGTGTGGTTACCATTATTTTCCAGCACTGCCTTAACCCTCTTGGGGATGGAGTTTACCAGAGCTTCACAGGTTGCCACTGAAGTCCTCTAATGCCGCGTACACACGACCGGACTTAGCTCCCACAGACTTTCGACGGAGTTCTGAAAGAGTTCTGACGGACTTTCCGAATGAACGGACTTGGCCACACACAATCACACCAAAGTCCGACAGATTCGAACGTGATAACATACGACTGGACTAGAATAAGGAAGTTCATAGCCAGTAGCCAATAGCTGCCCTCGCGTCGGTTTTTGTCCGTCGGACTAGCACACACACGAGCGGATTTCTCAGTAGGAACTGGGTCCGGCGGAGTTCTGTTGGAAAAATTTGAAACATGTTCCATTTCTAAAGTCTGTCAGACTTTTGCAAATCAAAAGTCCGCTGCAGCCCACACACGATCGAATGGTCTGCCGGAATCATTCCGTCTGACTTTTGATGTTAAAAAGTCTGGTCGTGTGTACGCGGCATTATACTCCTACATGATAACATCACGAAGCTGGTGGATGTTATAGACCTTGCACGCCTCCACATTCCATTTGAGGATGCCCCACAGATGGTCAATAGGTTTAGGTCTGGAGACATGCTTGGCCAGTCCATCACCTTTACCCTCAGTTCTTTAGCAAGTCAGTGTTCGACTTAGAGGTGTATTTGGGGTCATTATCATGTTAGAATACTGCCCTGCGCCCTCACGTCGGCAGATTGGGAAACAGCTCTCTTTAATATCCACAAAGGATCTGTAAACGTTTCCACTCAGGAAAACGGCTACAAAATACTAGCAAGATGGTATAGAACGCCAGACAGACTACACAAATGGGACCCTTACGTCCCGGACGGTTGTTGGCGGTGTCACCAACATAGAGATACATTTCTCCACGTCTGGTGGTCCTGCCCCCTGCTCCAACCCTTCTGGAGGTCTATCCATAAACTGATTCAGGACATTACAACCTACGAATTGCCTTATACTCCGGCCCAATTCCTGTTACATCACACTACTCTGCCACAAACGTCCTATCGTAAA
This sequence comes from Lithobates pipiens, assembly GCF_037356315.1. NCBI lineage: Eukaryota > Metazoa > Chordata > Amphibia > Anura > Ranidae > Lithobates > Lithobates pipiens. The sequence continues at coordinate 158,255,702 of NW_027507903.1, forward strand.
TCAATAATTATCCACCTGATTAATGCTGCTAAACAATGCATCCCAACCCACTGGAAATCACAGACTGTCCCCTCTCTTAAAGACTGGCTCCATAGAATAAACAGAATTTCAGAAATGGAGGAACTGATCCACATAGCAAAAGACACCCCTGCCAAATATAACACAAAATGGGCGTGTTGGAAACACTTCAAAACTACACCTGGATATAACCGCACTCAAAGTCTCTTAGTTTAATTCGCCGATCCCTGTTCCACCCTCCGTTGCTTATTCGGGCGCTGCCACTAAAGCCCATGCGCATCTACTCAAACCTGTCTCTCTTGCCTAGATTGTCCGCTTTTTGTATCTCTCCTCTATATCTTAGTCGCCAATTTGGTCTGGCCCTGAGCCACAACAGGCACGACATTCTGCATGCCACTGTGGGTTTCTATACGCCCAGTTTTTGCCATGGAGAACATCGGTGAACGGACTCCATTCCCCCCCCCCCTCCTTCCCATCCCTACTACCCCTCTGTCTTACCACTCCCCACCCTCCCCATCCCTATCTTTCTTACGGGTACTACTTTATGCTCCAGGCATTGTACTCGGGGGATTTACCCCCCCCCCCCTTACCTCTAGCTCGGCCCCAACACCTGAGTTCTCCCTGTTGAGAACTCCCACAAGTTGTCTCTTTTTGGTCGCTATTTCTTATTCCGACTAGCCTTCTTTACACGACTTTGATTGATACTTCTCATCTATGTGCTGTTGCTAATACATTATTATACTTCTTCTTGCATTGTTTTGTGCCCCAAGTGATCTTTGTTATATATGGGCCATACGAATTTTCTTTGTTTTTCCTTGATTATTACATACCTTTATGTATGCTGTTGTTTCTGTACCCTCTTCTTTATTCAATAAAATATTTTGGAAAAAAAAAAAAAAAAGAATACTGCCCTGCGGCCCAGTCTCTGAAGGCAGGGGATCATGCTCTGCTTCAGTATGTCACAGTATATGTTGGCATGCATGGTTCCCTCAATGAACTGTAGCTCCCCAGTGCTCCCCAGTGCCAGCAGCACTCATGCAGCCCCAGACCATGACACTCCCACCACCATGCTTGACTGTTGGCAAGACATAAAACTTGTCTTTGCACTCTTCACCTGGTTTCTGCCACACACGCATCTGAACGAAATAAGTTTATATTTGTCTCATCAGACCACAGGACATGGTTCCAGTAATCTATATCCTTAGTCTGCTTGTCAGCAAACTGTTTGCAGGCTTTCCTGTGCATTCTCTTTAGAAGAGGCTTTCTTCTTGGATGGCAGCCATCAGACCAACTTGATGCAGTTTGCGTCATATGGTTTGAGCACTGACAGGCTGATTCCCCACCCCTACAACCTCTGCAGCAATGCTGGCAGCACTACGTCTATTTACAAAATACAACCTCTGGATATGACGCTGAGCATGTGCACTCAACTTCTTTGGTTGACCATGACGAGGCCTGTTCTGAGTGGAACCTGTCCTGTTAAACCACTGTATGGTCTTGGCCACCGTGCTGCAGTTCAGTTTCAGGGTCTTGGAAATCTTCTTATAGCCTGGGCCAGGGACGCCCTCTGATGTGACCCGCCATGTCTTCCTCTGAGATGGCAGGTCAGCAAGCCCAGATCGTGGGTTCCTGACCCGCCATCTCCGAGCATTAGTGCAAAAAATGGAGCCAACACTAGAGGAAGCAGAGCCAATGCTTCCTGTACAGCGCCGGCTCCTTCACAGATGGAGTGATACCAAATGTACTCCGTCTGTGAAAGGAAGCATCGGCTCTGCTCTCTACTGCAGCTGCATGCTTTTGTCACAATTATGCTCGGGGATGGCAGGTCAGGACACAGGAATCCATGATCTGGGACAGCAGCTATCAGTACCAGCCACCAGTATCAGTACCAGCCACCAGCCACCAGTACCACAACCAACAGTACCAGTACCAACCATCAGTACCAGTACCAGCCGACGGTACCAGTACCAACCAGCAGTAGCAGTACCAGCCAGCAGTACTAGTACTGACCAACAGTACCAGTGCCAACCAGCAGTACCAGTACCAGCCAGCAGTATAGGGCCAACAGTACCAGTACTAACCAGCAGTACCAGTACCAGCCAGTATTACCAGTCATCAGTACCAGTATCCGCCTTAAAGTGGGGTTCCACCCTAAAGTGGAACTTCCACTCATCGGAACCCTCCCCCCTCCGGTGTCACAGTTGGCACCTTTCAGGGGAGAGGGGGGGCAGATACCTGTCTAAGACAGGTATTTGCACCCACTTTCAGGCATAGACTCCCACGGGAGTCTATGCTGTTTCCTGTCCCGCCGCGCTGTCTGCTGGGACACAAGGGTCCCAGAGACAGCGTGGACCATTCCTAGTGTGCTGCGCGACTCACGCATGCGCAGTAGGGAACCGGGAAGTGAAGTCGCAACGCTTCACTTCCTGATTCCCTCACCTAGAATGGCGGCGGCAGCAGCTGAGAGCCGAGCGATCGATCGGTCTCGGCTGCCAACATCGCTGGACCCTGGGACAGGTGAGTGTCCATTTATTAAAAGTCAGCAGCTATAGTATTTATAGCTGCTGGTTTTAATTTTTTTTGTAGGTGGAATCCCTCTTTAATACCCGCCAGCAGTACCAGCTCCCACTATCTTTTCAAGTCATCAGTGTCAGCCAGCAGTATAAACCAGCAGTACCAGCCAGAAGTGCCCACCAGCAGTACCAGTACCCACTGTCCATACCAGTCATCAGTACCAGCCAGCAGTATAAACCAGTAGTACCAGTACCAGCTAACAGTACCCACCAGCAGTACCAGTACCAGCCACCAGTATCAGTACCAGTCATCAGTAGCAATACCAGCCAGCAGTACCAGTACCCGCCAGCAATACTAGCCAGCAGTACCAGTCAGCAGTACCCACTAGCAATACCAGTACCAGCCAGCAGTACCAGCACCCGCAAGCATTACTAGCCAGCAGTACCAGTCAGCAGTACCAGTACCAGCCAGCAGTACCAGCCAACAGTACCCGCCAGCAGTACCAGCCAGCAGTACTACCACCTGTCAGCAGTACCCACCGGCAGTAACAGCCAGCTGCAGGAATCCTGAGGAAGAAGTGAAGATTGAGGCCAGTTGAGGAGCAGGTAAACCGCTTTACATCAGTATGAAAGCAGCCTTAGGCCCATTTCACATGATCAGTCTGATCGGGTCTGCCTGTCTGTTTTTCAGGTGGACTCAAACGCACTCTCCATTCACCTCTATAGAACGGCAGATGTAAATGGACTTGTGTCCATTTATACCATCCTATCTGCAATCTGATCGCCTTAAAAAAAACAGAAGGGGATCTGTCCCCTTCTGTCTGGGCGAATCGAAGGGCCCTTAGGGTAGAGCGGGTTGCATCCATTTCTGCTCTACATATGCAGAGTGGACACAGACCTGCCACCCTCCCTTTACGCTCATTGTGGCCCACGACCGGTTACCAAGTCGATAAAGTGGCTTTCGCTCTTCAAAAGGATGGGCACCCCTGGCCTAGGCCATCTTTACGTAGAGCAACGATTATTTTTTTTCAGATCTTCAGAGCTCTTTGCCATGAGGTGCTATGTTGAACTTCCAGTGGCCAGTATGAGAGAGTGAGAGAGATAACACCAAATATAACACACCTGCTCCCCATTCACACCTGGGACCGGGGAGGAAAAATGGCTAATTGGGCCCAATTTGGACATTTTCACTTAGGGGTGTACTCACTTTTGTTTCCAGCAGTTTAGACGTTAATGGCTATTTGTTGAGTTATTTTGAGGGGACAGCAAATGTACACTGTTATACAAGCTGTACGCTCACTACTTTACATTGTAGCAAAGTGTAATTTCTTCAGTGTTGTCACATGAAAAGCTATAATAAAATATTTACAAATATGTGAGGGGTGTACTCACATTTGTGAGATACAAATGTGAGTACACACATGAGTACATACATTTCAATAAAATAGCAAAACCCCCCTAGAGTTTCTCACATGCACTGAGTCACCCAACATTACTTTACGTGAATCTGGGACTTCAGGTGGAGATGCAGGTTCCAGGGGGGACTGAATTTGGCTCACCAACTGCCCCAAGTCAGTACCCAATAGGACATTAGTGGCATTTGCTATACCCACTTTTCTCACTTTGCTTTTGGATCCTTGGGGCAAAGCAACAAAAGTTGTAGGTAACACAGGGATAACTTCTCCAACCCCGGTGACAACTGTGGATTTCTTTGAGTCCACATCCTCGATTCTGAAAGAGCTAGGACATCCATGGATCCTGTATCTCAGTGTCTGACTGAAACGTTGTTACCTGTGGTAACCAGCTGCAGGTTATCCGTATGGCCTCCTACATTAGTGAGATATGCTCTGGTTCAATGAAACACGAGCCAAAGGCACGGCAGGGATGGCTCATCCACCTCCTGTGATGACCATGGCTTCCCCTGGGATCACATCCTCACAGCGCCTCAATCCTGGAAAAGCTAGGACATCCTCTGACACCATACCTTGGCTGTTACTTATGGTAACTGGCTGCAGGTTATCCGCCTGGTGTCCTGCATTTTCTCCAACAAGCAACACAGTTGAGGGTGCACTTTTCACACTTGCTGGTGGGCTAGGCCTTCTTATCTTTGGACAAAGGCTTGAGTAATGTCCATCTTGGTTACAGACAAAACACTTTAAGGTTTCCACAGAAACCTTAAACTTGGCTCTTGTAGTTCTTGATGCAGATGGAGGAGACATTGCATTTCCATGCTGGATTTGGGTGCTGTTCAGTTTGTGCTCTCTCTCTCTTTGCTCCATCCTCTGATGGTGCTTTATTTCACTCTGGTGGTCATCTCTTTCTGTTTGCTTCATCAGCTGTAGTGATTTCTTCTGCTGTGGGGGTTTGAGAACAGAGTCATGCTGTCTCACACAGTCATCTGGAGTGGCACGGTTTCTGAGTTTAGATGCCATGGTGAGCTGTTCTCTGTCATCCTCTATCAACGCACATAAAAGCTGGGACCTCATCTTGCCAACTGTATTGATGCCTCTTAGATCACAGAAGTCAATAACGGTCTCATCGGATTGCTTCTTCTACCAGCATATCATCTTGTGGGTCACCATCTTCAAGTTTTGCCCAAATAAAAGATAGAAAAGAAAAACAAGAGGGCGTGGGGAGCAAATAGCCAAGTATTTCTTCTACAAAACAAACATTATGCATTGAGTGAGCTTCTGTAGGTCAGTTGCTTCTAACAAGCTTCCAACCTTTAGTACACAGAGTAAATAAAAAAAACATGCACTAATGTACTAAGCAAATCCAGCTTGCTGCCGCCATTCTGTCACTGTTACGCACGTCCACAGTGACTAGCTAACCGTGTTGTGGTTCTGTGACTGGGGGTATAAGGGAATAAGGGGAAACTTATAGTGATCAAGTAAGACTAGCTGTGGTACTTTCACAGCCTGCACTACCTTTGGCCACCACAAGAGGGAGGCTCCACTCCAATCCAGCTGGCCAACCCCACACAGGCAGATACAAGTCTTACATACAATCTGGTGCGCTGTAAGGGTTGGGGAACAGTCTAGCAATTATCACACACTACTAGCATCCCTCCAGCTATCCTGCAAGCTAGAACCCTGGTGTTAATCACTCTTCCCACTGTCCATACACTCACACACCAGAGACACAACAAATGATAGCCTGCCACCACCCAGCAGTTTGTCTGCAGACTGGTCTGCTGGGCCACCACACACAGATCTCTATCTGGCAGATCTGTTAGCTTACAATCTGCCAACACGCAGTGCAATTGTATACTGATTGGCACATAACTTAGACTTGCTTGGGCACTAAAATACAACAATCCTTCCAGAAATATGAGCCCTAGCTTAGTACACAGAAGTCACTTATTCATTTTATCACTTAGTATCCCGAAAGTGGGCAGTGCAATTTGCTATGAAAATAAAAAGGGATATAAACAGAAATAAACCTTACCGAAGACTATCCTTTAGTAGAAGCATACTGGAACGTGTGGGAGCTCCCTAGTTTCAAACTGGCTTTGTGGAAGAATGCTGTCCATATCTCAGGTTACCCAATTTATTGAAATATGGATGTGGGCTGGACTTTAGCCATTGACCAATCAACCCTGGGGGGGGGGGGGTTTCCCATCCCAGTCCACAGGATGTTTCGTGCTCTGAAAAGACCAGAGTCTAATTGGCCCAGAACAGCGCTGATTGCTATTGCTGGGTCATGGATAGGATTTCCGATACCAGCGCATCAGTCCGGTTGTGACAGTGCCAATCACTGCCTGCCTGCCATCCTGCCATGGTCAAGCACCATATACCGTATATACTCGAGTATAGGTGGATCCGAATATAAGCCGAGGCCCCTAATTTACCACAAACAAAATGGGAAAACGTATTGACTCGTGTATAAGCCGAGGGTGAGACATGCCTGGCCATCCCTGTGTGTCCGTCCATCCCTGTGTGTCCATCCATCCCTGTGTGTCCGTCCATCCCTGTGTGTCCGTCCATCCCTGTGTGTCCGTCCATCCCTGTGTGTCCATCCTACCTGTGTCCTGTGCCTTTGTCCTTCTGCAGCCTGTGTTGATCTGCATGTAAAAACATGCCAGGATCGCCGCACCTCTTCTTATCTGTGACAGACGGTGGCCATTCCACTGTTCAAAAGCCGCGCCTCAGTCTGTGATAGGCGGAACACTCAATTTCCCAGCAGTCAGTGTTCCGCCTATCACGGACATCCTCTCATCCTCGTCCGTAGTACGAGGATGAGCGGATGTCCGTGATAGGCGGACCACTGACTGCTGGGAAATTGAGTGTTCCGCCTATCACAGACAGGGAGGTGCGGCTTTTGAATTGTGGAATGCCCGCCGTCTGTCTGCTCGACACGTTGATCAGGTAGACAGACGGCGGTGACTCGAGTATAAGCCGAGGGGGCACTTTCAGCCTCAAAAAAGTGGCTGAAAATCTCGGCTTATACTCGAGTATATACGGTAATGGTTTTGTGTGTTTTTCTAGGATTCTACACTCGCTACAAATACAGAGTTACATGTACACATAACCCATCACCTGTATAATCAAAAGGGATTATTTTCATCTCTCTGTCGCTAATGTTTTAGCTTTTATGAGATATAAAATAGGTTCCTTAGATCTGGTGATATAATCAAAGTTTGCAGACCTTATGGGGCTTTGTGAATGCCCCCTGTAGATCCACACTGACTATGACTTCCTTTGAAGGCTTCAGAAAGGTGGCAATATATGTTTACTCTCATGGGAACTTTTATTGACATCTAGGTATCAACTCTTCTTTCTTGGAGCTGTCTCTGTCCTTTTCAAATTTGGTGTTCTTTTTCTGTAATACAGGCAGGGCCGCTGATAGGGCAGTACAGCCAGCCCTGTTGTACTGGGCCCGCCCCCATCAGCTCCACAGGGGGGCCCGGTCAGCTTTACAGTTAATTTCTGCAAATTAAAAACTAGAGTTTTCTAAACTAAGTTCTCCCCCACTAATACTTGCTTAGAGAAAGAGGGGGGGGGGGGGGGGGTTGTAATTACATTTTGCTGGGCCCCATCTGTTCTACAGAGGGGCCCAGAGGGTGAGCACAGCGCTTGGACTATTTCTCCTTTTTCGGGCGCATGTACATAAAGCTTCACCTCATATTGCTCTGCTAGTTAAATAGATCTGGCTGCCACTGCCCACTGCCTTCCCTGGCGGAGTGATAATACAGAGCCTCGTAACTTAGCTCCACCTCCCATGCCGACTGCAGAGACTGAGGTGAGGCAACAGGCGGCTCAGTGGATGAGAGGGAGCAAGAACCTGGAGGACAGCATGGCTGGACCTGCACTGCAGAGTGAGTGGAGAACAGCAGATAGAATCCTCACTGTCTCACGTAGGTAGGCTTACACACTGACACACAGCATAGCAGGTCATGATTATCAGCATTATGATCCTCATGCAGGCAGCACAGTCAGCATGTGCTCTGTCATGGATCTGTCAGTGTGTCATATTGCTGTTTGGTGCTTACTTTGTTATTGCTGTATGCTATTGAAGGGTTAAAGTTTGTAACACACAGTACAGCCATCAGTTAACAAAGTCAGCACCCAAAAGCCATGTGACACTGACAGATCCATGACAGAGCACATGCTGACTGTGCTACCTCTGTAATTTCCATAATTCTTATAATCATCATGATGCTACTTTACACTTTCCTTGGGGGGGGGGGGGGGCAGTAAACATGTGCCTCCCAATCACCCCCCTTTAACCACTTTCTGTCCAGCAATGTACTGGTACATTGCTGGATTGGAAGGGTGATATCTTGGTCATGGCTGCAGCAATGATCAGGATATTATTTTTTAGCCCCAACAAGTCTACACAAAGTAAAAGTAATCTTAGTGGCTAAGAAGCCCCTGGATTACTTTTGCAGGCAGTGGAAGGGGGTTTCACCACCGTTGCTCTCCCGTTCAATCAGGGGTCCCATTAAGGATGTGGGCAGCAACATCCAGTTCCTGGGACACAGTGAGAGGAGCTGATGATGTGCTTCCTACTTACATGGTCTCATATAAGCAAGCCATTACTGGCTTAAACAAACATCTGATCAAATCGATCTTTGTTTGATAAATTGCTTTGGAGGCCAGAGGAGATATTTGGGGTCTAATAGACCCCAGACCTCTCCAGAAGGATGACCCTATGCTATCAGAAGGGATGTTGTTCATAAAGAGATACAAAAGGAAATTAAAGATACAGTGTACATTTTTTTGTAATAAAATAAAATTGAAAACATTATTAAACTGCCTCTGTCCCCCTGTATTCATGCACAATAATGAACACGTGTGCATATGTAAACGGTGACAAATCTGCAGAGGTTGGGTCAGGTGAGGAGCCTAGGATGGGGTCGAGGGCGGGGTTGGGGGGGCCCAGTCGGGTAGGCTGTACGGGGCCCCATGATTTCTAACAGCGGCCCTGAATACAGGCATCTGCAGCAGTTAAAGTGGGTATTATGTGCCTCCTGCACAGTATACACCCGAAGCTACCCCTTATTGCTGGTGTTCTGTTTCTTTAATACAGGCATCTGCAGCAGTTAAAGTGGGTGTTGTGTGCCTCCTGCACAGTATACACCTGAAGCTACCCCTTATTGCTGGTGTATTTCTGTTTCTGTAATGCAGGCATCTGCAGCAGTTAAAGTGGGTGTTGTGTGCCTCCTGCACAGTATACACCTGAAGCTACCCCTTATTGCCGGTGTTGTTCTTTTTCTGTAATACGGGCATCTGCAGCAGTTAAAGTGGGTGTTGTGTGCCTCCTGCACAGTATACACCTGAAGCTACCCTTTATTACTGGTGTTCTGTTTCTGTAATACAGGCACCTGCAGAAGTTAGAGTGGGTGTTGTGTGCCTCCTGCACCGTATACACCTGAAGCTACCCTTTATTACTGGTGTTCTGTTTCTGTAATACAGGCATCTGCAGAAGTTAGAGTGGGTGTTGTGTGCCTCATGCACAGTATACACCTGAAGCTACCCTTTATTACTGGTGTTCTGTTTCTGTAATACAGGCATCTTCAGAAGTTAGAGTGGGTGTTGTGTGCCTCCTGCACAGTATACACCTGAAGCTACCATTTATTACTGGTGTTCTGTTTCTGTAATACAGGCATCTGCAGAAGTTAGAGTGGGTGTTGTGTGCCTTCTGCACAGTATACACCTGTAGATACCCCTTATTGCTGGTATTGTTCTGTTTCTGTAATACAGGCATCTGCAGCAGTTAAAGTGGGTGTTGTGTGCCTCCTGCACACTATACACCAGAAGCTACCCCTTATTGCTGATGTTGTTCTTTTTCTGTAATATAGGCATCTGCAGCATTTACAGTGGGTGTTGTGTGCCTCCTGCACAGTATACACCTGAAGCTACCCCTTATTGCTGGTGTTGTTCTGTTTCCGTAACACAGGCAGGCAGCTGCAGTAATTACAGTCGGTGTACTGTGTCATCTGCCCAGTGTGCACCTAAAGCTACCCCAATTGCTGGTTTTCCCATCTCCCTGCAGGCCATTACTGTGTCTGTGTCAGGAAATGTTCCATCCGCTGATAATATCTGTCTTTTGGCGTGCAGTACTGAGATCCACCAGCAGGTGTCTCCTGTCAGTTTTGAGCTGTCAGGAGAGCTTTTCCCTGCTGATGTTATATCATCTTTGGGCCGCAGTACTGGCGTCCACCAGCGGTTGGATCCCGGCAGTATGGAGCAGGCAGCACCTCCTGCAATCAGGTGTCACTTGAGGCCAATCACAGGCCTATAAATAGCTGGCAAGCACTCATATGTTTGCCTTGGTATTGTTCCTTGTGCCCTGACCTGCTGCTTGTGATCCTGAGCCTGATTCTGAACCTGTTCCTGCGCCCTGAACCACCTGTGACCCGTGGTTCTGATCCTGTTTCCCTGTCCTGGTCCCTACCCTGTCCCCCCTGTTACCATTATCCCTGTCCTGCAGTGTGATCCGTCCATCCTCTCCCTGTCCTGTGTTCCTTACCCCATCTGCTGATCTCCCAGTGTATGACCTTGGCCTGGCTTGTGTCTCTGATTCTGGACTGCCCTTGTTTATTTACTGATCCTCTGTGCATGACCCTGGCCTGCCTATCGTTTACAATCCTAGTATTTCCCATTTATTGTACATATCTGTCTGTTGTTGTTTGGGGGTCTCTGTTGGTTGATTTATTGCACTGTGTGGTTGTATTTATATTATTAATTTTCCTTAATAAATCATATTTCACTTATACACGTTTGGGTTTCCTCTGTTGCAGTCCACACAGTTCTGGTCTTATCTGATACATGACAGTCTGGAAGGCCAACAAGGAGAGGCAGACTGTCACAAGCCAAAAAAAGAGGGAAATTAGGCTCTGTGTTTAGAGACAACAGTGCTGGTCGTGGAAGCGGTGCATTGTCATCAGCACGTGGCCATGGGACGCGCTTGTCCTTATTTTTAGCAGCTGGACGTGTTGAGCCGCATCATGCCAAAGACTTGGTAGAGTGGATGACCAAGCCCTCCTCATCCTCCTCATCCTCTCTCACCCAGGCTCAGGGTACTAGCAAAGCAGCTGCCAACACATCCTTTTCCCTTGTCTCAATGTCATCAGTCAAGCCTTTCCTAGACCCACCATGTCCTCCTGAGGAGTCCCCCGAACTGTTTGAGCACAGTGTTGGGTACATGCTCCAGGAGGATGCCCAGCGTTTTGAAGGCTCTGATGATGAAACCTAGCTAGAGGAAGGCAGTAGCGTGAGCGCAGAGAGAGGGGATGCTCAAGAAGGACAGCAAACTGGCAGTCATGTTCCATCAGCTGCAGCATACTGCCAGGTTTGCTCCAGTGATGAAGAGGGAGGGGATGATGAGGTCACTGACTCTACGTGGGTGCCTGATAGGAGAGAGGAGTAGGGGGCACATCTCCAACAAGGCAGGATTCCCCCTGGGGGCCAGCTTAAGGGCAGCACACCGACTGAATCATACCGCAGAGCTCCGCCTGTCCAAAAGTTCTTTGGTGTGGGCCTTTTTTGAGACCAGTGCATCAGATCGCACCACTGCTATTTGCAACATATGTCTCCAGCATATCTCACGTGGCCAAAACATCAGCCGCTTTGGCACCACATGCTTGACCAGACATATGTTGACCTGCCATGCAGCTCATTGGCAAGCGTACCTGTCACGTACCAGATAAGACCAGAACTGTGTGGACTGCAACAGAGGAAACCCAAACGTGTATAAGTGAAATATTATTTATTAAAGAAAGTGAATAATATGAATACAACCACACAGTGCAATAAACCAACCAACAAAGACCCCCAAACAACAACAGACAGATATGTACAATAAATGGGAAATGCAAGTACCGTGAACGATAGGCAGGCCAGGGTCATACACAGAGGATCAGCAAATAAACAAGGGCAGTCCAGAATCAGAGTCACAAGCCAGGCCAAGGTCATACACGGGGAGATCAGCAAATGGGGTAAGGAACACAGGACAGGGAGAGGATGGATGGATCAGACTTCAGGACAGGAATAATGGTAACAGGTGGGACAGGGTTGGGACCAGGACAGGGAAACAGGATCAGAGCCACGGGTCACAGGTTCAGGGTACAGGAACAGGTTCAGGATCGCAAGCAGCAGGTCAGGGCACAAGGAACAATACCGAGGCAAACATATGACTGCTTGCCAGCTATTTATAGGCCTGTGATTGGCCTCAAGTGACACCTGATTGCAGGAGGTGCTGCCTGCTCCATACTGCCAGGATCCATCCGCTGGTGGACGCCAGTACTGCGGCCCAAAGATGATATAGCATCAGCAGGGAAAAGCTCTCCTGACAGCTCAAAACTGACAGGAGACACCTGCTGGTGGACCTCAGTACTGCACGCCAAGAGACAGATATTATCAGCGGATGGAACATTTCCTGACAGTACCCCCCCTCAAAGGAGCGGCCTCCGGACGCACCAACTAGCTGCTGCATCAAGTCCATGGCATCAAGCTGGGCAACAGGCAGAGTCATAACAGGTTTAGCAGCAGGCACATCAAGCGAGGCAGCGGGTACATCAAGCTGGGCAGAGGGCACAGGCACTCCAAGCTGGTGCAATGGGCACCGCAGGCTGGACAGTGGGCACCGGCACTTCAGGCTGGACAGCGGGCACCGGCACTTCAGGCTGGACAGCGGGCACCGGCACTTCAGGCCGGGAGGCAGGCACATCAGACCGGGAGGCTGCAGGGCAGGCACCGGGACGGCAGGCTGGAAGGCATCGGACTGGCAGGCCGGGACATCAGGCTGGAAGGCATCGGACTGGCAGGCCGGGACATCAGGCTGGAAGGCATCGGACTGGCAGGCCGGGACATCAGGCTGGAAGGCATCGGACTGGCAGGCCGGGACATCAGACTGGAAGGCATCGGACTGGCAGGCCGGGACATCAGACTGGAAGGCATCGGACTGGCAGGCCGGGACATCAGACTGGAAGGCATCGGACTGGCAGGCCGGGACATCAGACTGGAAGGCATCAGACTGGCAGGCCGGGACATCAGACTGGAAGGCATCAGACTGGCAGGCCGGGACATCAGACTGGAAGGCATCAGACTGGCAGGCCGGGACATCAGACTGGAAGGCATCAGACTGGCAGGCCGGGACATCAGACTGGAAGGCATCAGACTGGCAGAACGGGACATCAGACTGGAAGGCATCAGACTGGCAGGCCGGGACATCAGACTGGAAGGCATCGGACTGGCAGGCCGGGACATCAGGCTGGAAGGCATCGGACTGGCAGGCCGGGACATCAGGCTGGAAGGCATCGGACTGGCAGGCCGGGACATCAGGCTGGAAGGCATCGGACTGGCAGGCCGGGACATCAGGCTGGAAGGCATCGGACTGGCAGGCCGGGACATCAGACTGGAAGGCATCAGACTGGCAGGCCGGGACATCAGACTGGCAGGCCGGGACATCAGACTGGAAGGCATCAGACTGGCAGGCCGGGACATCAGACTGGAAGGCATCAGACTGGCAGGCCGGGACATCAGACTGGAAGGCATCAGACTGGCAGGCCGGGACATCAGACTGGAAGGCATCAGACTGGCAGGCCGGGACATCAGACTGGAAGGCATCAGACTGGCAGGCCGGGACATCAGACTGGAAGGCATCAGACTGGCAGGCCGGGACATCAGACTGGAAGGCATCAGACTGGCAGGCCGGGACATCAGACTGGAAGGCATCAGACTGGCAGGCCGGGACATCAGACTGGAAGGCATCAGACTGGCAGGCCGGGACATCAGACTGGAAGGCATCAGACTGGCAGGCCGGGACATCAGACTGGAAGGCATCAGACTGGCAGAACGGGACATCAGACTGGAAGGCATCAGACTGGCAGGCCGGGACATCAGACTGGAAGGCATCGGACTGGCAGGCCGGGACATCAGGCTGGAAGGCATCGGACTGGCAGGCCGGGACATCAGGCTGGAAGGCATCGGACTGGCAGGCCGGGACATCAGGCTGGAAGGCATCGGACTGGCAGGCCGGGACATCAGGCTGGAAGGCATCGGACTGGCAGGCCGGGACATCAGACTGGAAGGCATCAGACTGGCAGGCCGGGACATCAGACTGGCAGGCCGGGACATCAGACTGGAAGGCATCAGACTGGCAGGCCGGGACATCAGACTGGAAGGCATCAGACTGGCAGGCCGGGACATCAGACTGGAAGGCATCAGACTGGCAGGCCGGGACATCAGACTGGAAGGCATCAGACTGGCAGGCCGGGACATCAGACTGGAAGGCATCAGACTGGCAGGCCGGGACATCAGACTGGAAGGCATCAGACTGGCAGGCCGGGACATCAGACTGGAAGGCATCAGACTGGCAGGCCGGGACATCAGACTGGAAGGCATCAGACTGGCAGGCCGGGACATCAGACTGGAAGGCATCAGACTGGCAGGCCGGGACATCAGACTGGAAGGCATCAGACTGGCAGGCCGGGACATCAGACTGGAAGGCATCAGACTGGCAGGCCGGGACATCAGACTGGAAGGCATCGAACTGGAAGGCCAGGACATCAGACTGCAAGACATCAGACTGGAAGGCCGGGACATCAGACTGCAAGACATCAGACTGGAAGGCCGGGACATCAGACTGCAAGGCATCAGACTGGAAGGCGGGGACATCAGGCTGGAAGGCGTCAGGCTGGAAGGCATCAGGCTGGAAGGCATCAGGCTGGAAGGCCGGGACATCAGACTGGAAGGCATCGAACTGGAAGGCCAGAACATCAGACTGCAAGACATCAGACTGGAAGGCCGGGACATCAGACTGCAAGACATCAGACTGGAAGGCCGGGACATCAGACTGCAAGACATCAGACTGGAAGGCCGGGACATCAGACTGCAAGACATCAGACTGGAAGGCCGGGACATCAGACTGCAAGACATCAGACTGGAAGGCCGGGACATCAGACTGCAAGACATCAGACTGGAAGGCCGGGACATCAGACTGCAAGACATCAGACTGGAAGGCCGGGACATCAGACTGCAAGGCATCAGACTGGAAGGCGGGGACATCAGGCTGGAAGGCGTCAGGCTGGAAGGCATCAGGCTGGAAGGCATCAGGCTGGAAGGCCGGGACATCAGGCTGGAAGTCGTCAGGCTGGAAGGCCGGGACATCAGGCTGGAAGTCGTCAGGCTGGAAGGCCGGGACATCAGGCTGGAAGTCGTCAGGCTGGAAGGCCGGGACATCAGGCTGGAAGTCGTCAGGCTGGAAGGCCGGGACATCAGGCTGGAAGTCGTCAGGCTGGAAGGCGTCAGGCTGGAAGGCCGGGACATCAGGCTGCAAGGCGTCAGGCTGGAAGGCCGGGACATCAGGCTGCAAGGCGTCAGGCTGGAAGGCCGGGACATCAGGCTGCAAGGCGTCAGGCTGGAAGGCCGGGACATCAGGCTGCAAGGCGTCAGGCTGGAAGGCCGGGACATCAGGCTGCAAGGCGTCAGGCTGGAAGGCCGGGACATCAGGCTGCAAGGCGTCAGGCTGGAAGGCCGGGACATCAGGCTGCAAGGCGTCAGGCTGGAAGGCCGGGACATCAGGCTGCAAGGCGTCAGGCTGGAAGGCCGGGACATCAGGCTGCAAGGCGTCAGGCTGGATAGCAGGCAGATGATTGGCAGAATCAGGAGGGTGATCAGGTTCGACTGGCATGCAGGCAGACTGGAGCAGGTTGGTTGATGCGGAGGCAGGTTGCGTTACTGGCAGGATCAAATGGGTAGGAAAGAACTTCCGTCTCTTTTTAGATTTAGCTACTGAAGGCCTGTAGGTAGCTGCAGATCTATAGGTAGGGGATGAAGCAGACTGGAGAGAAGGGTTGGAATATGGCAGGGAAGAGGTAACAGTGGCTGGGGGGAAGTTCTTGAGGGATAGTGGGCCGTAGTAAAGAGGCCGTTGGATTAAAGGCAGGATATGTGCAGCAGGAAGAAACAGGGTATTGATATTTGGTGGGAAGTAGAGTATATTGGGCTGAAACTGAGGTTGCCATAGGGCATAGGTGATGGAGGAAGAGACTCTTGGGCAGGCAGGTGTTTGGTAGCAGAGAGGGTTAGTTGTGGGCTGGCTGTGGCTGATTGCAAAATACCAGACCATGCTAAAAGTAGTGGTTGTACAAACTGCGGGTTACAGACTGCCTGTCTAACAAGGGATTGTACGGAATCAACACATTCTATTATCATCTGTTGGGAACAGGCTGTGTAATGCTCAAAAAAGTAAGGGGAATCATCTTCCAGAAGCCATACCAGTGATGCGACTTGATTAATAGTGAAGGGGGGAGAAAAATCATCCTGGCCCTCTGGGATGCAGGGCAGGGCCAGCTCTGTGCAGATTTTAATTAACGGCTGAACATCCCCAAACAACATACAGCCCTGATCAACCCAGGAGTGAGCTAAACGAATGGTTTCCAACAGCTGATCACTGGTCCACCCTTTCAGTGTCTGGCGGAGATAGTCACCACTCTCAGACGCCAACAAAGCATAATAACGGATTACCTCTAAATTCATTTCAGTAAGCAACCTGAACCAAGATGGTTCCTCTGTGTAGCCACTTCTGGTCAGGGATGGCCTCGGTATTCTGTCACGTACCAGATAAGACCAGAACTGTGTGGACTGCAACAGAGGAAACCCAAACGTGTATAAGTGAAATATGATTTATTAAAGAAAGTGAATAATATGAATACAACCACACAGTGCAATAAACCAACCAACAAAGACCCCCAAACAACAACAGACAGATATGTACAATAAATGGGAAATGCAAGTACCGTGAACGATAGGCAGGCCAGGGTCATACACAGAGGATCAGCAAATAAACAAGGGCAGTCCAGAATCAGAGTCACAAGCCAGGCCAAGGTCATACACGGGTAGATCAGCAAATGGGGTAAGGAACACAGGACAGGGAGAGGATGGATGGATCAGACTTCAGGACAGGAATAATGGTAACAGGTGGGACAGGGTTGGGACCAGGACAGGGAAACAGGATCAGAGCCACGGGTCACAGGTTCAGGGTACAGGAACAGGTTCAGGATCGCAAGCAGCAGGTCAGGGCACAAGGAACAATACCGAGGCAAACATATGACTGCTTGCCAGCTATTTATAGGCCTGTGATTGGCCTCAAGTGACACCTGATTGCAGGAGGTGCTGCCTGCTCCATACTGCCAGGATCCATCCGCTGGTGGACGCCAGTACTGCGGCCCAAAGATGATATAGCATCAGCAGGGAAAAGCTCTCCTGACAGCTCAAAACTGACAGGAGACACCTGCTGGTGGACCTCAGTACTGCACGCCAAGAGACAGATATTATCAGCGGATGGAACATTTCCTGACAGTACCTTAAAGACCCACACCAAAGAACAAAGCAGACCTCTCCTTGCTCCTCATCAGCTGGGATCTCCAACCCCACTAGACCTTCAGTCCTCTCTGAAACCTGCTCTGAGAGGAATGAAGGTGTAGAATTTGGTGTGTCACAGCCAAGTACTTGCGGGCACTCTACTAGCAGTACACTAACGTCCAATTGTAGCAGGCAAATTTCCCTGCCCTAGCTGGACTGTCGAAAGAAGTTCACTCCCAGCCATCCACATGCCCAGCGGATTGAATGCTAGCTTGGCTAAATTGCTAGCACTTCAACTGCTGCCTTTTCAGTTGGTAGACTCTGCCCCCTTCTGTGAGTTTGTGCAATGTGCGGTTCCTCAGTGGCAGGTTCCCAAACGCCACTTTTTCTCATGAAAGGCGATTCCGGCTCTCTACCGGCATGCGAAAGGCAATGTTCATGCCTGACTGGACAGGGCGGTCAGCGGTAAGGTGCATATTACCGCTGACTCATGGGCCAGCAGGCAGGGACGTTACCTATCTTTCATGGCACATTGGGTAACTCTTCTGGCAGCCGGGAAGGATGCAGGACAAGGTGCAGTAGTGTTGGAGATTCCGCCATCACGCCTCCAAAATGCTACTACTGGTTGTGTCACACCTCTCTCCTCCACACCCTCCTCTTCTTCTTCCTCCATGGACTCTTTCAGTGCTTTGTCCTCGGAACCAGCGGTGCTCCATAAGTGTTCAAGGGACTACGCAAGTAAGCAGGCAAAAAGATGCCATGCCGTGCTTCCGCTGGTTTGTTTGGGGGACAGGAGCCACACTGGGGCAGATATTTTGTCAGCTCTGCAGGGGCAGGCTGAGAGGTGGTTGGCGCCATGCCAGCTTAAGCCAGGAATGGTGGTTTGCGACAATGGCACCAACCTCCTCTCCGCCCTTCGACAGGGACAACTGACCCATGTGCCCTGTGTGGCTCACGTCCTTAATCTGGTGGTGCAGGTACTCGGGCTTACAGGATGTCCTGAGGCAGGCCAGGAAAGTTTGTGTGCATTTCTGCCGATCATATAATGCCAGTGCTCGGCTGGCTGAGCTCCAAAAGGAGTTGAACCTGCCCAAGTACCGCCTTATATGTGACATGCCCACCAGGTGGAACTCAACGTTGGCCATGCTGCAGTGGCTGCACATGCAGCAGAGGGCCATCAATTAGTACCTGTGTGACTACGGCACCAGGACAGGGTCAGGGGAGCTGTTTTTTTTCCCCACGGCAGTGGGGCATGATCAGGGATGCATGCACTGTCCTGCCACCATTTGAGGAGGCCATGAGGGTGGTGAGCAGTGACAGTGGATTAATGGAAAGGACACTTGAGGCAGAACAGAGGCAGGAAGAGGAGGACTTCCTTGCCTCTCAAGGCCCCCCTTTATCCAGACAGTATTCCTGCTGTCCCACCCATCATACAGGAAGAGGACAAGGAGGAGGATTGTGTCAGCATGGAGGTGGAGCCTGGCACTCAGCATCAGCAGCAGCAGTCTTTTAGGGATGATTTACAGTTCCAAGAAACCCGTGGACTTGTACGTGGCTGGGGGGAGGTGGCTGCGGATCACGTTGCCCTTAGTGACCCAGAGGACTCCAGACCGAATGCCTCAGCTAACCTACGGTGCATGGCCTCTCTGATCCTGCAAATCCTGCAGAAGGATCCTCGTATTCTTCGGATCAAAGCGAGGGATCATTACCAGCTGGCCACTCTCCTTGATCCACGGTATAAGGGTAAGGTTGCGGACCTTATCTTGCCGTCGCAGAGGGAGCAGAGGATGAGACATCTCCGGGAGGCCTTGCCGAAAGGTCTGTGCAACGCGTTCCCAGAGACTGGGAGGTTACAAACTCCTGGTCCTGGACAACCTGTTGCTGAGGCTTTGGTCAATCACAGAAGGAGCGGTGGAGAAGGTGGCTGTCTGACCAATGCGTTCAGACAATTTTTTAGTCTGCCGCCCCAAGGTATGATCAGTTCCTGCAACCATCGCCAGAGTCTGATTTACATGGTGCAGGAATACCTAGGGGCAACGTCAGACTTGGACACCTTTCCCACCGAAAATCCTCCGGGCTTACTGGGTCTTGAGGATGGATCACTGGCCAGAGCTTGCACAGTATGCAATTGGGCTACTGGCCTGTCCTCCATCCAGCGTTCTTTCGGAAGGCACCTTTAGTGCTGCTGGAGGCTTTGTAACCAATCACAGGGTGCACCTGTCCACCGACTCGGTTGATCGACTGACCTTCATAAGATGAATCAGTCTTGGATCACCATCAGCTTCCAAGCACCGGAAGCTGATGTAACTGAATATTTTTTTTTTTGAAATGTCACATCCCTTCAAGACTGCCTATGCTGATGCTGAGTGACTGTCCTGTTATGTTGACTGACTATCCTCTTCCTCCTCAATGATCCTGCTGATAGCTTGGAAGAACATTTTTGGTTCTGGGTGACACCACCAGTGGCTAAGGCTCAATTTTCCAACCCCTGTTTAACAGGGGCGTGTAATTACAATTTTTGATGCAATGCTTTGCAGCAGGGCTCATTCCTGCACTCCAACTCGAGTATCTGGGAGAGGTTTCAGTGTTGTGGCACCAGCACCAGTGCCTAAGGCACTATTTTTCAGGCCCTGTTTAACAGGGGCAGGTAATTACAATTCTTGATATAATATTTCATAGCAGGGCCCGTTCCTGTGCCCACCGAGAGTAATAGTGTTGTGGCACCACTACCGCCACCACAACCCCCAAATGCCCAGTTTTTCTACCACTGTTTAACAATTGCATGTAATTACAATTCTTGATATAATCGTCCATAGCAGGGCGCTCCAGCACCCACCACGAGTCACTTTGAGGGCTTACAGTGTTGTGGCAACACCAACACCTTAGGCCCACATTTCTGCAGAGCATATAGGACAGGCCGCTACTTTCAAACATCCAACTTACAAACATCTCCTACTTGCAAACAGAAGGAGACAACAGGAAGGAAGATGAAAAAAGATGGACGGCAAAAAAAATTATACAGGGGTGATAACCCTTTCCTATGTTTTCCAAAAAGCTTAAAAATAGATTTTTTGACTGGAGCTACACTTTAAAAATGTACCAATTCGAAATGACAAACAGATTCTACTTAACACAACAAACCTACACAGTCCCTGTCTTGTTTGCGCCGCCTGTATACTGCTGTTCTGAGTATATAGGGTCTGGGGGCCCCACGCCTTTACTTTTTTTTATTTGGGTATTATTAAAGCTGAGGTCCACCCTAAAGTGGACCTCCGCTCATCGGAACCCTCCCCCCCTCCGGCGCCACAATTGGCACCTTTCAGGGGGGAGGGGGGTGCAGATACCTGTACAGTACAGGTATTCTGCACCCATTTCCGGGATAGCTCTCTGCGGAAAGGGGCGTAGATTACGCCCCTTTCCGCAAGTGCCCGTCCCTTTCCGCAAGTGCCCCGCTGCCTGCTGGGAAACACACAGATCCCAGAGGCAGCGTGGACCGTCCTTATTGCGCAGCGCGATTCGCGCATGCGCAGTAGGGAACCGGGAAATGAAGCCGAAAGGCTCCATTTCCTGATTCCCATACCCAAGATGGCAGCGGCAGCACCTTACAGACGATCTAGAGATCGGCTTCGGGTGCCGACATCGCGGGCGCGCTGGACAGGTAAGTGTCACTATTTTAAAAGTCAGCAGCTGCAGTATTTTTAGCTGCTGGCTTTTAAAAAAAAAAAAAAACGCGGAGTCCCGGTGGACTCCCGCTTTAATATCCGTATGAGACCCAAAGGGGCTGGTAATGGGCAGAGGGGCTACCCATGCCATTTTTCTCAATGATTTTCATCCGTATTGCCTGAACCAGACATTACATTAAAACCGCAAACAGTTTTAAATTACTTTTTTTCTGTTAAATGCCATTTTGTGCAGGGACTGTTCTAAACACGGGAAACACATGGCACTTTACAGGCATACTATAGACACCCCCCAGGCCCAATATTTAAAGGAATATTTCACTTTTTTTCTTTCACTTTAATCGTCATTCAAATCAGTGCTCCCGAAAAAATTGCAGTTTTTAAAAAAAATTTGGGCATTGATCCATGTCCCCTTTTTAGGACAATATCTTGCATATTAGCCTTTAAAATTAGCACTTTTAATTTCAAACATTTGAATCCCATAGACTTTAATGGGGTTCTAAAGTTCATACAAATTTTTGGTCCATTCGAAACCGGGGGGTGTTCGGCTCATCCCTAGTGGCAATATTGTCATTCAAGACAATATAGACTATATTCAAATGTGCACAGATATCTTGGATAACCTGGATCAGTATTGTCCAATTTCTAGGTCCCTAATTATGAGCCTCGCAAAACCAATTATACAACTTGGTAGATGAGGCTTACTATTGTGGAATTTTGGATAAAAACACATGGGAATATGTCGGGACAAAACACCCTAGAGTGGCAACCTTTTATGCCCTCCCCAAGGTACATAAAAATCCAACCAAACCTCCAGGCAGACCGATTGTCTTGGGAAGAGGCTGTCTTACTGACAATCAAGTTTGTAGATAACCAGCTTAGGCCATTAGTTGAGGAGTTTCCCTCGTACATCAAGGACACAATTCATTTTCTCAAGATACTGGACTGCCTCCACGTCGATGGCCATACCATTTTGGTTGCCATTGACATTGAGGCCCTGTACAGTTCGATACCCCACGGGAAAGGTCTTTCTGCCTTGAAGGACATGATTCACTGACAGAGTCACTTTGAGCCAGCCAGTGTTCAATTTGTCCTGTCGGCCCTGGATTTTATACTCAAACATGATTTATTTTATTTTCTTGACTCCCGCTACCTACAGGTGCAAGGCGTAGCTATGGGCACGTTGTGTGCTCCATCCTTCACAAATCTGTACCTGGGGGATTGGGAATGTCACCTTTTTATGGATGACACTGCATTAAAGTCGTTGCATGGTACCGGTACATTGATGACATCTTTGTCATCTGGGATGGCTCACTGACACTCCTGGACCAAATTTTTGACTCACATTAATTTTACAATGAATTTAACCTCAAGTTCTCCATGAACTATAGTATGGAATGCATCACCTTTTTAGATCTCAGTATAAGTAAACATCCAGATGGTCACCTACTTAGTAGCTTATATCACAAATCTACTGCAGGAAATACCATCTTGGAAGCCTCCATCTTCCACTACAAATCCCTGCTTAATGCTAGCCCGTATGGTCAGTACATACGTGCCAAACATAACTGCTCAATTGATGCCCTCTTTGAAATAGAAGCAATGAACCTGAGAACAAGATTACGAGATTGAGGCTATTCAAACTCAGTGCTCAAAAGGCCCTATCATAAGGCAAAACACAAAATACGATCATCTCTACTCTTTCAACAGGAAAGAGCTGAGACTGATAATCCAGTCCGAGTCATTACTCAATATATCTCTCAACATCAATAAATCATTAAGAAATATTGCGGTACATTCCCATGTGGTCATTGTGGTTATTGCAACTGGTGAAAACTTTCAACCAAAACACTATACTATCTGCAGCAGCGCAAGAATAGTGTATCTTCTCACCTGCGACTGCAGCAGTTTTTATGTGGGAAAGACCATACTAGAGTTTTGGCTCCGCATTTACCGACCTGTCACAAGTATCCAAAAACAATATCCATCTGCCCCCCTGGGTAGGCATAGTACCTTAATATATAAGGAAAAATGCCAAAAAATCACCAATTGCACTAGATCACATTGGCTCCACCTCACGTGGAGGTGACTACAACAAACGGTGCGCCATCTTGCCGGGGGGACTCTGGGAGGACTTGGTTCGGCATAACATGCCGGTCCACTCCTCCCCTCCACTGTGCCAGCTGACAGCCATCACAATTATGATCATGATTGGCCCATTAGCTTCTCCACAACCACTCATATGCTGGCTCCTCAGGCCTCTCACAGACGCTGAAGGAGCACAAAGCTCATGTGCAGCACACTCTCTTTCTGAGGTAGGGTCACTTTTACCACCCTATCTACAGCAGACTACAATTACATAGTCACAACCTTTTTGGTATGTCTGCTATGCTAGTGCTTAATCCTTGCACTAGGTATGGTGTCTAATTATTATACTATTTCATACCTCCCATATAGTTACACTGGCCCAGCACTAGTTGGTACGATGAGGCTCCACTAGCTAGAGTCCTCATAGAGAAGCATATTATCTGCCTTTCCTTTGGCCCTGAATCCTTCCGTGCCTTGGAAATAGATGTCCCTGCTACTCATGAGTGATTTGATCATCTTATTCTCTTCAGATGAGCTTTGTCTGAACTGTTTACAAAATAAGTAATACATCCCCATGACTGACAATACCTGCTGTGTCAACTTACTGTATAGTGTGATCAAGCTGAAACAATATTGATTTTCATTACCTTATACTAATTCTGTATCATTTGCATACTCTCTTTATTGTAGAGAATCTATACCAAACTGAATCTACAACAACACCTCTGAAGAAGGACTTGTAGTCCATAACATGTAACGTGTTATAGACTGTATTGACTGCCACTAGTCCACTCTGCACCAGGACAGTGACCAGTTCATACAACTGTATGATTTTGGGTAGCAGATATTGTTCTTATGTCCAATATATTTTTTCTACATAAATATTTTTATTCATTTTCAATAAATTCATACTTTTTATACTTCATGTTTTGGTCTGTCTATTAACCACTTAACAACCAAGCATCTTTTCGAGAATTGTTGTTTACAAGTTAAAAACTGTTTTTTTTTTTTTTGCTAGAAAATTACACATACCCAAACATTATACATTTTTGTTCTAACACCCTAGGGAATAAAATGGTGGTTGTTGCAATACTTTCTGTCACACTGTATTTGCGCAGCGATCTTACAAGCGCACTTTTTTTTGGAAAAAATACACTTTTTTGAATTAACAAATAAGACAAAAGTAAAGTTAGCCCAATTTTTTTTCATATTGTAAAAGATGTTACCTTAAGTAAATTGATACCCAACATGTCATGCTTCAAAATTGTGCCCACTCGTGGAATGGCGACAAACTTTTACCCTTAAAAATCTTCATAGGCGACATTTAAAAAAATTCTACAGGTTGCATGTTTTTAATTACAGAGGAGGTCTAAGGCTAGAATTATTGCTGTTGTTGTCACATGTGTGGTTGAAACACCATTTTCCTATGCAGGCGCTACTCACGTATGCAAGCTTGTTGGGATTGGGCGCGTTTAAAAAAAAAAAATTCTTATTTATTTTACCTTTTATTTTTTATTTTTACACTGTTCTTTAAAAAAAAAAAAAAAGTGTGTCACTTTTATTCCTATTACTCTGAATGTAAACATTCCTTGGAATACAAAAAAAGCATGACATGATTTCTTAAAGTGGAAGAAAACTCCCCTATCATTTTCAGCCAAGGAAGCTGCCATCTTTGCCTCTGTTTAATCTTCAACTGCTATGGTGCTGCACATGTGATTCGTTATGACACCAGCCATTGGATGGTTTGATAGTTTCGCTGAGAGCACAGCCAATGTGCAGTTAGCATTCCCGTCATGTCTTTTTTTTTTTAACTGTTTAAATCTATGGGTTTACTTCCACTTTAAATATGAGATCTGGGGGTCAAAAAGACCTCAGATGTCATATTTACACTAAAATGCAATAATAAAAAAAAAAAATTTGCAATTTAACCGGTTCCCGACCAGCGCACGCCGATGTACGTCGGCAGAATGGCACGGGCAGGCATATTGGCGTACAGGTACATCCAATCTTTAATGCCGCCCTGCCATCTCCGGCGGCGCGCTCGCATGCTGGTCGGGACTCTGTTAGTCCGGTCGTGGGTCCTGCGGACTCGATCGCCGCGGGCATACCCGCGATCGTCTCACGGGGCGGCTGAACGAGGAAATGCCGTTGTAAACAGCATTTCCCCATTCTGCCTAGCAACTAGTGACGCTGATCTCTGCTCCATGTGATAGGAGCAGAGATCAGTGGTCACTAAATTAAAGCCCAGCTCCCCACAGTTAGTAACACACCCATAGGAACATTTAACCCCTACACTGCCACCCACTGGTTAACCCCTTCACTGCCAGTGTCATTTACACAGGAATAACTGCATTTATATAGCAGTGATTGCTGTATAAATGACAATGGTCCCAAAAATGTGTCAAAAATTTCTGATGTGTCCGCCATAATGTCGCAGTCACAATAAAAATCGATGATCGCCGCCATTACTAGTATAGTTACTAGTTTTTTATATATATTTTTGGGGGATATTTAGTATAACAAAAAGTAAAAAATATTTTTTCAAAATTGTCGCTCTATTTTTGTTTATAGCGCAAAAAATAAAAACCGCAGGGGTGATCAAATACCACCAAAAGAAAGCTTTATTTGTGGGAAAAAAAGGACGTCAATTTTGTTTGGGAACCACGTTGTATGACCGCGCAATTGTCAGTTAAAGCGACGCAGTGCCGAATCGCAAAAAGTGGTCTGGTCTTTGACCAGAAAAATGGTCCGGGGCTGAAGTGGTTAAAAGAATTTAAAAAAAAAATGTCCCTTTAAGAGCTATGGATGGAAGTGACATTTTAAAGTCTATGGGACCCTAACTTGAAAAATCAAAAGTGCCCATTTTGAAGGCTTATTTGCAAGTTATTGGCCATAAAATGGGTATGGGGCCCTGGTACTGACCTGGGGGACATGTACCAATGCAAATCTTTTTTTTAAAGGAGCAGTGATTTTAATGATGCCTAACATGAAACAATAAAAATAAAAATAAAAAAATCCTTTAAATATGGTGCCTGGGGGGTCCTCTTAGTCTGCCTGTAAAGTGGTGTATCTATACCATGTATAGAACTTGCTGCAGAAAAACTGACATTTATAAAGGAAAAAAATGGCATCTAAATTGATTTTCCCTGCAAGCTTTCTTTATTTAGTAAACAACAGCTTGGAGAGACAGTCTGTATGATGTGGCTACATTTATGTACATTCGGAACAAGATTAGAGATTTTTGGATTCATTCTTGTGTCTCTTTGGCAGACTTGGAAATAAATAGACTTGTCCACAACGGAATATTTTGTTTATTTTCGGTTCGTTGTCATTCGTAAAATACATAATTTTGTTCAGTTATATTCGTTATGTTACACTAGTTCGTTTTAGGATAATTTGTTATTTCTGTAGAGTGTCGATATTTGTTATACTGAATCTCGAATCATGACGAATTCATTCACATCTGCTATAAATTCTTTCGTATTAGTTGAAATTCGATATTTATGTATATATATATATATATATATATATATATATATATATATATATATATATTCGTGATAACGATTTGCAGTTTGGAAAGTCGTTTGTTTATTGAATCTATTAACACATACAATGAAAATATCTCTTCTCCTCTGCTCAAATACAATACAACATCCTTCTCACTCAGTTCTCAGAAATGTACTTTGTCAGTAATCCAACCTCCAGCACAAAATTAATCAGCTGATTGGACTGTAAGATTTACTTTGAGTTGACCTTTTGTTTCCTTAGATCTTTAACGAATTACCGAATCATGCCGAATTCATTCGTTATATATTCGCTATAATTTCTTTTGTATTAGTTGAAATTTGTCATTTTTTTATTCGGACATTCGGATGCAAGATGCAAAATTTGTCCGAATTTCGATTCGTTACAAAACTAATTGCATATGTCTAGAAATAACAATGTTTTGCACCACAGTGAGCAAGCCTTATGTGAAGAAGCCAAATTATAGTACACTCAGGACAAAATTAAATTTTTTTTTTTTTAGATAATGTCTGGTGTCTCTTTCTCAGATTTTGGATAGAAGTAACTGGTGCGAAAAAATTGGGCTTTGGGTGTTGGTGGTGCCTTCACGCTGTAACCCTATGGAGGTTCTCTTGATGAAAGCAAGAATTGCTGTAAAAAAATGTAAATTTAATAGAAACTGGAAAATGTAATTGAATGAAAAGTGGTATTCGCTTTAAATTGAGGTCTGACGCTGAGAAATGTAAAATCTATAAAAAAAAAATAAAAAGGGGGGAACACCAGTGTTGCAGTCAGAAAAACTGCAACTGACAATTAAAAAAAAAAAAGGCCAAGCAGGGGACGAATAAAAATAAAAACAAAAACAAAAAAAATACAGCACTGTATACAGCACTAAATGTTATGTAATGCTGTAAACATTGCACTACACCAACACACTACACTGACACTACAATATACTGACACACTGCACTATACTGACACATTATACTCACACTATACTAACACAACACTAAGGCCCCTTTCACACTACCGATCTGTTCAGATCCGCCTGTCCTGAACGGATGCTTCATAGAGCTCTATGTCAGGTCACCTGAGACCAGGTGACAGATGCACTCCGTAGGAGACGGAAGTGCACCGCTAGGTAGTGGACCTTAGGACTGACTGCTGCGGATTGTACCCAGGGAGATTCAGGACACAGGTCTACAGGATCACTAACACAGATCCCAATGGGAGCTGGAGCATAGATTCCCCAGGGCACGGAGTCTAAGAGCCAGCGGGTGTTCTCCAGAGCCTCCAGTGGTGAGGATGGACTTCGCTGCAGTCTGGCTCCAGGTCGCGACCCCTAAGGTCTCAAAGCTCATGCTCACAGTAGACTACAGGAGAAGGAAGGACAAGGTTGGTAACAGAGTCAAACATAGAGCACACGGCAAGCAGGATTGCAGTGCACAGGTTAATATAGGGTTCCCTGATAGGGCCTGGGGTGGAGCCATGCTTAGAGGAGAGGTTATAAAAACCACCAGGTGGAAGTGGCTGGCCTCTTAGTCTGAACACATGAGGGGAGGTAAGCAAACACAGGAAGGTCACTGCATAACCATGACACTCTATGGAGCGTTGGATGTCAGCGGTGACATGTCCGTTGACATCCGACCCGCTCCGATCCGAAAAAGTGTGATGGAGGAAAAAGCTATTTTCCCATCCGTCATCGGATTGGATCGGGTGACGATGGACACTGTGGTCTGTCATCATCCGATCTCCCATAGGGGAGAGCGGCACTGTGACAGGTTTGTCCCTGCTCAGTGTGCAGAGACAGACCTGTCATCTCCCTGCTCAGCGGAGATCGCTCAGGCGATCCCCGCTGTGCAAGCGGATATCCACGGGGTGGATCATCACTGATCCGCCCCCCCGTGTGAAAGGAACCTAACACTCTACACTCAGAGTCACAATAAGTGAACACACTACCTTGCTAGTAGTTAACTGAGCCTACTCTATCTATTTCCACTCAAAAAAACACACTGCAAAAGCTTCCTATGGGCAGGAACCTTTTATAGTGTGGGGTGGGACTATGAGCACTGAACCGTGATTGAACAAAGTCATCATCACTTTGTCCAATCAGGGCTCTGACAGTGCTCTGTTCCCTAATTGGCAAAGCCATACACCTGACCAGCGGTCAGGTGCAAGGCTTCATCCAATTAGGGCCCTAGAATGCACTGTTCGGTGCTGAATGGGCAAACAATCAATGCTCGGGCCAAACTTTTGCTCAGCCTAACCATTCACCCAACACTATAAGAAAGATATGTAAGCTGCTTTTGCCAGCTTGCTTCCGAAAATGCCAGAGCCTGCCTGTCATTTATGATTGCAATACTTTCTTAGTGATGCAGAACACATGTTTAGCACAGTGGTTTGGAGATTAGTACTCCTTGGGTTGAATCCCAACAAAAATTACCTGAATGGAGATAGCAAGTTGCCCTTTTGCTTGTATACGTTTCTGCCCACCCTCCAAATACATGCTGGTAGGTTAATTGGCCTTAGTATGTGTATGCATGTGTGATAAGGACCTAGATTGCAAACTCCTTGAGAGCAGGGACTGAAGTAAATATACAGTATTTAAAGAACAGTGTAAACTTTTGGTGTTATATAAATACTTACAAATAAATAAGTTAAGTCAGAAATCCTTGTATAGATACTAGTTTCTGTTAAGTGACTTAGAAGATACTGAAACCTTTGAATCAGCATGACGGCCAGGCATTTTAAAGAGTAATCAGCAATGACAGTCTTCATAATTCAGAATAAATGCAAAATGAAAAAAAAAGTTCCCTTTTAACAAAACAAATTATTATGTGCAATAAAGTTTATCCTATAAACATGGAATGAACTATACTCCCCGTAGGATACATTACAATCGCATTCAGGTGGCCTTAAAGTAGAACTATAGGCAAAACTTTTTTTTTTCATTTTGGATAGAGTAATGGAGTGTTATAACCCCCGTCAGATTTTTTTTGTCATCTGTGTCCCACTGTGGAGATTTCCCATCACTTCCTGTCCCGCAGCCAAAACCGGAAGTGAGAGGAAGCCCCTGCAAATAAATGGAGTTCCTTGGGACCCCCAGGTCACCAGAACTAGTGTCACCATTGGAAGATTTCCCCTGTATTACTTTTCAGGGGGCAACCCAAAATTTTAGATTTTCTTTTACTTTGACTTTTAATGATAATAGTAAACACGACAAATAGACAGGGTGAATCTCCTTATCAGGGACACAAATAGCAATAAAAACTGACAGGTGTACTAATCCCTCTCTTCTCTATCCAAAACTAAAAAAAAAAGGTTTCTCTTTAACTAAGCTTTAGGTTTACTAACATCCAAAGGTACACTAAAGCCTTTGTTTCATGGACACCATCTTTTCTGTCTCAGTACGAGATCCTTAATTGATCGCCAGTTGAGTCAGACCAGAACAGCAAAGGAAGACACCTTTGTAATATCCTTGTCCATTCCATATTTACCCATATCTTGTAATGAACAAAAAACAGACCCATGTAATCACTACGGGAGTCCAGGTGTAACCTGGTGTGAAACTATTACACTATTATACACAGATGCACATCTTATTACATCCAGCCGCCTATAAGAATACTTTATAGTCCATTTTTGACCTGTCTAATCACAGGTCAAAAATAGAATGATGGAACGCCCGTGTGAACGGGACCTTCGTTTTATACTCTTCTCTTGATCAGTAATTTTAGTAGGTACCTACTCCACAGTGCTACATGCCATGCAAATTTATTGACCTCCTGCTTAGGCTTTTATTATTTTTTCTTTATCTTATTACAAGATAAAGTTGTTTGTAAATTTCCCAGATTACCCATTCTTCAATGAAGACTCAACAGTGATCCTGATTTCAACACTATATGAGCTGCCCTTCCCCTCCTATAGTCCTTAAAGTGGATGTAAACCCTCACATACACACAGTGAAGTGAACAGCCTCAGATAATACACAGAGATTAAAGCAGGAGTAAACCCGCTGACTTTTTACATTTTTTTAAACACCTGTAAGGGAAAAGGCAAAATGAGCTAGTATGCACCGCATGCTAGCTCATTATGAAATACTTACTTTAGAATGTGGCGCCGGCATCTCACTCAGTCCCCGCCGAGGGAGCTAACATGTTCCCTCTGCATGTCTTCCGGGTATCGCAGCTCCAGCACTGTGAGTGGCTGGAGCCACGATGTCGTCACTCCTGTGCGGGAGTTTTCTTCCCGGCAAGGTCTGGCATCTGCCGGACTTTCATCCGAGAATCCCCAGTGAGCATGCATCGCTGAAGTCAGTGGCTCATTGCGAGGGGAATATCTCCAAAACCATACAGGTTTAGGAGATATTCTTTTTAACTACAGGTAAGCCTTATTATAGGCTTACCTGTAGGTCAAAGTCAAATATTTGACTATACAACCGCTTTAAACACATATCCCTACATGCATTTTACATGTATATCTACTGTCTTCAGCTTTTTACACTCTTTAGAAAGTGCAGATCATGGGAAAATCTTTCTTCCTTTTTCAGCAGCGCATAGGGGTGGGTGGGGAGAATGGGCTTACACTGTGTGTGAGCTGATTGGAGGAAAGGGACACCACCCCTCCACATAGGCAGAGGAATTGAAGGAACATGCATAGCTTTAGTCTAAATAGACAAGCTCCCTGCTAATCTGCCACTAAGCTCCCTCCTAAACACAAATTTTCAGCTACTGTTATCCTATGTGTCAGAGAACTTGTCAAAAGTGGCTCATGCTGATAACAGGGGAACGAAGCATCAGAGAGAAGCATCACTTAGAGCTTTGGAGAGAGATAAGCAAACACTGCAGATATATGTTCTTAATTCAACTTTCATGAATGGTTGCCCTGTATTTTTATGATGACAACCAGAATCGAGTAGTTGTCCTTTATTTTCTCCCCATTTTTTTTACCCCAGGCTTATGACTACTACATTGTTTTGTGTCCTGTGCGTTTCTCTTCATCAATTTTGTAAAGCATCTTTAGGACAAGGAGGCGTCTGCCCAGCTACCTCATGAGCCCTGTATGTAGGGATGAGCTTGGTGTTCGCCCGTTCGACGAAGCCAGAACTTTGTGGGCCGTTCGCGCCATATTCATATGCCGCTCGCGGCCCACAATGCACTGCAGCATCGCAGTACATTGCTGGCTGATGATTGGCCAAACATGTACTGTGACCCACATGCTTGGCAAATCAAAGCGCCGGCAGCGAGGAGAGCCATAATTGGCCACAGGCAGGATGCCTGTGGCCAATTATAGCTCAGGGGTTTAGTACACACCCCACATTATATAAGGCTGCCTGCGTGGCACCCTTGTGTAGTGTGTTGCGGCGTTCATAGAGAGACAGATAGGCAGGAACAGAGTCTTCATTTCTTGTGAACCTAGCACAGTTACAGTCGATGTGTATTTTGCCCCCTGCACAGTGTACACCTGAAGCTACCCCAATTGCTGGTGTTGTTCTAGTCCTATACCACAGGCAGCTGCATCAGTTACAGTCGGTGTATTGTGCCACCTGTACAGTGTACACCTGAAACTACCCCAATTGCTGGTGTTGTTCTAGTCCTATACCACAGGCAGCTGCAGCAGTTACAATCAGTGTATTGTGCCACCTGCAAAGTGTACACCTGAAGCTACCCCAATTGCTGGTGTTGTACTGGTCCTATACCACAGGCAGCTGCAGTAATTACAGTCGGTGTATTGTGCCCCCTGCACAGTGTATACCTGAAGCTACCCCAATTGCTGGTGTTGTTCTGGTCCTATACCACAGGCAGCTGCAGCAGTTACAGTCGGTGTATTGTGCCCCCTGCACAGTGTTTACCTGAAGCTACCCCATTGCTGGTATTGTTCTGGTCCTATACCACAGGCAGCTGCAGCAGTTACAGTCAGTGTATTGTGCCACCTGCACAGTGTACACCTGAAGCTACCCCCAATTGCTCGTGTTGTTCTACTCCTATACCACAGGCAGCTGCAGCAGTTACAGTCAGTGTATTGTGCCTCCTGCACAGTGTTTACCTGAAGCTACCCCAATTGCTGGTGTTGTTCTAGTCCTATACCACAGGCAGCTGCAGCAGTTACAGTCAGTGTATTGTGCCACCTGCACAGTGTACACCTGAAGCTACCCACAATTTCTTGTGTTGTTCTAGTCCTATACCACACGCAGCTGCAGCAGTTACAGTCGGTGTATTGTGCCTCCTGCACAGTGTATACCTGAAGCTACCCCCAATTGCTCGTATTGTTCTAGTCCTATACCACAGGCAGCTGCAGCAGTTACAGACAGTGTATTGTGCCCCCTGCACAGTGCTTACCTGAAGCTACCCCAATTACTGGTGTTATTCTGGTGCTATACCACAGGCAGCTGCAGTAATTACAGTCGGTGTATTGTTATAAATGTTAACCACTTGCCGCCCGCCCTATAGGCAATTGACGGTGGCAAAGTGGTTGCATAATCCTGATCGGACGCCATATGACGTGATCAGGATTATGAGCCGCTGCGCGTCCCCGGGGGCGCGCATCGCGGCGATCGTTGTTGCGGGGTGTCAGTCTGACACCCGGCAACTACGATCTTGGTAAAGAGACTCTGACTGAGACTCTTTACCATGTGATCAGCCGTGATCACAGTGTAAATAGGAAGAGCCGGTGATCGGCTTTTCTTCACTCGCATCTGTCAGACGCGAGTAGAGGAGAGCCGATCGGCTGCTCCTCTGACAGGGGGGGTCTGTGCTGATCAATTATCTGCGCAGCCCCCCCCGAGGATGCCCACACTGGACCACCAGGGACGCCACCAGACCACCAGGGATGCCCAGCAAAAGGTAATTCTCCCTAGACCACCAGGGATGCCAGTCAGTGCCACAATGGATGCCAATCAGTGCCCATAATGGATGCCAATCAGTGCCCACAATGGGCATCACTGATTGGCATGCATTATTGTTTGGCACTGATTGGTATCCATTAGTACAGTATAACACCAATGCCGCCTAGGAGTGCCCACCTGTGCCGCCTATAAGTGCCCACCTGTGCCGCTGATCAGTGCCCACCTGTGCCGTCTATCAGTGCCCATCCGTGCCACCTATCAGTGCCCACCCATGCCCATCTGTGCCGCCTATCCATGCCCATCTGTGCCCCCTATCCATGCCCATCTGTGCCGCCCATCCATGCCAATCCGTGCCAGCTATCAGTGCCAATTTGTGCCACCTATCAGTGCCCATCAGTGCCACCTATCGGTGCCACAAATCAGTGTCCATCAGTGCCACTTCATTGGTGCCACATCATTGATGCCCATCAGTGCCACCTTATCAGTGCCCATCAGTGTAGTCCCATCAGTGCCCATCAGTGAAGGAGAAAACTTACTTATTTACAAAGTTTTGAAACTGAAACAAAAAAATATATTATTTTTTTCAAAATTTTCGGTATTTTTTTATTTGTAGCGCAAAAAATAAAAACCGTAGAGGTGATCAAATACCACCAAAAGAAAGCTCTATTTGTGTTAGAAAAATGATAAAAATTTCATTTGGGTACAGTGTTGTATGACCGCGTAATTGTCATTCAAAGTGCATCAGCGCTGAAAGCTCAAAATTGGTCTGGGCAGGAAGGTGTTTAAGTGATCGGTATTGAAGTGGTTAAACAAAGCCAAACTTATGTGGTACAAAAATAGGTTGCAGCCCCCAACCAAGAAATCCCCACGAGGGGTTTCCACAAGTGATTAGTAATATATTAAAATGGGGTATCTGGCGCTACCTGGTATTGGAAAAGTGGACCCCAATATTTCTAAGGATCCAGATATCCCATCAATTCATTAAATTTGTTATAGTACAGTGACCTCTCCTCTGGTGTCTATATCAACCTTAAGTTACTGTATCCCTATAGGGTAAAGGCAATATATTGTGATAGAAGGGTATAAGTGCCCATAAAAGGTGCTTTGTGCAGAAAAAGTGCCCAATTCACGGGTAGCAGTGCGGGCCCCCTTACAAACATTGGGCCCAGGGCAGGTTCCCCGTTTGCCCTGCGCTAAAGACGGCCCTGAGTGCAGTCTCAGTCCAGGGGTGGATCGTCAGTACAGATCACGGAGGACTCGGGACAGGAGAGGACATGAAAGGAGTGGGGGTGTCTGAAGAAGGGGCACCCCTGCTGGCCCTGTGGCACCTGGTCACTATCCTTCCTACAGAGTAGGAATAAACTGGATTTCTTTTGGATACAAAGAAACATATCTTATATGGGCCCGAGAGCTGGAACTGCATGAGGCTGATCTACAGGCGATCCTGCAAATCCTGCGGAAGGATCCTCGTATTCAGCGGATCAAGGAGAGGGATCATTACTGGCTGGCAACTCTCCTTGATTCATGGTACAAGGGTAAGGTTGCGGACCTTATCTTGCCGTCACAGAGGGAGCAGAGGATGAGACATCTCTGGGAGGCCTTGCAGAAAGGTCTGTGCAACGTGTTCCCAGAGACTGGGAGGTTACAAATTCCTGGTCCTGGACAAACTGTTGCTGAGGCTTCGGTCAGTCACAGAAGGAGCGGGGGAGAAGGTGGCTGTCTGACCGATGCGTTTAGACAATTTTTTAGTCCACAAGGTATGATCAGTTCCAGCAACCATCGCCAGTGTCTGATTTACATGGTGCAGGAATACCTAGGGGCAAGGTCAGACTTGGACACCTTTCCCACCGAAAATCCTCTGGGTTACTGGGCCTTGAGGATAGATCACTGGCCAGAGCTTGCACAGTATGCAATTGAGCTTCTGGCCTGTCCTACATCCAGCGTTCTTTCGGAACGCACATTCAGCGCTGCTGGAGGCTTTGTAACCGATCACA
The DNA here is from genome assembly GCF_037356315.1 of Lithobates pipiens. Classification (NCBI taxonomy): domain Eukaryota; kingdom Metazoa; phylum Chordata; class Amphibia; order Anura; family Ranidae; genus Lithobates; species Lithobates pipiens. The sequence goes on from NW_027507903.1 coordinate 158,291,156, forward strand.
GGGTGCGCCTGTCCACCGACTTTGTTGATTGACTGACCTTCATAAAGATGAATCAGTCTTGGATCACCACCAGCTACCACGCACCTGAAGCTGATGTAACCGAATAATTTTTTTGAAATGTCACATCCCTTTAAGACTGCCTATGCTAATGCTGAGTGACTATCCTGTTATGTTGACTGACTATCCTCTTCCTACTCAATGATCCTGCTGATAGCTTGGAAGAACATTTTTGGTTCTGGGCGCTGCCACCAGTGGCTAAGGCCCAATTTTTCAGCCCCTGTTTAACAGGGGCATGTAATTACAATTTTTTTTGCAATACTTTGCAGCATGACTCATTCCTGCACTCCAACTAGAGTATCTGTGAGGGGTTGCAGTGTTGTGCAGGGGCGTACCTAGAGCATTTGGCACCCGGGGCGGATCCTATATCTGGCACCCCCCCCCCCACCATAAAATGTAAAAACACCCACCGTGTCCCCTGCATACCTCTGCATCCTTCAATATCTTTTTGTCACTACTGTGTACCCCCTCTCCCCAACTGCACCTCTGGACCCCTTTAAATTACACAGCACCCTGCACCTCTGGACCCCTTTACATTACACAGGACCTTGCACCTAAGGACCTCTTTACATTACACAGCAGCCTACACCTCTGGACCCCTTTACATTACACAGCAGCCTGCACCTCTGGACCCCTTTACATTACACAGCAGCCTGCACCTCTGGACCCCTTTACATTACACAGCAGCCTGCACCTCTGGACCCCTTTACATAACATAGCACCCTGAACCTCCTGACCCCTTTACATTACACAGCGCCCTGCACCTCTGGACCCCTTTACATTACACAGGACCTTGCGCCTAAGGACCTCTTTACATTACACAGCACCCTGCACCTCTGGACCCCTTTACATTAGACAGGACCTTGTACCTAAGGACCTCTTTACATTACACAGCAGCCTGCACCTCTGGACCCCTTTACATTACACAGCAGCCTGCACCTCTGGACCCCTTTACATTACACAGCTCTTGTACCTCTGGACCCCTTTACATAACATAGCACCCTGAACCTCCTGACCCCTTTACATTACACAGCGCCCTGCACCTCTGGACCCCTTTACATTACACAGCACCCTGTACCTCTGGACCCCTTTACATTACACAGGACCTTGCACCTAAGGACCTCTTTACATTACACAGCAGCCTGCACCTCTGGACCCCTTTACATTACACAGCTCTTGTACCTCTGGACCCCTTTACATAACATAGCACCCTGAACCTCCTGACCCCTTTACATTACACAGCCCTTGTACCTATGGATCCCTTTACATTACACAGCACCCTGAACCTCTGGACCCCTTTACATTACACAGCCCTTGTACCTCTGGACCCCTTTACATTACACAGCACCTCACAGCTCTGGACCCTCTGCATGTTACACAGATCCCCTACAGTGCAGACCCTCCTCCCTACCATACAGACCCCCATCTACAGTGTAGACCCCCCTACAGTACAGAATCCTCTCCTACAGTGCAGACCCTCCTACAGTACAGACCCCTCCACCCTATAGCGCAGACCCCCCCCTACAGTACAGACCCCTCCCCCTACAGCGCAGACCCCCCTACAGTACAGACTCCCCTATAGACCCCCTACAGTGCCGAATCTTCCCCTACAGTACAGACCCCCCCTACAGTGCAGGACCCCTTCTACAGTGCAGAACCCCCCTACAGTGCAGAACCCCTACAGTGCAGAACCCCCCTACAGTGCAGGACCTCCCTACAGTGCAGGACCCCCCTACAGTGCAGGACCCCCCCTACAGTGCAGGACCCCCCCTACAGTGCAGGACCCAGCCCTACAGTGCAGGAACCCCCTACAGTGCAGGACCCCTTCTACAGTGCAGGACCCCTTCTACAGTGCAGACCCCCTACAGTGCAGGACCCCCTACAATGCAGGACCCACCACAGTAAAGAACCCCCCTACAGTGCACAGCCTCCCCTAAGGACCCATAGTGTACCTTGAGCCCAAGGCAGCGGCATTGCAGGGGGTAGGTGTGGGCAGCCCCAGAGTGAAGTGTCACCTGTCGGCTCAGTGATCCGGGATCCGGGACCCGGCGCAATAATCCCCTTCTCTCTGTGGTCGCGTGACTCACGTCGCGCCGTTCTGATCAGTCTCGGGCAGCGGCTGTCACTCACAGCCGAGCAGAGTGAAGCCGCCTCCCCCTCCTTGTCTACACAGTGCTGTGCATAGAGGAGGGGGAGGCGGCTTCACTCTGCTCGGCTGTGAGTGACAGCCGCTGCCCGAGACTGATCAGAACGGCCGCGCGACGCGACCACAGAGAGAAGGGGATTATTGTGCCGGGTCACTGAGCCGGCTGATGTCACTCCACTCGGGTGCTGCTCGCACCCCCCCCCCCCCCGCAATGCCTGCGAACCCGAGGCACGGCGCTGTCTGACACTTCAGTTGCGGGGGGGGGAGGCGCTGGTCTGACACCCCCCCAGTGTGTGGCACCCGGGGCGGCCCGCCCCCCCGCCCCCCCACTTAGTACGCCCCTGGTGTTGTGGCACCAGCACCGGTGCCTAAGGCCCAATTTTTTAGCCCCTGTTTAACAGGGGCGCGTAATTACAATTTTTGATGCAATACTTTGCACCAGGGCTCATTCCTGCTCTCAAACTAGAGTTTCTGTGAGCTGCATCAATGCCTAAGGCCCAATTTTTCCGCCCCTGTTTAACAGGTGCATGTAATTACAATTCTTGATATAATATTTCATAGCAGGGCCCGTTCCAGCGCCCACCGAGAGTGACTGTGAGGACTTACAGTGTTGTGGCACCAGCACCACCACCAAAGGCCAAATTTTTCTACCACCGTTCAACAATGGCATGTAATTACAATTCTTGATATAATAGTTCACAGCAGGGCGTTCCAGCGCCCACCAAGAGTCACTTTGAGGGCTTACAGTGTTGTGGCAACACCAACACCTTAGGCCTAAATTTCTGCAGAGCATATACGGCAGGCCCCTACTTTCAAACATCCAACTTTCAAATGTCTCCTACTTGCAAACTGAAGGAGACAACAGGAAGTAAGATGAAAAAAGACGGACGGCAAAAAAATATACAGGGATGATAACCCTTCCCTATGTTTTCCAAAAAGCTTAAAAATTTTTTTTTTGACTGAAGCTACACTTTAAAAATGTACAAGTTCAAAATTACAAACAGAGTCTACTTAACATAACAAATCAACACAGTCCCTGTCTTGTTTGCACCGCCTGTATACGCCTTTCCTTTTTTTAATTTGGGTACAGGGTTCCCCTTAATATTCGTACAAGACCCAAAGGGGCTGTTAATGGGCGGGGGGGCTAACCATACCATTTTTCTCAATGATTTTCATCCGTATTGCTAGAACCAGACATTACATTAAAACCACAAGCAGTTTTAAATTACTTTTTTTCCGTTAGAAATTTCATTTTGTGCAGGGACAGTTCTAAACACGGGAAGCACGTGCCACTTCACAGGCATACTATAGACATCCCCCAGGCACGATATTTAAAGGAATAGTTCACTTTTTCTTTCACTTTAACCACTTGCTTACTGGGCACTTAAACCCCCCTCAGTCCCAGACCAATTTTCAGCTTTCAGCGCTGATGCACTTTGAATGACAATTGCGCGGTCATACAACACTGTACCCAAATGAAATTTTTATCATTTTTTTCCCACAAATAGAGCTTTCTTTTGGTGGTATTTAGTTACAGCTCGGAGTTTTATTTTTTGCTAAACAAACAAAAAAAGATGCAAAAAAAAAAAAATCATGTTTTAATAGTTTGTTATAAAATTTTGCAAACGGGTCATTTTTCTCCTTCATTGAAGTGCGCTGATTAGGCGGCACTGATAGGCTGCATTGGTGGGCACTGATGGGCTGCATTGGTGGGCACTGATGGGCTGCATTGGTGGGCACTGATAGGCTGCACTGGTGGGCACTGATAGGCATAGTTAAGGCGGCACTAATAGGCACAGATAAGGCGGCACCGATGGGCACAGATAAGGCGGCACTGATGGGCAAAGATGGGCACAGATAAGATGGCACGGATGGGTGGCACGGATAAGTGGCACGGATGGGTGGCACGGATGGGCACTGATAGGTACCACAGATAGATGGGACTGATGGGCACTGATAGGTGGCACTGATAGGTGGCTCTAATAGGTGGCACTGCTGGGCACTGATGGGCGGCACTGCTGGGCACTGATGGGCGGCACTGCTGGGCACTGATGGGCGGCACTGGGGTGCAGCACCTTTGAGGCAGATTTTGGGTGGCACTGTGGGTGGCACTGCTGGGTGGCACTGTGGGTGGCACTGTGGGCACTGCTGGGTGGCACTGTGGGCACTGCTGGGTGGCACTGTGGGCACTATGGGCACTGCTGGGTGGCACTGACAGGGGGGCACTTACTTTATTTCAGGATGGCACTGCGGGTGGCAGGTGGGCACTGGCAGGGGGCAGGTGTCCGCTTAAATTTCTGGCCGTGATCGGGACTGATGTCCCGAACACGGCCGCCGGCGATCGGCTTTTTTTTTTTCTCCTCGCGCTGTCAGCGCGAGGAGGAATACTAGCCGATTACCGGCTCCGTTTTATCACATGATCAGCTGTCATTGGCTGACAGCTGATCACGTGATAAGGGGTCGGGATCGACCCCTTACACGGATCGGTGATCAGGCGAGTCTCACGGACTCGCCGATCACGGGGCGCGCAGGCCGCTCGTATCCGGGATGACGTCAATAGACGTAGTCCCGGAAATGTGGGTCCGCGCTGTTGCCGTCATTTTGCAATAGCGCGGTACCCAAGTGGTTAAGCTTCATCAAAATCAGTGCTCCCGAAAAAACTGCAGTTTTTAAAACTTTTTTTGCATTGATACATGTTCCCTGGGGCAGGAGCCGGGTCCCCAAACCCTTTTTAGGACAATAACTTGCATATTAGCCTTTAAAATTAGCACTTTTGATTTTGAATGTTCGAGTCCCATAGACTTTAATGGGGTTCTAAAGTTCATATGAATTTTCGGTCCCTTTGCAGGATCTGGTGCGAACCGAACCGGGGGGTGTTCGACTCATCCCTACCTGTAAGTGTTTACAGCCCAAAAATGCAGAATTTCCACCATAGTCCACAATAATGGAGGTAAAAAGTAAAACTAACATTATTTGATACAGATCATCTGGTCATAGGAATTAATCGGTCTGTGATTTAAAAAAATATTTATCTTGCTCAGTTGACAAGCAAGATCCACTAGGGTGTGCTGTAACCTTAAATATAAAATGCAGTTACTGCTGTATTTCAGAGGCTGCAGACAGGATCATCAACATTCTAGTGCTGGACAGCTAAATCGTATGTGTCTCTGAAATGTACTGAGTAAAGGTGTGGGAATATATGTGTCCCCACCCTGTTCTATAGAATGTTCTATAGAATGCCCTGCAAGGTGTTCTATCCTGCTTCCGTCTCTGTATTGTGCGTGATCACTTCAAATAGCTTAATGAAATCTAACATACTTCAACTGTGAATAATTTAAGAGGGAGCAGCAGAATATCTGCGGCTGAAACATATAAACCACAAACAGAATCAGGTTTGGAAATGTTGAAATATTTTTCAGGTCTTGATGACATATATGCATCTGTATCTACAATGGCTGTATAATATAATTTGATAAATATTACAAAAAGCTATAACATTTTCTATAGAAAAATATGTTTATTATGTTTCTGTGCCTACAACTACCAAATTCCATGTGGAGATGTGTGGGTTATTTTCCTGGTTTGCCCATATTTCATTAGGACGTCAAACAGAGTAAAGGCTTACGTAAATACAGCATGCTTTCAAGTACATTCAGATTTCACTTGAGAACAGCCTGAGGTGCTCTTGATATCCTCCTTTCGCATGTACTTCAGACCTCCTTTCAACCCACCTTCTGGGGTTCTTCAAACTTCTTTTGCTTTACTTGGATGTAGGGTTGCCACCTTTTCTGTAAAAAAAAAATACCAGCCTTTTTGTCTCTTTCCTAAGAATATCACTGAGAAGAGGTCTTATTTTAACCCACCAGGCCAGTAAGGTACAGGCTCTACTTGTGAACCAGTTTTGATGCCCAAAGTCTCATCCATGACCTACATTTCTGATCAGGCATATTTAAAAATTCTGTGTTTTAAAGGACAACGTCACCTTTAATGAAGCTGCCAACTGTAGCTCAACATGCTGTCTTCCCTACCAGCAGCAGAAATCGGGTAAGGAATGGGGATGGGGGGGTTGGTGGTGTGAGATGCCAGGTCTAAGATTACACCTGCCTGTCTACATGTTTTAACTAGGGCTTGTCAGTTGTTCAAAGGACAAAAAGTAAACATTTACACTGACAGCAGATACGCTTTCGGGGTCGTACGCGATTACGGAATGATATGGCTAAAAAGGGGATTTAAAACCGCAGACAACAAACAAATTACCAACCAAAAATGGGTGGAAAACCTCCTACAGGCGCTTCATTTACCATCCAAGGTTAATGTTATAAAAGTAAAAGGCCATTCTTATGACAAATCAGAAACCACCAAAGGTAACAATCTGGCAGACAGAGCAGCCAAAGCTGCAGCTAATGAGACACTGTCAGAAACCATGAAACAGACTGAGACAGAAGTACAATCAAATCACACTTGTTTATTAATAAAAATAAAAAGGTAAATAGAAAAAAGCGTAGTCAAGCATAGCCAGAGTCCTGTAGCCAGATTGGCTAGTCAGCCAGTCCAAAGTTCATTAACCAGATCGAGTAATCAGCCAGGCCGGAAGTCAGGGATCCAAGGAGAGCAACCGCAAGCAGGATAAGAAGCCAGGTGGGTTGTCAGCAAGCCAGTCTTGAAACAAACAGCAGGAGATGGTTCCCTGTGATGTGACCAACGTGAAGGCAAATGAAAAAGTGAGCAGGAAGGCTTTAAATAGGCAGGTCAGACAAGCATCATCGGGAACAGCTGGTAACTGTGGAAAGAGAAGAGAGCTGGCAATTAGCCGACAGCTGAGTGGCCAGCTCAGAGGAGGAAGGGCTAAGCCAGCCCTGACAGTACACCCCCCCCTCAATGACCCATCTCCCTCAGAGGATCACCGGGCTTGAGGGGAAACCGTCTATGGAACTCGCGGAGGAGAACAGGGGCATGTACATCAGAGGATGAAACCCAGGAGCATTCCTCTGGACCGTACCCCTTCCAATGCACCAGGTACTGTATGCGCCCACAGAACCTATGGGAGTCAACAATGGATTGTACCTCATACTCCTCATGGTTCTCAACCAGAATAGGGTGAGGACGTGGCACCGAGGTGGTAAATCGGTTGCAGACCAACGGTTTCAATAAGGAGACATGAAACACATTAGAGAAGCGCATACTAGGAGGAAGGTCCAAAGCATAAGCTACTGGGTTAATCCTGCAAAGGATACGGAACGGCCCAATAAACCAAGGTGCAAACTTCAGTGAGGGAACACGAAGACGGAGGTTGCGAGATGACAGCCAGACCCTGTCCCCAACCTGGTAGGAAGGCGCAGGCAGGCGTCTGCGGTCAGCATGGAGTCTGTACCTATCATTAGCATGACGCAAAGCCTCCTGGACTTGTACCCAAGTGGAACGAAGACCACGGAGATGCTCCTCTAACGCAGGAATACTCTGCGGAACAAACGAGTCAGGCAACATGGGAGGTTGGAAACCATAATTAGCCATAAATGGAGACAATCGGGAGGCAGAATTCAAGGCACTCTTGTGAGCAAACTCTGCCCAAGGTAATAGGTCAGACCAGTTGTTATGATGGTCAGAAATATAGCAACGTAGGAATTGCTCCAAGGACTGATTGGCTCATTCTGCGGCTCCATGAGAACGCAAGCTGGATTCCCAACTATGCACAAAAGGCTCGCCAGAACCGGGAGACAAACTGACTGCCCCTATCCAAGACAATCACCTTGGGTAGCCCATGTAAGCGAAAGATCTCCCGAGCAAAAATGGAAGCCAGTTCCTTAGAGGTGGGCAACTTCTTAAGTGGAATACAATGACACATCTTTCAGAACCGGTCAACCACCATAAGGATAACAGTGTTGCCTTGGGAGTTGGGCAATTCCACAATGAAATCCATAGACAGGTGAGTCCAGGGCCTCTCTCCATTGGGTATGGGTTGTAGGAGGCCCACTGGAAGGTGTCATGGAGTCTTACTCTGAGCACACATGGGACAGGCAGCTACGAAAGCAGTAACATCAGCCCGTAGACTAGGCCACCAGAATTGTTGGGAGATGGCCCAAATGAGTTGATTCTTCCCAGGATGGCCAGCTGCCTTGGGAGAATGGTAAGTCTGGAGCACTGCAGTACGAAGACTCTCTGGGACAAAGCAGCGGTCACAAGGTTTATCAGGAGGAGCATGGACCTGAGCAGCAAGAATTTTGTCACCCAAAGGAGAAGTAAGACTGGTGCGAACCATAGCCAAGATACGATCAGGAGGAATCATAGGAACCGGAACTGACTCCGACTTGGAAGTGGAGGAAAATTGTCGTGACAAGGCATCAGCCCTTACATTCTTAGTACGGGGTAAGAATGAGACAATGTAATTAAAGCTCGACAAGAAAAGAGCCCATCACGCCCTTTTGGGAGAGAGTCGCTTAGCCTCAGACAAGAATGTAAGATTCTTATGGTCAGTAAGAACAAGAACGGGCACAGTGGTACCTTCAAGGAGATGTCTCCATTCTTTCAGGACTAAAATGATCGCCAGCAGCTCTCTGTCACCAATCTCATAATTGCACTCAGCAGGTGACAATTTCTTGGAAAAGTAGCCACACGGATGCATAGCACACTCAGAGTTAGGATGTTGAGACAGAAGGGCGCCAACTCCCGTCTCAGAAGCATCAACTTCTAGGATAAAAGGCAACGTAGGATCAGGATGTGCCAACACAGGAGTAGAAAAAAAGGCAGCCTTGAGAGTCTCAAAGGCCTTAATGGACTCCGGAGACCAACTCTGTGGGTTACCGTCCTTTCTGGTCATATCAGTCAGAGGCTTGACCAGAGACAAGAAGTTACCAATAAACTTCCGATAGTAGTTGGCAAAGCCCAGGAAACACTGCAGAGGACGTAAACCCATGGGTCGAGGCCACTGTAGGACTGCCGACAGTTTCTCTGGGTCCATCGAAAAACCAGCAGTGGAAATGACATAGCCCTGGAATGTAACCTGTTCACGATGGAACTCGCACTTCTCCAGTTTACAATAGAGATTGTTCTCTCTTAGTTTCTGAAGTACACGACAGACATCTGTGTGGTGGCTCTCCAGGGACTTGGAAAATATGAGGATATCATCGAGATAAACCACCACACACAATTGCAACAAATCTCGGAGGACATCATTAATAAATTCCTGGAAAACTGCCGGGGCGTTACAAAGGCCAAAAGGCATTACCAGGTATTCCCAGGTATTCATAATGGCCTGTTCTGGTATTAAACGCAGTTTTCCACTCGTCGTCCTCCTTAATGCGCACGAGATTGTATGCCCCTCTCAGGTCAAGCTTTGTGAAAACCGTTGCTCCCTTGAGGCGGTCAAATAACTCTGTAATCAATGGAATCGGGTAGGCATTCTTAATCGTGACACGATTGAGACCCCTATAATCTATACAAGGTCTCAGTTCACCGCTCTTCTTTTTCACAAAGAAGAAACCAGCACCAGCAGGAGACGAGGACTTGCGGATGAAACCTCAAGAAAGTGCGTCAGCAACATACTCCTCCATGGCCTTATCCTCCAAGACAGACAAAGGGTAAACCCGGCCACGAGGAGGTATGGCACCAGGTTGAAGGTCAATTGCGCAGTCATAAGGCCGGTGTGGAGGCAAACTACCAGCTTGACCTTTATCAAAGACATCGCCAAAATTACGGTACTCCTCCAGCAAGGAGGGGAGTGAAGCGGTGCACAGGACCTTGGATACCTTCAGGAAGCATGTCTCACTGCAGTGTGGTGACCAGGAGAGAACCTCAGCATGGAGCCAATCAAAAGAGGGGTTGTGCCTCTGTAACCAAGGATAACCAATAACCAGCAGAAATCTGGGTGAGGAAATAACTTGGAATTGGATTATCTCATGGTGAAGAGCCCCTATGGCCATGGACAACGGAACAGTCTCATGAGTCACATGGGCAGGCTGTAAAGGTCTTCCATCAAGAGCCTCAATGGCAAGTGGAGTGTCAAGCAGCTGCAGCGGAATCGAGTGCTGCAGAAAAAAATGCAGCATCAATGAACAGGCCTGCAGTCTCAGAGTCGATTAGAGCCTGTATCTCGATGGACAACTCAGCCCAAGAAAGGGTGACCAAAACCAGGGGCTTATCCTTCTGGATAACTGGGGACGAAACAACGCCACCTGAGGTCTGTCCATGACAGGACCTCAAGATTCGGGCGTTCCCTGGACAGGTAGGACAAGACTTCAAAAAGTGACCTGCCTGGCCACAAAAAATGCACAATCTCTCCCTCCTACTAAAGGCTCTCTCATCCGCAGAGAGACGCGTGAAGCCCAGGTGCATGGGTTCATCTTCACTGACCAACTCGGTACCAGGAGGCATGGGAGGTGAGGGAGGCATGGATGGGACTACAAAGCTCGGAGGCAAACGTACAGGAGGCTTCCGCAAGCGCTCCTTAAGAGAAAGTCTTTCTCTGAGGCTGGAGTCAATGAGGATGGAAAACGAGATCATCTCTCCAGCTCAGTGGGTATATCTCGGGCAGCTATCTCCTACTTGATGGAATCCGAGAGACCATGAGAAAAAGCAGCCACGAGGACCTCATTGTTCCAAGCAACCTCTGCTGCCAGAGTAACTTAAGACAACAGGTTTTTGCGTCTCCCATAGAGGGTTAGCCCAGGCCAAGGCTCTCTCAGAAAGCAAAGATATCACGAAACCTACTTTGCTTCTGTCCGTGGGAAATGCCTGGGGCAGCATTTCGAAGTATATCTCAACCTGATTGAGAAACCATCTGCATTGAACTGGATCGCCCCCAAATCGCTGGGGAAGCGGAGCAGAACCAGACATACCTTTTATAAAGGTAATACTCGAGGCGGGTGCCTGCACAGAGACTGGCGCAGCAGCAGGGGTGGCCGGCGACTCAGGTTGTATCGGAGCAGCCACCGTGGGGGATTCCAGGTGAGCCGCGTGATTCAGGAGCGTTTGTAATGCCAAGGCAAACTGATCCATGCAGTGATCTTGCTCGTCCAATCTGGAAAAAATATTACCAACAAGTGGATTGACTGTATCTTCTGAATTCATGGCCTTCGCGTACTGTCAGAAACCATGAAACAGACTGAGACATAAGTACAATCAAATCACACTTGTTTATTAATAAAAATAAAAAGGTAAATAGAAAAAAAGCGTAGTCAAGCATAGCCAGAGTCCTGTAGCCAGATCGGCTAGTCAGCCAGTCCAAAGTTGATTAACCAGATTGGGTAACCAGCCAGGCCGGAAGTCAGGGATCCAAGGAGAGCAACCGCAAGCAGGATAAGAAGCCAGGTGGGATGTCAGCAAGCCAGTCTTGAAACAATCAGCAGGAGATGGTTCCCTGTGATGTGACCAACGCGAAGGCAAATGAAAAAGTGAGCAGGAAGGCTTTAAATAGGCAGGTCAGATGAGCATCATCGGGAACAACTGGTAACTGTGGAAAGAGAAGAGAGCTGGCAATTAGCCGACAGCTGAGTGGCCAGCCCAGAGGAGGAAGGGCTAAGCCAGCCCTGACAGACACTCGTAGAGAAAACTCAAATGTTATTCTCAACAAATTTCTTATCTCCTGATTTTTCCTCCACAGCATCTCTTCTACAAAGAAAAGCACAACCCGAAGACATAGATTGCTGGGTGCTAGCAGGTTTGACACGCAATCCGGGCGGCTTGTGGTCAAACAAGAAGGTATAGGTATCCCAGAAGCTGTTGCTGCCTTAATTTTGTCATACCTTCATGGTCCTGCACACATAGGAAAAAAGCAATTATATAACCAAAGCTTTTGTACACAGAAGGCACATTCCGTGGTCAGTCAGCTAGTGGACTCATGCCTCACCTGTGCACAAAACAATGTTCAAGGTTCAAAACATGGTTTACATGGTCATCTCCCATCCCACTTAGGAACCCTGCAGGATATACAGATAGATTTCACACATATGCCAAAATAAAAGGGAAATATCAAATATCTTTGCGTGATAGTGGACACATTTTCCTCCTGGCCTGAAATCATTCCTGTTACAGGAGAGACCACAGGGATAGCCACTAGATGTTTATTCAATCATTGGATTAGGAGGTTCGGTTTACCCGCTACCATATACTCTGACCAGAGGCCTGCTTTTACAGCAAAACTCACCCGAGAATTCGTGAAAGTTCTGGGGATACAATGGAAGCTCCACATCCCTTACCATCCCCAGAGTGCAGGAGTAGTGGAAAGAATGAACAGGAACATTAAAGACAAGTTAAGGAAGGCCACACAGGGTACTATGAAAAACTGGCTTAATTTCTTGCCAGGGGTACTAGCTTAAGGACCACCCCCATGCCAGGACAGGACTATCCCCCTTTGAAATCCTAATGGGTAGGCCAGCACAGAAAGCCCCTAAAATAGGTGAAGAGTCTAACCTATATTCCTTACAGGAAGAGCACATGAAACATTTGGTAAGTAGCCTTACTGAAACCTACGACAAGGTTGCTGTCACCTTTCCTCCTCTCTCCACAGAACCAACACATCCCTTCATACCAGGAGATAAAGTGCTGATCAAGCAACTTGCAGTCCGCAAGCAACCAGGTCCCATCTTTTAAGGCTCATTTGAAGTCCTCAAGGTCTCCAGGACAGCAATTTTGACCGACCAAAGCCCGCAATGGATCCACGCATCAAGGTTAAAGAAAGTGCCAAAGCCAAAGCAGCAAGAACCGGAGATAGACCCAAAGCCAAAACCAAACGGATCTGAAGAGACTCTGACCCCATCGTCCCCTGCCGCCATCCCCCTCTGCCCCACAGACCCCCTTTGTCCCACAGCCAGGTTGCTTTTGTCCTAGGTCTCCCCAAGTCCTAATCCACAAAGCCCAGATGGTGCAATGTGAAGGCTATTTTCATTCTGTCAATTGTACTATCAAGGTATTCTTACTAACTGTTTTTGGGTGTTGGCTCACATCTTCATGTGGAATGAGTGGGAATGACAGTATAGGGGTCAAGGGCAGAGCAGCATTTATGGGGATGAATTATATTTACCCCTGCTGTACACAGACGGGGGTAAGATGTCCAAAGCACAGGCCGCAGCAGTTACTGGGTATTACATCCAGAGGAGGGACGGGACATGTAACATAGCAGCAATCATATTGTTAGCAACATACAAAGGAGAGAACAAAACATGCTGCATGCATCCCAATCATCTACCAACACAGAAACTTGTAAGTAAATAAAAAAAAACAGAAGTCAGAAGCCAAGGGTATCAATAGTGTGATGCAGCATAGGAGGTCCCACTGACAATCTGAATATCCCCTGTCACAACTACAACTAAAACTATTGTCCTTCTCAAAGACAAGAAAATAAATCCTAAAACCAAGTGATAATAATGGAGCTCAATTAGACCCAAAGACCTATTCAGTTCCCGATACCATCCCACATCACTTCATAATGATGCATGCTTTCGCAAGAATGCAAAATCATTCTGAATGCTGGGTGTGTTCTCATATGGGCAGGGGCCGACACTCAGTTCCCATGGTTGGAAGGCCCATCACCCTAGAACAGCTGCTAAATATCCCCCAGCAGGTCCCTCTAGCCAACACCACTACAATTAGCAAGCCCCTGTTATTTACTGGGTACACCAGGAAACCCCATTTCTGGTACCATTTCTGTAAGGTGCGCCCTTCTGGTTCTGCTGGAGCTGGACTTTAGTGGTCACTGGAAAGCCCTCTTAACCGGTTGGGTAGTCAAGACACCATGCACAATGTATGGCTTATCATGAATACAATTCTTTATTTCCTGAATACAGAATATATGCACTTAGACATTACACAAGGCACAAGGGTGTAGGCCCATTGGCCAACCAATCAAATTAAGAAAAACCCAAGGGGGTAGGCCCCTTGGGCAACCAATCATATTCATCCACATCTATGTTAGTCATACAATAAGCAACATTTTTAGGGGAATTCTGCTTAGAGAAAAGTCCCTAAATATATATATATATATATATATATATATATATATATATATATATATAAATATGTTTTTATAACCTTAAGCTGTTATATTTTGAACATAAAACCGTAGGCCAATGTTCCACTACGCCCTAAATGTTCTAAATGTCCTAAATGTCCTAAAGTATGCAAAACTTAAATGTCAGCTGCGACCGCAAGCGCGTCCTGTTTTTCGCAAATGTGCCCCTCAGAAGAAACTTGCAAAGTATTGCATGTGAAGCTGTTTCCAATAACCTTTCTCGGATATATATATCTATGCAAGCAGATTCTAGTATAATAAGAAGAGTATAAACTTAAAGGGTGACTCTTCCCATCCTTACACTGCACATGCTCAGTTTGGTGTGTGTTGCTAGAGAGTTTTCTTTTCTTGGGAGAGTGCATGGGATCAGCACAGGGCCAATCAGCACTGTCCAGACAGAGGGTCAGAGGTCCTGCAGCCCCATAGGACAATCAGGGGAGAATGAAAAAAGCTTTAACCGGACACTAATAGATGTCACAAGACTCCTCTAACTGCTGATGAGAAAAGGTATTTAGCAGTTTATATTTACTAAAATAATTGCATTTGCATGTTCTGTGTACTGTGGCAGACCAGATATAGTGATTGGGTTTAGTAACACTTTAATAGAATGAGCTGAAGTTAGAAGCTGATTGGCAACCATGCACAGCTGCACCAGATTCTGAGTCCTTCAGGCTTAGTAAATCTGCCCTAGTGCTGTAACCCATCTGTGCTACTGTGCAGATGCCAAGTATTGCCCCCATTTTTGGTTATCCCAAAGACTTTACACTACCCTCAGAGCGGGCCTGAAATTTTAGCGACAGTACTGCTGATTTCCGCTTTACTGCAGTGATCTTTGCAGATACCAGCAACCAGCTCCCAGCACAGAAAGCCTCTCTTTACTAATCACTTATTTGTGGCTCTTATGTGTCACTTAATC
Source organism: Lithobates pipiens (assembly GCF_037356315.1). Lineage (NCBI taxonomy): Eukaryota > Metazoa > Chordata > Amphibia > Anura > Ranidae > Lithobates > Lithobates pipiens. The sequence continues at coordinate 158,306,276 of NW_027507903.1, forward strand.
TACAGAGGAGAGCCACCAATAAGTTAAAGAAGAAGTTCAGCCTGAGCTTGTTTCCCTGGGCTTCTCCTATGGGTCACAGGAGTGCAGTTCGTTTTACACTCCTGTGACCCGTTTTCAGCAGAGAGCAAGATGAAGCCCGCTCTCTGCTGACGTCACAGAAATAAATGGACTGATAATGAATGACTAAGCGCACGTGAAGTGTGTGAAACGCATCTACCCAGAATTCTGATGCCTGTAGTTTTTGGGATGTCCAAATAAAGAGGATTTTGATCTACAGTGTGTGGCCATTTCTTCTCATTTCATTGTGTGCGGAGGTGAGCACCTACTGGATCACTAGGCATCCTGGTCTCACCTGGAGCAGCGGGTTTTCTTTTTTCCATTGCCTGGACTTATACCCATCTCAGGCTTTCAGCGAGTCGCTGAGAGCCTGAGATGGCCGCTCCCTAACCCTCCACAGCTCAGTGCTCCAGTGAATATGGGGTGGGGGGCAGAGCGGAGAGCTCCTGACTGACATGCAGCAGCTCTCTGATTGGGGAGCTGAGAGAACTGAGCCATCGCCAGTGTTTGATTGCTCGTTTCTCAGTGCAGAGATGCTGGGGAGACAGATCGGACTGATGCTGCATTCACGTAGATAAGTATGATGGGGAAACGCCTGCCCATACTTCTCTTTTATTTGTGTTAGGAGACTTTCTGTGCTGGTAGATGATTGATGGTAAGTGCAGGGATCACTGAAAATTGGAGTAGATCAGCACTGTAACTAAATGGTAGGTCCTTGTCCTGCTTCCCACGCATGCTGAGTACAGCCCTATGGATTTCTATGGGCTGGGAGACAGAGCAGTCTCTAGACCCCATATATAAGTCTATGTGGTTCTACTGTACACATGCATGTAGTGAGAATAAGATGCGCCAGCAACAGGTAAGCAGCATAATGGTGCCAGAACTGTGTAAGTATGGCGGGGAGGGTGGAATAGATTTTTACAGTGGGAAGGGAGGGAGTGGGTGAGGAAGTCTTCAGAAAATGTTGTTTGACAATGTCCTTGTCCTCTAAGTTAAAATCAATCATAATGCAATTACATCTGTGTCTTCAGTATATTGCCTAATGATTCTTTTAACAATAGTATCTAACTTAATAAAATCTGAACTGCTTTAAAACATATTTGCTAAGATCTCAAACATTTAAAATAGGATCTGAAATGTTATAAGAATAAAACATAGGCATAGCGGAAATGGAGGAGCTGATCTATATCTCCTCGGACAAAGCTGACAAGTTTGCGCTCATATGGGAACCCTGGATAACTTTTAAAAATTCCCAGCAATATAAAGAAATTATACAGGAAACAGGATTAGGCACTGCGGACCCCTAAAATCCAACCTACAGACTAAACTCATTGCTATATCATTAAGTCGACACCCCAAATTTAGGGGAGGGCAGTTGGTGATAATCTCACCCCCTCCCCCCTCCTGCCAGTTTTGTGCTCAAGCAGTGAATGCTCTACTTTCCCTTTGTTCTCCCCCACCTTTTTTTTCCTACCCCCATAAGCACCAGCCCCTTGGGAGACGCCCGAAGCAAAATAACAACACATAAAACAACACACACAACACATAAAAGAGGTAATACTATAGGGTAGGCCTCCCGGGTAAGAAAAGATCACTATAATTAGCTAGACTCACCCAACTAAACAAATCAGATGATATCCTTAATGCTTTCCCTGCGAAGTTAGGGTACCCATGAAGAACACCTTATGAGAATCCACTGCGCTAATATGGTTTGTCTTACAATGTTCTTGTTGTTTTCTCTGCCTACTTTCCTTTAGGAATTAATGTTTAGGGTATGCTATGACGAGCTGTTGCAGCTCAAAGAGATGCAAGATGTGACTTTTGTAACCCTCATCCCTTATCTTTTATTCTGTACCCTGAAAAACTTTCAATAAAACCTTTATGCAAAAAAACAAACAAAAAAAACATAGAAAGCACATACTTCCTGCCATTTTGGGAAGCCCCTTACCTAAGGCCGCGTACACACGGGCGGACTGTATGGCCTACTTAGTCCGTCATACAATCCGACGGACAGTCCGTCATACTTTCGAATGAACGGACTTGACCACACACGGATGCACAAACAGTCCGTCGAAAGCTTGCGCGATGACGTGTACAGCACGTACGACGGGACTAGAAATAGGAAGTCCAATACACAGCAATGCACCTTTCCGCCATGTAAATCCTTTCTGAGCATGCGCCATTCTTAGTCCGTCGAACTAGCCTACTCACGAGCGGATTGTCCGCTGAAACCAAAGTATGACGGAAAGAATTTCGAAAAATCCGAAATACTTAGTACGCCAGACTGCACGCTGAAAAAGTCCGCTGAAGCCCACACACGAGCGGACTGTCCGCTGAAATGTGTTTCGACGGACTAAGTAGGCCATACAGTCTGCCCGTGTGTACGCGGCCTAAGTCCTCATAGTCCCCACATTACATGGTCAGTAGTAAAGATTAAAATATTAAGGCCCCCTTCACGCCATGCCGCTCCATTGAGGTGCACTACTGCATGCAATTTAAAGTGCCACATGTCACCATTGCGGTAAAATGCATATTACCAAATTGAAAATAAATGAAAAAATCTTGCGAGCTACCCAATACACCAACAGACTAGTGTATATACTGTGAAAAAATGTATATAATAGTATGTATAATATATAATAAGTGATAACAAATGAAAGACTAGCTGCTGACACTGATCACATCCCCATATACATGTGCAAATCAATGAATATATAGAAAGTGCAGCGCTAAATCATGAATAAAAGTGCATCTGACAAAGCAATCAATAAAACCATAAACACATGCAAAGTGCATAATTAACAAAAAAGTCCATAACAAGGCAAAAACAAGAAACTGTCCCTCAAGTGAATATTTGATTGAGGAACAACTTGATCTTAATTGTGAAAAATATATGTATAGCATCTCCAAGCCATCCCAATGGGTATAGGCTCACCTCTAGGAGTGCGACCCCCCAACTAAGCAGGATCAAAAAGTGCCTGTGAGCCACCCCAGAACTTATTGAGATATCCAACACAGCCTCCTCCTCAGTATAACAGCAACAGAGGATATGCAGAGAGAATCATTCCAATAGCTTGAATTGTCTTAAAAACTTGTAAATATTTATTTAAAATGTAAAGAGTACTCACATGTGTAGGTGCTTCCAGCGCACCACACTATAGAAAACTTTAGACTTAACTGTGTTACACAGAGACGCTCATTCAAAATTTGGGAGGGGCTAGGACGGTCAAGGCACTCGGGGCTCTACAGAGATTTAGGAGCCAAACGAGATTATTTGGATGTGAGGCTCTATCACTTTCTATATATGCATATTACCAAATTGCATAGGTCTGAAGGAGGCCTAAGGGCAAAGTATACTTTTAAATAAATTACCTTAGATCAGTCCAGGAGCTTACACCATATCAGGTGGCGCTCAGTATCCTTGGCACTCTGTAACTGAAATTGCATCTTCCTGCCACCCAGCACCCCTACTGCCGGGCATACACAGAACAATTTTTTATATGATTGTATGGTCGATCAGTTTACTGGCCAGGAGAAAAATATGATTGGAAAAATCATTTGATGCTTGAGGACATATTGACCTATTCACATTCCTATGACTGGATCTTTCATTCCAATTGGAAAAAAATCAATCAATGACACAGTATGTGTCTTTCAAGACTCTGAACCTCCCTTTGATAATAAGCACCTCCCCTTTGCTAACCCCTACCACTGCACCCCTGACAATGAACTTCCCTGGCTCCCAGCACCCCTGGCACTGAACCCCAACATCCCAGACACTCTACCTTTCTGCCAGCCAGTACCCTCACCAATGCACCCCTGACTTTGAACCTCACTGCCTTCCAACACCTCTGGCACTGGACCCCAACACTCACCCCTCCCCTGCAACCCAGCAACTCTTCCACTACATACTCCACCACTGTTCCCTCTTTTCACCTTTGGGAGAAAGGAAGGAAAGGCTGAGCTAAGAATTTCTGTGCTTTCCACCCACCTCTTCCTCCGATTGTAGCTGAGGACAATTTACTCACCATGCCCAGATGCAGGTGCAAACCCCTTTTGTTACAGCTCCCTGGGTTCCTGGTTAAACTCAGGGAAAATACATTTCTCTTCTTCCCTCCCTCAGCAGCTCATAAAGTCGACACCTTATCAGGCAGCGGTAGCTGGGCAAGTGATTTGTAGTCAGATGAGAGACTCTCCACCATCAGAACTAGCGTGCAGACAACCGGGCAGGAGCATGCAGCTTCCATGGAAGACCCAGCTACTATGGGGAGCTCCTCCCAGATTAATGCCAGAGTACCACAGTTCCAGTGGTTTGGCCTTTTAATCCTTGGGGCCCTCCAGATGTTTGCCAGTGTTACCAGAACTACCCTGGACTACACACAGAGGGGTGCTGTTTTTAAGGATAATCACAAGAAGCCATGTTCTGAACTGTTTCTCTGAAGTAGTGATCCTCAGTTGGACTATCTGTTGTTACAGAATCTTATAGAGACTATGCTATGAAGCCACATGTTTCCTGGATAAAGGTACAGAGACATTGTTTCGAAGTATCCATTTTTGTGTAGCTTTCATATGTTTGTGCAGCTTTCATTATTCTGCACTGTATGCAGGTTTTAACCATTTTGACTCTGTTTTGCATAATTAATTCTAACTTTATACTTCTTTAGTAAACTGAAAGTTATAGTTATTGTCTAGCTGATTATTTGGCTGATGGCCTATTCTATTAAAGAGGAAGTAAACCCTGATGGGTTTTACTTCCTTTTTTGTTCCCTGCAAAGTAAAAGCATAATGTGCTAGTATGCATTGCATACTAGTACATTATGTGACACTTACTTGCAAACAAAGCCCATGCTGTCCCCGCTGGAGGTTGCATCCATATTCGCCCCTCTTCCTTCCGGGGCTGTGGATTCCAGCTCTGTGGCACTCGCTAGTGAAGATACAGCATGGAGTTTCTTCAAAATGCATGCACCAATGACATCATCGGCGCAGTACAAAGTAAATATTTACTGTACTTATAGGTAAGCCTTATTATAGGCTTACCTATAGATACAACTTAAAAATGGAGGTTTACAACCTCTTTAACTACTTTCCACCTGGCCAATGTATATATGCGGCTGGGTGGGAGCTCTCTACTTCCGACTGGACGTTCCTGAACATCCTTCAGAAGTAGAGGGATCGTGCAGCGGTTCGATCCCGATGTGCTCGTGTCACCTGGACACGGCACATCTCGGATCGGCAGGAGGGCTCTGTGATTGGCCCTCCTGATCACATGATGGCCGTGTCCAATCACAGCCCTCATGTGATGTAAACAAACAGCCGTTTGCTAGGCAATCGGCTCTCCTCACCTCACATGGAAGTCGCCGCTGAGGAGAGGAGAGCGGATCGCTGCAGCCGGCTGGTGATCAGTGAGTATAAGCTGTTTTTTACAGCTTTTTACTCACTGATCACCCACCTAGTGTAAAACACAGTATAAACACAATAAACACATGTCCCCAAAACACACATGTCCCCAAATAATAAAAACACATGTCCCCCACATATGTTCCACTAAAATCACATGTCCCAATGATTATCTGTCCGTCATATGTCCGTGATCACCTGCACACATCTGTACATGATCATTTGCGTACATATGTCCGTGATCACACAAACCAATTATTATACACTTAACAGAATTTTTTTTACCAAAGACATGTAGCAGAATACATTTTGGCTTAAATTTATGACAAAATTCGATTTTATTGGATTTCCTTTAAAATAAAAAGAAGAAAATATTTTTTTTTCCCAAATTTATGCAATTTTTTCACTTACATCGCAAAAAATAAAGTCATGAATAAATACCACCAAAATAAAGCTCTATTTGTGCAAACAAAATAATAAAAATTTCATTTGGGTACAGCATAGCATGGCCACGCAATTGTCATTGAAAGTGAGAGAGCGCTGAAAGCTGAAAATTGGGCTGGGAAGGAAGGGGGCAAAGTGGCCTGTATTGTAGTGGTTAAACTATCACCTCCTCCCCAGTGCAACTGGTAAAGGCCAGTCAGTCCTCCGGCTTCTAGGAGTGCTGTGCACATTGAGTATGTTACCTGGGGAAGGAGGCAAAGGTGTACACTTTCAAATATAAAGGAAGAAGAAGGCCAAACACTGAGGCAGAACCCTTCCAATGCAGCAGGTGTCATGCAGAATTATTATTATTATTATACAGGATTTGTATAGCGCCAACAGTTTGCGCATCGCTTTACAACATAAGGGCAGACAGTACACTTACAATACAAATCAATACAGGAGGGATCAGAGGGCCCTGCTCATTAGAGCTTACAATCTAGAAGGGAGAGTCAAGAATTATTCTTTATTTTACTTATAGCTGAACTACACTGCATCTGAGCACCAAAAAACAAAAACACTATTTAATTCATTTTCAATATTCAAAGCAAGCACCCCCATCCATGTCTCCATACTTTTGATTGAAAAACAACCTCTTAATTTCTGCATCATGATGTATGACCTAATTTGCCTAGCCCTGGAAACCAGGAAGCAACTTTTTCCTCTTTCCTAAACAGTTGAATTTTCTGTATTGCTATTTTGAATATGCAATCTCTATATCAGTTTGAAATGAAAGTGGTAACTAAAATTCTCTTTTACTTCCTGCATTCTTCTTTTACATTAAGTATGGGCAGTATAGGATACAGTACATGTTTAAGATTCATGAAAGGGTTGTTCTATGACTAACTTGAAGTGCATTTACTAACAATTCTACATGGCAATATGAACTAAAAATAGAGTTCTGTGTTTCCAGGCAGAGTGTAAAGTGACAGCACTAAATAAAATTTAAAAAGTTCCCACCAAGCCGATTAGCCACCTGAAAGCTAAAGATAGACCATCTATACTTTGCCCGACATTATCTTTCAGTCTCAGCTTGTGGAACAGGTTGAGAACTAAGTATGAATTCAATTCCCCTCACACTCCTCTTGTCCCACTGTTGGGCAACCCAGCCTTCAGCCTGTCTTAACCCCCCCTTACATTTGCCTGGTGGTATAATAAAGGTTTTTTACGCATTGCAGACCAATGCGACCACAGGGGTATACTATCTAAACCATTTCTGCTGGAACAACACCAGCTTCCAGTATTGGAAGTGTTTAGATACTCTCAAATTGCACACTTTTTGGCTGCTCTAAATCGTACTAGTGATCTTACCACATAGAAGAAAAACCTTGTACCAAGGATACGGTGAGAAACTCCTCAGAGTTGTTAATAGACAGATCAAACCAAGAGTAAAAAAGTATAAATTTTATTACAAAATGTCAATAGCATACATATGTGAACAATACATTTAAAGCATAAAAGCCATGTATGATACCCTGATTAATATAATTGTATACATTAGTCACCATCCTGGTGCAGAAAGGACTGGTAGCGATCAACACAGTGTATATAACACCTTACATGTTACAGACTGAAAGTTCTTCTTCAGAGGTTTTATGTCATTAATTCAGATGGGTATAGAATTTCTACAAGAGAAAGTATACAAATAAATTTAACATTAGTGAAAATGAATCATATCCGTAATTATTCAGCTAAACAACACACCATGCGGTGCAAGAGCATGACGTAATATGGAACATGAACTAGTTTACTCACATGGCAAACAATTCACATTGAGCATATCGCTGAGGAGATTGAGTTGGTCAGGAATACTTGTCATCATAAAGACACACATCCCTCAAATCCACCAAGCAGGCAAAACCAACTGGACGGACCAGGGCTTGCTTCAACACGAGGACTCAGAAATGGTGGGCTCGAAATATAGCCAGCCACCAAAACTGGACCAATACTGTTATAAATGGTATAAAAAATGTGTATCAAAATCAAATGTTGTGGAAAAGTATCCAACAAACAATCACAAATTGAGGCATATAGTTGCCCCTGCAACTCAAAAAACATATTTGGTGCAAGGTAGCGTATGCCTATCCCAGTAGAATGCAATAAACCAACCATAAATTATGCTCCCTCATAGCTTACCGCTCCTACAGCATCTAAAAGAGGCCTAGGGCACGTTATAAATACACCTGCCAAGAGATCAGTATCTAATCGCGATGTTAATCGTGATTAACATCAGCTGGTGTCGTGAGTGGGAGGGACAGTGCAAGACTGTTGCATGTTCCTCCTCCCTAGAGGCCCCCTGGCATTACAGCACGCGGCATGACCACGTCCCACGAGGGGCTTGACCGCGTCACATGTCACAACGCCTCAGACGCACAGTGTTGGCATCCTGAGATGGAACGCAAACACAAGGAGGCCTGGAAGGGCCATCTCTGCCAGGAAGTAGGTACCCCGAGCCAACCCATCCCATATAGTGGGGGGGAACCGCCCAGGACCCCTGCGCGCAGGGAGCGAAGTAGTACCGTCTGGGTCTGGCATGAGTTAGACAGCGGAATGACATGTCAATAGACCAACATATGGATAAACAAAGATAGGGGCCAACCATTTTGCTGTTGATGGTACAAAAGGTCAATACAAATAGACATTGCATATAAGGAAATACAGGTTGAAGTGATCTGACCACTTCCCCCTGAATGGAGTATTTATGTTGGAATTATAATAAACATACTGGGCACATGTCTAAAATCTATACTATACTGCATCCTGGTTCCTCCAAGTTGCCATATATGGAGAAATGGGAACTAGACCTTGGACAGATGATGGCTGTGGAAGAGTGGAGCAAATTGGCTCAGTACAACTCTAAATCATACATAAATACATCACTGATTGAGGCTAATTACAAGGTTTTTCTGTGATGGTATATGGTGCCGGCGCGACTGGTGTCATGTGTCATTGGAGCCTCCTCACTATGCTTCAAAGCCTGTGGTCGGGAGGAAACAATATTACACGCATGGTGGACTACAGGTGAATAACACAAATCACCCCACATGGAACTGAACAACCATAGTTAAAGAAAAATTCCAGTATGGAGATCATTACATAGTTGCATCGGTCCAGCTTGTACCAGTGTAACAATGCATATATCTGGAAATCACTGTAGTAGACACTGATACGCAAGCGATTTTAACTAGCTTCTGGGTCTGTGCCAAGTGGCTGCCCTGCTGCATTGTGAACACAGGAGGTCACCCAATCGGCACAAGGGCCATTCAGAGATCATAGTTACATAGTTACATAGTTAGTCAAGTTGAAAAAAGACACAAGTCCATCTAGTACAACGGTAGGCAACCCCGCAACTCTGGCACTGATCTAACTTTGTTGTAGCTGCGATTGTCAGCTTTTGTGATGGGGAAGAGATTGGGTGCAGTTCTGCTAGGGGAGCCGTCCCTGTTTCCAGGAGGAGGAGTCCTGCTAGCCCCGCCCACCATCTGGAGGAAGATGACTTGCTTGGTTGCCACTACCAATCTCAAAGAAGGGATTTCACTGTGAATGAGAAAACCACAATCAGGTGACATTTTGTGGAATTACTGTTGAGCTTCTGGGAACTTTATTGAAAAAAAAAAAAAATATATATATATATATATATATATATATATATATATTTATGTATTTGTGTCACTTACTACTGACCCCTCAGCTCTGCATGATCTACTGCTCCCAACCTCTGGACTCTGAATCACTTACACCTGACCCTTGAACTTTGTGTCACTTGTTACTGAACCCCTGAACTCTATGTCCCTTTAAGCCACAGCCAGTATTCAGCACAATGAAAATCACACCCAGTTTTGCTGCAGCCCCGCACTTTTTCTAAACTGCAGGGGTATGACCTTGCACACAGGCCCACTGCTTTCAGAAAATGCCCCTGACCCGAGCTCATCATAATTGTGTATCCATTCCAGATGTTTGTATGTGATATCACATACAAGTACGTTTGCTGGATGTGAGAGGTGGATCAGCAGGGATGAGTGTGCCAGGACAGGTATACAGTATGTGTCTCATCATTGCTTCCTTGCACCAATCTGCGTATCACGCATATCATAGATGAGAAGAGGGTACAGCAGTGGAGCAGATGAAGAGGGGGGGTTTAGTGGTGGGACAGAACATTAAGAGGTGGGGTAGATGGGCAGTGGATACAGGAGTGGAAGAGATGAGAAGGGGGCTCAGTGGTGGGACAGAGGAGCAAGAGGGTAACAGTGATGGGGGCAAATGAGCAGGGGGTTACAGTGGTAGGACAGAGGAGCAGGGGGGTTCAGTGATGGGCCAGATGAGAAGGGGGTTACACTGGCGGGACAGAAGAGCAGGGGGGTACAGTGGCAGGGCAGAGGAGAAAGGAGGTACATTGGTAGGACAGATGAGCAGGGGGGTGCAGAGGTGAGACGAGACAGATGTGCAGGAGGTAAAGTGGTGGGTCAGACGAGAAAGGGGGTTACAGTGGTGGGAGCGAAGAGAAGGGGGTTCAGCGCTGGAACAGAAGAACATGGGTACAGCAGTGGGGCAGATGTTCAGGGAGGTACAGTGGTTGGGCTGAAGTGCAGGAGGTTCAGTGGTGGGAATGATGAGAAGTGGGTTCAGTGGTGAGACAGAAGAGTACAGTGCAATGATAGGGAAGATGAGCAGCGAGTTACAGTGGTGGGACAGATGAGCAAGGGAGTTCAGTATTGTGCCAGATGAGAAGGGAGTTACAGTGGTGGAAAAGATAAGCGGGGGGGGGGTTCAATGTTGGGGTAGATGTGACAGGGAGGTGCATTAATGGGGAAGAAGAGCAGGGGGGTACAGAGGTGGGACAGAAGAGTAGGGGGTACAGAGGTGGGACAGAAGAGCAGGAGGGAACAGAGGTGGGGAAGAGAAGAAAGGAGGTACATTGGTGGGACAGATGAGCAGGGGTTACAGCGGTGAGGAAGAAGAGCAGGGGGTATAGAGGTGGGATAGAAGAGCAGGGAAAACAGTGGTGGGGCAGGTGAGAAGGGGGGTTATAGTGGTGGAGTGGCAAATAAGCAGATGGGTTCAGTGTTAGGACAGGTAAGAAGGTGGTTCAGTGGTGAGACAGAAGAGCATGGGGTTACAGCAGTGGAGCCTCAGATGTGCAGGGAGTGGTGGGGCAGATGAGAAAGAGGCTATATTGTCAAGGCAGATGAGCAGAGGGATTACAGTGGTGGGACAGAAGCACAGGGTGGGACAGATGAGCAGTGGGGTACAGATTTTCAGGGGGTACAGTGATCTGAGGTGAGAAGGTGCAGGAATTGGGACTGATCTGAGGACTGGAGGTGCAGGAATTTGGGCTGATCTAAGGCATGAGAGTGCATAATGTTAGTCACTATTACTCAAGTAATTTACAGCATTTACTTTATAAAAAAATCCTTTTTGTGATTGAGAGTGTGAAGTTAACAATTTTTTGTTATAAAATCGTCACTCTCAGTTTCTTTGAAAACATTTTCCGGCACACTGTGCTCAAAAGTTTGCCTACCCCTGATCTAGTTCTAACAACAAAAAAAAAACATACAATCCCATATACCAAATCCTTCACCCACCCAGAGGAAGGTGAAAAACCCCAGCAAAGTATGCTCCAATTTGCTACAGCAGGGGAAGGAAAAAAATTCCTTCCTGATCCCCCGAGAGGCTTTTCCCTTGATCAACTTTACCTATAAAGGTTAGTACCCAGTTATATTATGTACATTTAGGAAAAAATCTAGGACTTTTTTAAACACAATCTACTGAGCTGGCCAGAATCACCTCATTTTCTATTCCACATTTTCACAGCTCTTACTGTGAAGAAACCGTTCCATATTTGGAGATGAAATCTTTTTTCCTCTAGACATAAAGAATGCCCCCTTGTCCTCTGTGATGACCTTAAAATGAATAACTCAACACCAAGTTCAGTATATGAACCACTTATGTATTTGTACATGTTGATCATATCAACCCTTAATCTCTTCTTCTCAAGAGGGAATAGATTCCATTCCTCTAATCTTTCCTCATAGCTGAGCTCCTCCATGCCTTCTGTAGCACCCTGGAGTTAGGCAGGGATGTGCCTCACAAATTTACTTGCCAGGAGTAGTTATCCTGGTTTATTGTTAGAGATCCATGGATTTCTCCCTAAGTTTGGCCTTGTTGCACTTTTCTCTTCTACCATTAGGTGGCCAGTTACTTGGTGGAAAGGATGAGCTCAGGCGTGTTCGCATGGTTCACGTGCAGAGCCCACCAGGAAGTCGGCGCAGCACTGCGCTAATCATAGGCAGTGAGACATTGCCTCGATGCGCGGCTGCAGAGATCGGGCAATGTCTCACTGCCTGTGATTAGTGCACCGCTGCGCCGACTACCTGGCGAGCTCTGCATGTGGACCATGCAAACACGCCTGAGCTCATCCTTACTTAGTAGTATTAGATATGAGAAGGGCAGCCCAAGGTTAGGTTATGGGTATATGGGGTATCTCAGCCTTATTGGAGAACCTATATATTCAGATGGAGTCAGGTGATCTATGTTCTGTGTCCCCTGGATGGCTGTCTGGGTGGATATGTGTCGCATGCCCCGGGCTGCTAGGCCGGAGATTGGGCATATCCTGGGGATGTCTGGCTGCTAGGCTGTCTGAGGGACTATCCAGAAGCAAGAGAGCAGCACAGAGTTGGGAATGCAGCTTGCAGTCCAACCAGAAGTGACGGTTCTGCCAGCCGGAGAACCTGTCAGTTATGGAAGTAGAACAGAAGCTGTCGCCACTAAGGAATGAACCACCTTATTACCAGGGAATACAGTGAGTAACTGAAAAAAGTACCAGAAGCAAGTACCGGAGCAGTATTCTCACTGAAGGGGCATGGTGGAAAATTGGGAACTTCAGACGGTGATCAAGTCAGAGACCCAGCCAGCAGAGGTGATGCCTGCAGAACAGCCTTGTATGTCAAGCTAGGGACCGAGCAGGCCAGCAGGGGTGAAGCTTGATGAGTATCGGGAGTGCCAAGGTGGGGACTCAGCAGAGAGGCGGGGGTGACGCTTGAGGAAGATACCATTGTGAAGATTGGAGGAGCTCAAGGGATTCAGTGGCAGTGAATCGGTGGGTCTAGTGAGAGACCGGGAGCTTAGTGGGCTGAAGAACTACAAGAAGGAGTTGTAGTGAAGGTTAAAGAACTGTTACCCTTTGTGTTAGGAACTGTTAAAGACTGATGCTATAGGAGACAGCATTCCTGCACGTGCAGATGTGGCTTCTTCCTGGAGGCCTTTCCCTGCATGGCTTTCCTCCTATTTAAGTCTCTGACTCTGCTAATTGAACTTGCAACTACTCAAGGGTGTCCTGGCGCTAACCCTCTTTCCCTCATAAACGTTTTTAAGAGAAAATAAATATCTCTTCTGCATTCAAGAAGATTCTGACGCCCAATAACTTCATCCACCTCACAACCACTATGCCTCACAACCCACGATATACAGAAGGATGTCAGCGATCTCTGGCCCTGGAGGTTCTCATTAGACTGAAGGAGGCCAGAGACCTTGCTACACTCTTATTAGTTTAGTTGCCCTTCTGTGCACTTTCTCCTGTTCCCCGATATCCTCTTTGTAAACTGGTGCCCAAAACTGAACTGCATATTCCAGATGAGGTCTTACTAATGATTTGTACAGGACCAAAATGATATCTCGCTCTCTGGAGTCCATACCTCTCTTAATACAAGAAAGGACTCTGCTCGCTTTGGAAACTGCAGCTTGCCATTGCATGCTATTATTGAGCTTGTGATCTACCAAAACCCCCAGGTCCTTCACCACTATGGATTCCTCCAGTTGTACTCCCCCTAGTATGTATGCCCCCAAGTGCATAACTTTCCATTTATCAACATTAAACCTCATTTGCATATTAGTTGCCCAATTAGACAGTACACTGTGGTTGGTGTGTAAATTGTAGACATTCTGTTCCACTGCATAGCTCATGCCCCATACACACTATCAGATTTTCTGCTGATTTTTTTCCTTCAGGTTTACTAAAACCATGTAGTGCAAGGGCCTGCCTGATTGCATACAAATTGAAACTCCTAAGGTTTGACCTCATATTATATGGTTTTGGTAAATCTGAAGGAAAAACTGGGGCTTTAGTGTCATCTGCCAAGACAGAAATGTTATTTTTAATCTCAGTCCCTATATCACTGAATCTTGGGGTACACCGCTGATAACCTTAGACCATTCAGAGTAAGAACCATTCACCACTACTCTCTGAATTCTGTCTTTTAGCCAGTTTTCTATCCATTTACAAATTGATCTTTCTAAGCCTGTAGACTTTACCTTACACATGAGCCGTGTGTGGGGAACTTTTGCAAAATCCAAGTATACCACATCCACAGCCAGAGGCGTAACTAGAACCTTTAGGGCCCCAGTGCAAGAAACCATGATGGGCCCCCCTTCCATCCAAGCCCTGTGCTTCCAATTTTGGGAGGGTGTCCATGGACATCCTCCCAAAACCGCGTTTCCCACATGCCCCCTGGGATGTGCATCCTGCGCTATCACAGTGGCCCTTTACCATATGATGTCAGCTGATCACATGTAAACAGACTTGCCGGTTATCTGCAGCCCTTTCCTCCCACTCTGTGTCTGTGTTAGGAAAAGACTGCCATTAATTGTCAAGAATGTCAGTAAATTGTTTACACTGATAATCAGTGCCCCAATCATCAGTGCCCAGCAATGCTGCCTATCAATGCCGCCTATCACTGCCCATCAAATCTGCCTATCAGCACCACCTATCAGTGCTCATTAATGCCGCCTAACAGTGTCCATCCATGCCACCCATTAGTACTCCTCAATGCTGCCCATCAGTGCGTATCAATACTGCCTGAGTTCTGCCTATCAGTGTTCCTCAGTGCCCATCAGTTCAGCCTATAAGTTCTGCCTATTAGTGCTCATCAATGCCCATCAGTGCCACCTATAAGTGCCCATCGATGCCTCTTATCAGTGCTCATCAGTAAATCCTATCAGTACCTCCTTTCAGTGCTCATCAGTGCCTCCTATCTGTGCCCACCAGTGTCTCCTATCAGTGCACCTCAGTGCCCCCTAGTGCCTTCTCAGTGCCCCCTATCAGTGCCTCCCTTCAGTGCTCATCAGTAAATCCTATCAATGCCTCCTATCAGTGCCCACCAATGCCTCCCATCGGTGCCCCCTATCAGTGTTCCCTAGTGCCTTCTCAGTTCCCCCTATAAGTGCCTCCCTTCAGTGCTCATCAGTAAATCCTATCAGTGCCTCCCATCGGTGCTCCCTATCAGTGTCCCCTATCAGTGCCCCCTATCAGTGTCCCCTATCATTGCCCATCAGTGTCCTCTATCAGTGTCCATCAGTGCCTTCTAACAGTGTCCCTATCAGAGTCCTCTGTCTTCTCAGGACAGCATGGCTCTGAGTGGAGAGCGTTTCTCTCATGTAACAGCAGCACAGAGACACCGCCACTGACAGTTTCATTCCCACTCTGTCCGTCCTCTCTCGCACTGGATGACACAGGACACACACAGCTGATCTGCTCCCCCTTCTCCCCCCTCCCCTCCCGTGTGTGCTCTGTGGGAAATATGAGCTTGTTAGCGTCACACTTGACTGCCCGTGGAGCACACAGGAGAGGGGAGGGGGGAGAAGGGGAAGCAGATCAGCTGTGTGTCCTGTGTCATCCAGTGCGAGAGAGGACGGACGGAGTGGGAATAAAACTGTCAATGCCGGTGTCTCTGTGCTGCTGTTACATGAGAGACACGCTCTCCGCTCAGGGCCCTGTGAATAGCAACCCGCTGGGGCCCCCCCACAGTGACGGATTGCCAGGGCTCCTTTGCAAGTGCGACTTTTGCGACCCTGGTAATTTCGCCATAGTTCACAGCCACCCTTCTGTCCAAGGTTTTACTTACCTCCTCGTAAAAACAAATCAGGTTTGTTTGACAACTTCTGTCTTTCATGAAAACATGCGGTCTGTTGCTTAAAATATTTTTTTCCAGCAAGAACTCCTCTATGTGGTCTTTTATTAACCACTTGCCGACCGCGGCACGCCAATGTACGTCCCTTGGTGACCGATATTGTTGTTATGGCAGCAGCTAGCTGCCATAACCCCGGTATACCCATGTTCGGCTGGCGGTCGGCTACAAGATAAAAGTAGTCTCTGCAGCGGATTCACCGCAAGATCACTTTTATCAGTGGCGGGAGAGGGCCCCCCCTCCCGCTGTGATACGGTGCCCTCCAGCGCTTACCGGAGCCATCAGCAGCGACGGAGGCGATCACATCTGTCCCCTAGGGTGACATGGAGATGAGTGAGGGGAACATGGCCCCCACCTGTCTCCATGACACTGAACGTTGGAAGCGACGTCAAAACGTCACTTCCACCCAAAGGGCCAATTTTTTTTATTTTAAATGACATTTTTTTTTTTTATTGCATTTTAGTCTAAATATGAGATCTGAGGTCTTTTTAAGCCCAGATCTCATATTTAAGAGGGTCTGTCATGCTTTTTTTCTATTACAAGGGATGTTTACATTCCTTGTAATAGGAATAAAAGTGACACTTTTTTTTTTAAAACATTATAAAAAGAAAAAGTAAAAGGTAAAATAAATAAGAAAAAAAGGCATACTTGAGTAGCGCCCTAAATATTAGAAATAATGGCCTTGAAATGACTGAGCTCAAGTTAGTATATTGGCTGTAGCAAGAGTTACCTGAATGTGGCCTGCACCAAGTTCATGTGACCCTATATAGCATAATTATTGGGTTTTATATTCTGGCCAAGATGCAAACTACTAATACCTTTTGAATTTTGTAGTTTGGATCCTATATGTATTTAGTATGTTTGCTATGGCAAGGTTACGTTAGTATGGTCAGGGACAGAGTTCAGACAGAGTTCAGATACCCACCTTAAGCTATATCCTTTCTTTGAGCCAACCTATGTGCCACATATCTTTCTGATTATAGAACAGGCATCCTCACGGCAAGCTATTTGAGGTTGCTGCTGGCATTCCAGGCAATCATACTAGCCAAATTCGAAAAATTTGATTACTTTTGAAGGAACACATAAGTTAGCCAAATGGTGCTTTTCTTGGAGTTGTTCTTTAACAATGCTGTCTTCCTTAGAAAAAAGCAAGCTCTTAACAAAAGATATTATGAATCCATAATCCAGTGACAATACAAAAAGTACAGTACAGTCAACATGATACTGGGAATGTGCTCAAGGTATTAAATACACCAGATCTGATTTGATCCGATCACACATGACTAAAAGAGGTTTTTGGCACCAGCTGCCCGTACCACAAACTCATACTTGTAAGTAGAGAGGCGCGGCCGGGTTCAGTTGCTGGTTCACTGCAGTAGGTCACTGCAATTTATTAAGGATTATATTTGCGAACATGTTTTCACAGGCATTATTCTGAAAAGTTAAATAACGTGGGACTGGGTGAAAGAACGAATTAAAACGAGCACATTTTGCTGCAGTTACTGTTCATTGTCAATGTCTTCCTGGTGTGATGTTTCCATAGAAGCAAAGCTTAACCTTTTAAGTGAAGATTATAAAGGTACCTAATTCAATTAAAATCAGCCTTTCCTATTAGCACTTAATGCAGATTTGTTATTACTGGATTTTGTAGATATTCACAAGTCACAGACTTTCACAGGAATGCCATTTGTCGCTTTCACGGGAGGCCACTTATTTTTTTTCTAGCTCACATCCCAAATTCAATATACATAATTATAAAGTGTAATAATTAATGCAAACATTTCATCTGTCCATCATGCTTAGCTGCAGTTTTACTTGAACTGTAAAGGTCTTTTTATTTAAAATTAAAATCTGAAGAAACTTCACTCCTTGTGCATTACTGATGTCTGATGTTTAGCATGTGGAAGACCTCCACTAAGAACAACTCATTTTCTTTAGGCTGGGTTCACACTTATGCAAATTGGATGCGGTGGGCTGACAATGGCGCCAGTTTACACAGCTCCTGGCAGACCACGGAGTGCACAGAAGAAGGGTCCTGTGCGTCTGGCTCAGTTTTAGGTCTGAATTCAGACAAAAAGTCAGACCTGATTTGAAATGTTGATCGGGGATGCACCGGACCCCCTGCTGCAAACCGCTCCGCACATAGTGTGAACCCAGCCTTAAAGGGCCGTTGAACTTGAACAAAAAACTGCCTATGCATATAAGGGGCATCTGTATGTAGCGCCACCCCAGAAGGAGCCATTGATTTTTGGGTTCTCTGTTCGTGCGTCTCAATTCCAAGAATGACCTCCGCCCCTCTGGCACACCTAGTTAGATAAAATCACTGCAAGCACTTTTAACTGCTTGCTGACCAGCCGCCGCCATTTTACTGCGGCAGACCAGCACGATCTCGTGAGCCGTTGTAGCTATACTATATGTCCCATAATCCTTTATTCTGCCTCCCCTTGATTGGTCCTCCCCTCTGTCCAATGGGTAGGAGAACAGAGTGGGTGGCTTTGCTGTGACAAGCACTGCTCTCCTGTATAGCAGCGCAAGAAGCAGAGAGGGAGGGGAGGAATAGCCTGCAGCTGTGTCTGTGTCTCTCTCCTGTATTTGGCTCCCCTTCCCTGCTGCTGACAGGAGGAAGGAGGGGGGGAGGGCTCTAACCACTGCTGACAGCAGCGGCTTAATGGGGGGGGGGTTTGAAGAAGGGGAGGCACTGCCTCTCACCCTCAGACCTGCTCCTGATTTTCCATGCAGGTCTGACTAAAGTTGAATATTAAATCCAAACAGAGCTAGATATGGGAATCCTACTTATAGTATAAATGGATGGCGAACTCCCCTAGAAATGCTAGGAGGGGGTTATCTAATAATTGGAAGAGAAAAAACACAAAAACAAAAAACAAAAAACAGGAAAGACTCAACACTCCCAATCAGAGTTAACTACACAAAATGTATTATATCAGTGCCAAAAATAAATCAGTTCCCTCAAGGAAAACAAATACTCCACCTCCCCACCCCGCATGAAATCTCCCCTATAACATCCTTCCCAAAACCAACCCCAAATGAAACCACCCCATACTAAATGCAAGAAGAAAAGGGTGGATGATACAACCCCACAAGAGCACTGGGCCTACCCTCCACAAGCAAACCCTTTACAGATGAAAGCCCTATCAACCACCTCAGCATAAAAAGAGTCAAGAGTTCTTTGGTAAAGGTGAACAAACCCTTTAAAGCAAACCTGAGCGTTACCTCTTCAGGGTGAAGCAATGGGTTTGCTTTATTGCCACCTTTCCCGTACTAAATACTTGCCTTTTCATTTGCTCCCCTGCTACCCTAGTGCATTCATACAAGAGTCCACAGACCTGTACCTGTAGGTCCCTTGCAATCCTGCTGGCTGAACAGAGTGGCAGAGCAATGAAAGGAAGGCAAGTATATTCTTCTGGGGAGGGCTGTATTAAAGTAACCTGCTACTTTGCCCTCCATGTGCAAAGAACAGGTTCACTTTAAGGTGTAACTAAACTCAAAAACAAGCATTTTATATTTTCTAGCTTACCAATCATTGGATGTGGTAACTGCGTTTGTTTTCTTTTTTCTTTATTTTCACCTGATGATTTGCCAGTAAAACATCTCCTGTCTTGCAGTGTTAATTTCGTTGACAAAATTAACACTATTTTAATTGACTAAGATATGACTAAAACTAAAACAATTTAGATGACTAAAATATGACTAAAACTAAAATAACATTTTAGTCAAAAGACTATGACTAAAACTAAATCAAAATGTGACGTCAAAATGAACACTGGTTGTATATCACAATGGCTAAATCTGTGCCTGTAGTGAACATTCAAACCTTAATACCGTACTGTCACTCCTCCACAGAGCCTTCGGAAGAACAACTTGAAGAGCAGCACTGTCAATCAGTGGACAGAGTAGTGCTAAATGGTCCAGTAAATTTAGATGGACCTTTTTTCTTTTTGGCATAAAGGTTTTACATAAATGAAAAAAGGCTGGCCATTGTAAGCATCCCTCTCAGTGTTAAAGTGAAACTAAACCCTTTACAGCCAAGAAAGCTGCCATCTTAGCCTCTGTTTAATCTGCAGCTGCCATTGCCATGATGCTGCACATGTGATCAGTTACAACACTAGCCTTTTGATGGCTTGGCAGTTCAGTTGAGAGCACAAGTACACCTTGAATGTAGCTGTACCAGGTGGACCGGCAGGTAAGAAACTCTAAGCACTTGCCTACTTGGCACTTTTACCCCCCTCCTGCCCAGGCCAATTTTCAGATTTTAGAGCTGCCACACTTTAAATGACAATAGCATGGTCATGCAACACTGTACCCATATGACATTTTTATCATTTTTTTTTCACACAAATAGAGCTTTCTTTTGGTGGTATTTAATCACCACTAGTTTTTTTTTTTTTTTTTGCCAAACAAGCGAAAAAAGACCAACAATTTTGAAAAAACAAACAAACATTTTTCATAGTTTGTTATAAAATTTAGCAAACAGGTAATTTTTCTCCTTCACTGATGCGCTGATGAAGCTGCACTGATAGGTTGCACTGATGGGCACTAGTGAGGCAGCACTGATGGCCACTGATAGGTGGCACTGATGGGTAGTGATAGGCTGCACTGATAGGTGACACTGATGGGCACTGATTGGTAGCACTGATAGATGGCACTGATGAGCACTGATTGGCAGCACTGGTTGGACTGCACTGATAATCAGGACACAATCAGTGCCCTGATTATCAGTGCCGATGTCCCTTTACCATAAGCCAGTTATCGGCTTTCTTCTTCTGTCTTCATGCTGTCAGCATGAGGAAAGAAAACCTGATAATCGCCTTATGTTTAGATCCTGTAATTAGCTGTCATTGGACACAGCTGATCACGTGGTAAAGAGCCACTGTGATTGACCCTTTACCCCAATCTGTGATCAGCTGAGTCCACCCGTGTGCTGCAGGCACGATCACAGGTGGATGTCCATGGAAGCTCTTCCGGCAAACTAAGCCCGTGCTTTAACCGACTTTCAGCTATAGTGTGGGCAGGAAGTAGTTAACCTCCCTGGCGTTATGATTAATTCTGGATTTAGGAGCTGAAAGCGGTACAATTATTTTGCTGTTCAAACCAGAGTCTAGCAGACATCCCGGGTATGAAAAAGTTTATAATATAATAAATAATAATAAAAATTATTCAATAATGTAATCAAATCCAAAAACACTGAAATTTGCTCGTTTGCAGAATTGTCGCTGTCATTAGATTTAGTGTTTGACGAATTTCCCCACAAATCGCTATCGCTCAATTCTGCAAGTGATGATAATTTATTATCGCTGTTTTCTAGTTGGTCTAAAATCTTTTTTGACATAAAGGGACACTTTTTGGTTGCTATGGAAAATCTCCACATTCCAGGCAGAAAAAACAGTATTTATAATATAAAAGTGCATGCAGGGCATTGCACAGACCACTAGGGACAAAGGGGGTGTGTAATTTTTTTATACAGTACTGTAATCTGTAAGATTACAGTACTGTGTGTGTTTTGTGTGTTTTTACTTTTTTGAATTTGGTGCTGATCTCCGCTCCCGTGCGCCCTAACTTCACAGGGAACGGAGCTCGGCGGCACTCGGGCACTGTGTGAATCGAGCGGAGGACAGCTCGATCATACAGCGCGGAGGACATCGCTGGATCCAGGGGACAAGGTAAGTAACTTCTCGCTGTATCCAGCGATGCGATCCCGAGTCTGGCTCGGGGTTACTGCTTATGATAGTAAAATCCTAACCCGAGCCAGACTCGGGATCACCGCCAGGGAGGTTAATGGGGAAGAGACCAAGCATGTCTCTTCTGCATTGAAAATCCTGCCTGTCCACCAAAATTCCAGCCTAAAGTTCCACGTTAAATCAACAGATTTAGATTCTTATTAAAGTGGAACTAAACCCTCCTATTGTTTTCATCCAAGGAAGCTGCCATCTTGGCCTCTGTTTATTCTTCAACTGCCATGATGCTACACATGTGATCAGTTATGACACCAGCCATTGGATGGTTTGACAGTTTGGTTGAGAGCACAACAAATGTAATAGTTAGCATTCCCAGCATGCCGTTAATGTAACTGTTGTTTCAAAGTGTTAAATTGATGTGTTTACATCTGCTTTAACTACCACTTTGCTAGGCAGCCTGGTCTGTTATCAGCTTAGCGACCGCCCACCATAGATATACTGCGGCAGGGCAGCCGCTTTGCGCCAGATCACATACCTAGTAGATTACATACCTGGGGCGTGCACATGTGCCATGAAAGTCAGAATGGTGGTCTGCCTATGTAAACAAGGCAGATCATCATTCTGTGAGAGGGGAATGTGCTGACCCTGTGTTCCTGCTTAGAAAAATAAAGTTCTATTTTTTGGAAAAAAAGAACATCAATTTTATTTGTATACAGCTTCGCAGGACTGCACAATTGTCAGTTAAAATAACGCAGTGCTGTATCGCAAAAAATGGCTTGGTCATGAAGGAGGGTAAACCTTCCTGGGCTGAAGTGGTTAAGGAATGTTGAAAAACAACAGACTTACTGCTGGGATCACCAGGTAATAAACTATGTTGCAGAAGGACACAGAAAAACAAAAACTGCTGTGTTGATGCTACACACAGATTGCATCATATATATAATTTTTTTATTTTGGCCATAGTTACACTTTAAAGCAGAACTAAACCTATCGATTTAACGATTTAAAGATCTGTAACATTCCCGGTATGTAGCCGTCAAATTTGCTTCTGCTCTCAAGCAAACTGTCAAATGTCTGGTGTCATAACCAATCACGTGTGCAGCACCATGGCAGCTGCAGATCAAACAGGAGTTAAGATGGCAACTTCCATGGTTAAAAGGTATAGGAGGGTTTAGTTCCACTTTAAGGTTGAGGGCAGTTAGAGCAGGCCAAAGCAGTGTAAAGCTGCGTTTAACTTTGCAGACCAGCTATTCATATTCAGCACTGAGTTTCTCTGTTTTTTTCGTTCCCTTTGTATCTGCCTCTTTATTTCAGTAGAGAACACTCCGACATCTAGACAGCCTGGAACAGAAGGATTAAAATGAGAAGCAAGCTGCGTCTTGGTTTTTATAGTGTTGCATCCATACAACAATTTAGGGGCATGAATAGTTATACAAACAAATGGTCTTCAATTACTCTTTATATTGGTTGCTTCAATTTAACTTGTCACCACTCAATAGAAAATTTCATTTTATGTGCCTCACCATGCTACTATTGCTGTGCCACAGAGAGGTCAATGCATCTCAAAAGGTATTTCAGCTCATGTCAGTTCTCTTTGATGAAAATAACGGGCATTGTGGCAAGTAATGGCTTTGCGAATTGATTCTATATTTAGGGATGTACCTGAGAACTCACAGTCTATGTTAGAAATGTTAGGGTTTAATTAGTTACCCTCTGAGTATTAAGATTTTTTTGTCTATTTTTTTTGTATTTTTTCTTGTTGATAATTGCCTAGAGTTAGCTAGATGTAAACTGCTTGTGTTACTGTTGTGTTTCTTTTTGCTGTGTCTGGCACATACAAATGTAGCTCTTCAGAGGCATGGGTGAGACTGGACATCTGGTTGCTGCTAAACCTTTTTAATGGCGTGGGGTAACCCTTGCTTTGTCTTCAATGTATTTATTATCATATATGCTCCAATGATGATACATTCATAGATTAGGGCAAACAAATTGGAAAAGTCTGAGGTTTTAAAGGATAATTTCACCTTTAAAAAAAAAAAACTTAAATGCACATTTTTTTTGTAGGTAAAAAAAAATTGCATTTATTAATAATATATTTATATATATTTTTTGGAGCCTGTAAAGCAGTGCAGCCATGATCAGCAGATCAAAGGTGCAATGCCAGGCTCCCGCAGACTGTCTGTGTGGCTCTTTGCCCCTACGTCTGATATGAGCAGACAGTTAGGGCCGGTTCACACTGCGACGCGAGGCGAGGCGACACGGCTCGCCTCGCCTCGCTCCCGCAAGTCGCCCCCATTCTGTACAATGGAACCGTTCTGAGAGGAGCGACTCGAGTCGCTCCGACTCAGAAAAAAGGTTCCTGTACTACTTTGGGGCGACTTCGGGGGCGACTTGCATTGACTTCTATACAGAAGTCCTCTGCAAGTCGCCGCTGAGGTCCGTGCAGGTCGCGGCGAGGCAAGTCGGAGACGCCTCGCCGCGCATCGCTGTGTGCACCGGCCCTTACTGAATGAAATAAAGATCAATGAACTACCTAGAGCGCTCATCAGCACCTTGGTTGTTCATTAAGAACTACAAGCCAACAGCCTCAAAGGCTCTTGGTACTTGTAATTCATTCATTCACAGGATTCTAAATGAATGACACGTTGTGTGGACGGAGCCCTGCATGGCCACAATCATTTTGAATAGTGACAGATGTAAAAAATCGGACTCCAGTCACTCTCTGTCCTGCAGAAAATGGTCACCAGAACAAACAGAGATGGTAAATACAGGCATACCCCACTTTTAAGTACACAATGGGGTTTATTTACTAAAGCTGGAAAGTGAAAAATCAGGCTCCCTTCTACATAGAAACCAATGAGCTTCCAGGTTTTATTACCAAAGCTTAATTGAACAAGCTGGGGTTAGAAGCTCATTGGTTTCTATGCAGAAGGGAGCCTGATTTTGCACTTCCCAGCTTTAGTATTTAGTTTATGCCTGTATCCCCAGTGAGAAAACAGAAAGCAATACAAACAGTAACGTGGTTGTAAAGGCTAAACATTTTTTAACTGTAATGTTTTCCTGCATTAAAGTGTGGCTAAACCCAGAACCTGCATTCACTATATCTGGTCTCCGACAGTACACAGAACATGGACATGCAAAAGTTTTAGTAAATATAAACTGCTAAATACCTTTTTTCATCAACCGTATATAGCAGTCTTGTGACTTCTATCAGTGTCTGCTTAAGCTTGTAGGATGAGTTTTCATTCTCCTCTGACCCTCTGTCTGGACAGTGCTGATTGGCCCTGCACTGATCACATGCACTCTCCCAAGAAAAGAAAAAAAAAACTCTCTAGCAATACACGCCAAACTGAGCATGTGCAGCCTGACTCCTAATGCTCTGTTCTATCAAGAGATGGGTTGGAGTCAGTTAAAGAAGAGGAAGATCAGAAAAGACAGGATCACACAGCCTTTATACACAATGCAGAGGATTAACCCCTTAGGTTCCACAGTGAGTATAACAAGCATGCTTTACTGCATGCATATACAGTGCCTTGAAAAAGTATTTATACCCCTTGACGTTTTGCACATTTTGTCATGTTACAATCAAAAACATAAATGTATTTTATTGGGATTTGATGTAATAGACCTACACAAAGTGGCACATAATTGTAAAGCAGACAGAAAATGATAAATGGTTTTCAAAATGTTTTACAAATAAATAACTGAAAAGTGTGGCATGCATTTGTATTCAGACACCTTTACCCTGATACCCCTGTGTGTAATTTAATCTTAGTATGAATACAGCTGTTCTGTGAAGCCCTCAGAGGTTTGTTAGAGAACCTTAGTGCAAAAACAGCATTATGAAGGCCAAGGAACACACCAGACAGGTCAGGAATATATTTGTGGAGAAGTTTAAAGCAGGGTTAGGGTATAAAAAAAAAATCCCAAGCTTTGAACATCTCATGGAATACTGTTCAATTCATTATTCGAAAATGGAAAGAGTATGGCACAGCTGCAAACCCATAAAGACATGGCTGTCCACCTAAACTGACAGGCAAGCAAAACATTAATCAGAGAAGCAGCCAAGAGGCCCATGGTAACTCTGGAGGACCTACAGAGATCCACAGCTCAGGTGGGAGAATCTGTCCACAGGACAACTATTAGTCATGTACTCCACAAATCTGGCCTTTATGGAAGAGTGGTAAGAAGAAAGTCATTGTTGAAAGAAAGACATAATAAGTCCCGTTTGCATTTTGCAAGAAGTCATGTGGGGGACACAGCAAACATGTGAAAGAAGGTGCTCTGGTCAGATGAGGCCAAAATGTAACTTTTTGGCCTAAAAGCAAAATGCTATGTGTGGCAAAAAACGAACACTGCACATCACCCTGAACACACCATCCTCACCGTGAAACATGGTGGTGGTATCATCATGTTGTGGGGATGCTTACCTTTGGGAGGGACAGGGAAGCTGGTCACAGTTGATGGGAAGATGGATGAAGCCAAAGAGGGCAATCTTAGAAGAAAACATGTTAAGCCCAATCCACTCTATCAGTTTTTCTGCTGAGTTTTTCCTTCAGATTTACCAAAACCATTTAGTGCAAGGGCCTGCCTGATTGCATACAAAATAAAACTCCTGTTTGACCTTATATTATATGGTTTAAAAACAAAAAAGAAAAAGATATCCCCTGGGGTGTTTTTTTTTGGCAGCAATATAATATCTGTAAGAGCGTATATTTGTACACAGTAGGAGTTAACTACTGAAAAAGCAGAAAAATAGAGCGAATTAGTTATTATATAAATGTTTATTAGTATAAAAAAAAGAGAATTGAATAAATGACACAATAGTCAAGAATTGAACTCCACTTGGCGATAAAAAAACATAATATAAATGTGCATCTATGGACAAAAAATGGTTATATCACATGGACACTATACACCTGTATACACAGTGAAAAGGTAACACTGACGCGTTTCGACCCTCACGGGGGTCTTCTTCAGAAGGTTTGTCAATTAATGTGCATCACAGACGGTAAAAATATGGTCCACAGTGGAGATCCTCTTTAGGAGACACAGGTAGTCCAAGCCACTTTTCTCCCGCCCTGTATACATGTGCCAAGAATCATACAGTTGATATTTATCGGTGTAACCAACCAAAAAGGAAGGGAAGGGAACGGAGTCCAGAGGAATGGCTTATGAGGGATCACATACCTAAATCCACCTCCAGTGTGATACACGGAGGGGGATATAGGCGTCAACAACCAAGGGTCAGATGGGACGCACCTATATACGTCTTCCAAGTGAATGAAAATTCCTTGAAAGATAGGCCCAAAAAAGTATTAAACGTGATAAGATAAAATAAATAAAAACTTGTAGTCCCAGCCTCAGGGGTCATGCGGACTCCCACTTTGTGCTCCTATATAATCCAATGGGGCACAGGAGACCTTAGTCCTTTACAAAGCAAGAAGTCAGTGAGGATAATCACCTATACCGGGAGGGATAAATTGCCCTCCCTAAGGGTGGAGTATATATACTATATACATAATAGTTACCCAGCTGTATCAGCTTCCAAATCGACTGGCTCGGATGGGCGAAACAACGTTATGTAAAGTCACTTTGCCCTGCGGCCACTAGGGGCCCCCCCAGCCGATGCAAGTGCCTGGCGGTCTCCATCGCCACTGGGCTCCAGTAATCGCCGCTGAGTCACGGAGAATCTGGAACTGTGTGTGTAAACACAGTTTCCGGTTCTCTGAGGGGAGAACTTACAGATCGTCTGTTCATACAGAGTATGAACAGGCGATCTGTTATCTCCCCTGCACAGTCCCCTTACCCCTTCAGTTAGAACACAAACTAGGACACACTTAACCCCTTCACTGCCCCCTAGTATTAACCCCTTAACTGCCAGTGACATTTTTACAGTAATCAATGCATTTTTAATCGCACTGGTCATTGTATTAATGCCAATGGTCCCAAAAATGTATTAAAATTGTCCGTGTCCACCATAAAGTAGCAGTCACGATAAAAACCCAAGATCACCGCCATTACTAGTAAAAAAAAATAATAATAATAAAAATGCTATAAATCTATCCCCTATTTTGTAGACGCTATAACTTTTGCGCAAACGAATTACTATACGCTTATTGCGATTTACCAAAAATATGTAGAAGAATACATATCGGCCTAAACTGAGGAAAAAAAAATATTTTTTTGTATATTTTTGGGGGATATTTATTATAGCAAAAAGTAAAAAATAATGCGTTTTTTTCAAAATTGTCGCTCTTTTTTTGTTTACAGTGGAAAAAATAAAAACCGCAGACGTGATCAAAAACCACCAAAAGAAATCTCTATTTGTGGGAAAAAAAAGGACGTCAATTTTTTTTGGGTGCAACGTCACACGACCGCGCAATTGTCAGTTAAAGTAACGCAGTGCCAAATTGCAAAAAGTGCTCTGGTCAGGAAGGGGGGTAGAATCTTCAGGGGCTGAAGCGGTTAACTGACAATTGTGTGGTCACGCAATGCTGTACCGGAACTAATTTTGCTTCCTTTTCTTCTCACAAATAGAGCTTTCTTTTGGTGGTATTTGATCACCTCTTCGGTTTTTATTTTTTGCGCTATAAACAAAAAGAGTGACCATTTATTGTAGTAAAGTGATTACTTTTTGCTATAATAAATACTGTATGCTCCCAATTTTTTTAAAAGAACTAATGTCTTCAACAGTTTAGGCCAATATGCATTCTTCTACATATTTTTGGTACAAAAAAATAAATAAATCGCAATAAGCGTTGTGACAGAGCGAGGTTCTGTCCTTATGAAATCGGAGGAAAAAGAGACAGAGTTTGCATATCTCCAGCCCTGTGTCCAGGTCTTGATGATAACGAGCAGGGTGTGTGCCCAGCTGCACACAGGCCATATAATGAAGGGCTGTTGGGAATGGAGTGTGGAGTAGCTTGAGGCCGGGTTCACACCACAGCGATGCGGGAACGCCGCGAATCCGTGGCGTTTTCCCGCATCGCATGCCTCCCGCCGGCAGTTCACACTGCCCTATGCGAACGGCTGGGAGTGTCAATGAAATGTTAATGACACCCCCAGATCCGTCCGCATATCGCAGTGCGATCTGCACACTCGCACAGGAATCGGATCGCATGGTGTGAACACCCATGCAATCCGATTCTGCTGCGGACCAAAAAAAGGGTCCCGTGCGAGTTTTCTGCGGGAGCGATGCGAATTCAGCCATACTATCTGTATGGCTGAACTCGCATCGCTACGGAGATCGGATGTGATTTGCACTGCAGTGCGGTGCGAATCACATCCGGATCTCCCCCCGCAGCAGTGTGAACCCAGCCTGAAGCTGTGTGCGTCCAAAGAGCCCAAAGCTGTGTGCGCTGAAGGGTTGAAGCTGTGTGTGTCCAAAGAGCCCAAAGCTGTGTGCGTTGAAGGGTTGAAGCTGTGTGCGTCCAAAGAGCCCAAAGCTGTGTGCGTTGAAGGGTTGAAGCTGTGTGCGTCCAAAGAGCCCAAAGCTGTGTGCGTTGAAGGGTTGAAGCTGTGTGCGTCCAAGGAGTCCAAAGCTGTGTGTTAAAGGGCTTGAAGCTGTGTGCGTCCAAGGAGCCTAAGACTGTGTGTATCCAAGCAGCTCGTTTGAGGGGCAAGTACCTATAGCAGCACTACTGCTGAAGAGTAGCCAGGTGGGCTAGCATTTTCAATTGGATTGTGTGTATTTAATTTAAGATTGGACCCCTGCGTGGGATTCCTGGATGAACTATTATTTTGTTTTTCCTTTTAATAAACGTGGGCTACCAGGCCCTTAACTATAAACGCCTGCCTGATGTGGACTGAAAAATGCTCTAACCACTTGAGCTAAACACCCCAATGTTACAAGTGGTGTACGAATGCGGGCAAAAGACGGTGGAATCCGGGTCCTTGCTCTACAGTAAGTTCAAGTCAGGAACTATTGGCTGTGTGTGGAAGTGCAGCCAGGCAAAAGGCATTGCGTGGTGTACCTGTGAATGAAAAGTCAAATTTTTTTTTTCTCTTGCTATGAAATGTGTTTGTGTGCATGAGACAGCACAATTAGTGTGTGCAATGTGCAGGTGAGGAAAGCTTGCATGAAGAGAAAAGCAACTTGCTTTAAAAGAGACACTTTAATTTTCCTGGACTGTGTAAAGTTGTTCTGGAGTCTCTAAGTATGGGGCGGTCAAAGCTCCTAAAAGAGGCAAGGTTTGCTGAAATGAGAGACAGAGCTCTGTGGTTGGAGGGGTTGTTACCGCCCGAACGAGCCCCATACATACCTGATCAGAGTGTATCAAGGAGAAAAAGGGCTGGGGTTGTCCCTAGCAACACTGGTGCAATGAGTGCACAGGTGACTGCTGTTATGGAGAGTCCACCAGCATTTGAATCTGCAGTGGATTGGTGCAAGCGGTATTTAGCAGCACTGAACCAAGCTACAGAGGAAAGGAAGCCAACCCTCAGTGCAAGGGGAAAGCCGCTGGATGTCCATAACTGGAAGAGGGCTGTTGTTGCCCCTGGCAAAGCTGATGCAGTTAAAACAGCTATTGTGAAAGATGTGAATGTGTCACAGCATGAGACGAGATCCAGCAGAGAGAAGCCCATGCTATATGCAAGGAGCGAGGCTGATCAAAGGCTGAGGATGAGAGTGGTTGCCCATAGCAACGCAGAGGAAGCCAGTCTGTCTGTCTCTGTACCATGGGCTATGTCTAATAAGGATCGTGGAAAGTGGCTTAAGGAGGAGCCAATTTATCATGTTGGAGAGAGCCAGCAAAGTTCTGCTGGGAGAGTGCGGTCTCCCATGGCAACCGGAGTGAAATTTATGCCTGAAAGGAGCTGCAGTAGAGGTTTGGTTCAGCGTCCCCACAAAGAGGCCTGTGCATTCTGGCCAGCTGGGAATCACCAGGAGAGAATCGCTTTGGAAAAAAATCGTCCAGTACCATGCCTGGAATGTGGCCAGCTGGGGCATGGCATGTTTTCTTGCCCTAGGTTATGGAATACAGCTGAAGATAATGTTGCTTAGAAAAAAGTTTTGTCTGTAGGCTCAGATTCCGGTGAAAATATGTTTGCAGTCACCCCTAGCAACAAGAAGTTACCTGTTGTGCTTGCAGGGGGTGCTAAGGAGTCAGAAGTGGCTGCTGCAGTTTCGTTCCATGGCCACCAGGGAGAGTTGGCCAGTAAAAGCATGATAAAGGAGAGACAACGTACTCAAATGAAGCCAGAGTTACCTGCTACAGATTATGGTAAGACTGTTGCAGTTTGTGGGACTGATCCCAGTGAAGTGGTAGTATATCCGGCTGGGAGATCAGCAGAAGGTGTAAAAATGGACTTGCTGCAGTGTGCTACCCTGAGTAGTGGGGAGACACAGGTTGAAGCTCAACCTGCAGCAAGGTTAAGAACTCAAAAAGACTGGGCTCTGTGTGTGCCTGGTGTAATCCACCAGAATGCTGGAAGTGGTAACCTAGGGGTGACCAATACAGTTTGTGTGCCAGGTTCCCTAGTGACTGGTGCTACAGAGATGCCCAGGGAAACCTACCAGGAGCCCGCAGGGGTGAGGCACGTGGTTTCCCAGGACAACTGTGAAGCCGCCCTAATAGCCAAAATAATGCCTTTGGAGAGGAAGGGTGGTGTGCTGAGTGGTACACGGGGTGCTGAGTGTACTGAGTGAACAGCCTGTTAAAGCTAATACTACTGCTATGTCTATCAATGCTGATGGTAAAGGTATTGCCGATTGATAAATGTACTTATTCTGATTTGCTCAAAAGTAATGAGGAAAGAGGGATGTCTCCCTTGGTAACCAGACGCAGAGCCACGGGGTTGTCCATGGAAGTCTCAGGGGCTCTCCATGCATTGAGCCAGAGATTTTCCAGGACAGCACTGAACTTGTTCTGGTGGAACAGACTGGGTCTACACCATGCAGTGATAGTTGGTGTGAGCAGTATGTTTACCATATGTGTAACCCAGTTGGTAAGGGGTTAAGTCCACTGGCCAAAGCTGAAGGTACACAGCTGAGTGTGCTTGTGCCCCAGAAGCAAGGTGGTGATGGTGTGTTGCACCCTGCCTTGTTTGATGAAGCATTAGCAAAGAATAAAAGCATGTTGTCAAAATGTGATTTATATAGAATTGACAAAGGTACTGATTGTGCTGCAGAATCCCAGGTGCCTCCTAAAGCAGAAGAGGTACTGCTGAGCCCTCATTATGGAAGCACAATGGATTGGGACAAAAAATTACTAGCCATGTTAGACAAGGCTATGTTGAGTGACAGGGGTCTGAATACAACAACTGCTATGCCAGACAGGGAGTTTGCAGAGCGACCAATGGTTGAGGGTGCGTTGGTCACTGCAAGGGATGTTTCCCTCCTGTCGGAAGGACCAGATCAGGGCGCATGCATGGCAGATGTGGTGCTTACAACCCAGCTGCTAAATGTCAAGTGTCAAGGTGACACAGTAATAAATTTTGACTTGCAGAGGCTTATTGGTGAGTTAGAGGGGATGAGTGGGAGACATGCATCTAACAGTAGATAAAAGATACGTATAGATATAGGCTAATGGTCTAGTTACATTTTTTTCTATATACTCAAAGAGTGCCACGTCCCAGTGAGAATTATACAAAGAAAGGGGATGAGAAACAAGAGGGACTGGAGGGCAACCAACCCCCGGGACTTTTATGACGGCACTAAATATACTTAAACCATATATAAAATCATTGAAATTTTTATTTGATGTACAAAAGACATTTTACGAACAAAATAGACAATTACATCCATTAAACATACAAAGTGACAAAGTGCATATACAGAAAGTTGGTATGTGGGCTTATATAGCTCCATCCATTACCACATTCTTATGTGATTTAAACTGCATTGTTTCTTTCCTACATGTTTCGCTCTTCAGAGCTTCCTCAGGACAAT
Organism: Lithobates pipiens; assembly: GCF_037356315.1. Classification (NCBI taxonomy): domain Eukaryota; kingdom Metazoa; phylum Chordata; class Amphibia; order Anura; family Ranidae; genus Lithobates; species Lithobates pipiens. The sequence continues at coordinate 158,338,756 of NW_027507903.1, forward strand.
TGCAGCAAACAAAAAAACTGAAATTATATAAGAAAATTTGTTTTAATACACATATACAGCATTTTTGTACATACAGTAAGCCCGGAACACAGGCATAGGAAATGTCCACCTGTATGGTTTGACATATCATGATTACATTAATCTAGTGATGGATTCACTCCAGTCTAACAAGAACGGCCCTAACTGCAGCGAAACCATCACCAGAGAAATATTTTTTTATTTAAACATAAGGACATAATTTACATATCAATAGTAAATCCACAAATTGATTGTCAAAAAGGGGGCAACTAAACCATTTCCAAGAATGGCGTCCCCAAATTTATTAGCATATTTAGTGCATAAATGGTGTAAATTCTCCTACTAAGGAGAATGCAGATTGGGTTGTAGAACAAAATAAAAAAAAAAAAAAAAAAAAAAAAACAGCAACTGGACTATGAGATATATCTACTTTTCAACAAGAAAATGAAAATAGAAATAAAAAAAATATATATAGAACTAAAGTCTTACCCCATATAATCAGGCAAGTTGCTTGTATTATTTATCGTTAATATCGTATGTTGGGTATATCAATTAACATTGAAATGAGGACAGAAAATCTCTTCCTCCTTTACTTATCAAGCCAGCGGACCGCGGTAAGAGCCCCCATTTAGGGATCCCCCATTTCTGTCCCCAAAAGGATCTGCAGAGGCACGAGAAATATGTGTAAAATATATCTTAGCCATTGGATTATGTTTATCAAATGGCGCAGTCCAAATTTCTAACATACCTGGTAGTAATATGACAATGAAGAAATGAAACCAGTTCACACAGCCCGGTATCCACATGTACCATATATTGTCAGATAAAAGTTGGATAAGATGTGTTTCTGAACACAGGAAAATTCTCTGTATTGATCTCTGAAACAGGAAAGATAAACGAAGAGACCAAGTCTTCATTATAGCCATCCCAAAAATGAGAGTAAAGAATGCATAGCCCTAAAGTTAGGACTGCAGGCATGTCCAATTAGTCCAGTGAAGACATATTTGTCTTACCTGTTAAATGAAGCAACGTGGTCTATTCGGTGAAGTTTTAGGAGTTTCCTCCATCCGTTTGGTGGCTCCACGTGTCCGCTCCCAATGCTAGCTTGGATAGCACTGACCGGGAGCCGCGAATTTAAACTCGTGTCTCCAGCCCAGCAGCGTCTGACGTCATTGCTGGGCTGCGGGCACACCTAATGGGAGGATCCCCTTTGTGCGCACGCGCGCACGACGTATTTCCTTCGTGCGCACGTAGGTGTCTAGTGCGCGTGCGTAACGAACGTGTTGCACGTCCGTACAACGCGTCGGCCATTTTAGATTCTGGCCGAAGTGAAAGGCTTTGCCAGTAGTGACCCCTGGAAGCCTGTGCTGTGGCCAGGATCCACCATTTGGCCAGAGACAGGTAACCTATACGGTTTGGGGGCTGTCAGCCCTGATTTTAAATTCAAATGAGTCATAATTCAAGCAAATGGGGACACAGGTATCCCGACATGAGTGTCGGTTGCCATATGTCCCTGGTTTCAAATGATGGAAATGGAAACTGAATTGCTTGAGACCAGCAAACCCGAAGAAGGGGATTAACCCATATTTGAAACGGGGCGGGCTGACCAAACCCTCAACTGGTTGAGGAAGGTTGTAGGTCAGATCCGCCCCGGGGTGCCCGTACAGACCAAAGGGGGCAAAAAATAAAGGAGGGTCCCTTTTGTATCATAGAGTGCCTACCTCAGTTCGCTGGCTTGAAAACACCTCATTGTTTATGGCTTTTCGAATAGCCATGGCCCGTGCTATAGAGAGAAAAAAAAAAAAAAAAAAAATGTTTGGAACCATTTTCCATCTCACATTTATTTCCTCCCTGCCTATGTAAGGAAAGATTTAAAACTGATTGAGTCATTAAGTCCCGGAGATCGGGTGGCCCCCAAATTGTGTATCCATCTAGTCTCCCGCTGTAAGAGTGTATTATTGTAATCTCCCCCCCTTTCTCCCGGAGGGACATGTTCCAGGGGGAAGAAATGCATAAGACTATCATTAAACTGATGATATAAACCAAAATGTCGGCTGATTGGGGTTTCCATCTTCCTCCCCCGCACCAGGGACACATGGTCCCTGATGCGGTGGAAGAAGGGACGCTTCGTCTTCCCAATGTAAAAAGCATTGCATTGACAGATCATAATATATACCACTCCCACTGACTGACATGTTACAGCGAATTTAGGCTTGAAAGTGTGGCCATTGGGCAGGCATATGGATTTTGACGCATGAAGATATCGGCAGAAGCCACATTTGTGGCAAGGGGTACATCCCACCCTTGAGCCCACCCTCGAGGGAGGGGAAAAATGGCTTTGTACCAAAGAGTCCTTTAGAGATCGTGATCTCCTGTATGTAATACCCGGATAGTCCGGGAGATGTTTGGCTAGGGTGGGATCTCCCTTTAAGAGATACCAGTATCTCTGAAGGGTCCCCTTAATTTGCTGATGTTGTTCATTGAACGTGGTGATGAATCTCACCCCTTCAGTGTTTCTAGGCCGTTTATGACTGTGTATTAAAGAAGCCCTATTCTGTTTTTTGGCTCGTATATAGGCCCTTTTGAGGCTCTTGTTACTATAGCCTCTTTGCCGGAGGCGTAGTCTCAGTTCCCTAGCTTCTAAATTAAAATCCTCATGACTGCTGCAATTCCGCTTGAGCCGGAGATATTGTCCGTATGGGATACTCGCTATCAGAGGGGACGGGTGTGAGCTCGATGCATGCAAAAGTGAATTTGCCGCAGTTGCCTTACGGTGAAGAGTTGATTGAATTCCCCCTCCCACATCAGTGAAGATTTGCACATCAAGGAAAGTTATCCTGGACAAACTCTTTTCCATGGTAAATTTTAAATTAAAGGAATTTATGCCCAATAGGTCTATAAAGGTATTCAGATCCTTTTCATCACCCGTCCAGACATAATCCAATGGCTAAGATATATTTTACACATATTTCTCGTGCCTCTGCAGATCCTTTTGGGGACAGAAATGGGGGATCCCTAAATGGGGGCTCTTACCGCGGTCCGCTGGCTTGATAAGTAAAGGAGGAAGAGATTTTCCGTCCTCATTTCAATGTTAATTGATATACCCAACATACGATATTAACGATAAATAATACAAGCAACTTGCCTGATTATATGGGGTAAGACTTTAGTTCTATATATATTTTTTTTATTTCTATTTTCATTTTCTTGTTGAAAAGTAGATATATCTCATAGTCCAGTTGCTGTTTTTTTTTTTTTTTTTTTTTATTTTGTTCTACAACCCAATCTGCATTCTCCTTAGTAGGAGAATTTACACCATTTATGCACTAAATATGCTAATAAATTTGGGGACGCCATTCTTGGAAATGGTTTAGTTGCCCCCTTTTTGACAATCAATTTGTGGATTTACTATTGATATGTAAATTATGTCCTTATGTTTAAATAAAAAAATATTTCTCTGGTGATGGTTTCGCTGCAGTTAGGGCCGTTCTTGTTAGACTGGAGTGAATCCATCACTAGATTAATGTAATCATGATATGTCAAACCATACAGGTGGACATTTCCTATGCCTGTGTTCCGGGCTTACTGTATGTACAAAAATGCTGTATATGTGTATTAAAACAAATTTTCTTATATAATTTCAGTTTTTTTGTTTGCTGCAATTGTCCTGAGGAAGCTCTGAAGAGCGAAACATGTAGGAAAGAAACAATGCAGTTTAAATCACATAAGAATGTGGTAATGGATGGAGCTATATAAGCCCACATACCAACTTTCTGTATATGCACTTTGTCACTTTGTATGTTTAATGGATGTAATTGTCTATTTTGTTCGTAAAATGTCTTTTGTACATCAAATAAAAATTTCAATGATTTTATATATGGTTTAAGTATATTTAGTGCCGTCATAAAAGTCCCGGGGGTTGGTTGCCCTCCAGTCCCTCTTGTTTCTCATCCCCTTTCTTTGTATAATGCATCTAACAGTGTTCCAGAGGAGCATCAGGCTGTGATGGATACCTCCAGTGAGGTGGAGGCCCCCTTAACCTCCTCGCGCCCGCCCTATAGCCGAATTACGGCCGTAGAGCAGGCGCGTTCGTTTGGGCGGTCGTCCCTGGACGGCCTGATGTTTACTTCCGCAATGCGCGCCGCCGCGGGCGCGCATCGCGGAAGTTCTGTGTTCGCCGTGTCCCCCGGGGACAGGCAAACACAGATCGCTGTAAACGGCCAATCACAGCGGCCGTTTACAGCGTGATCGGCGTGTCCAATGGGAGATGATCTCATATGTAAACATATGAGATCATCTCGCAGCGCCGCTCTCCTTCCTCGCACAGACAGTGCGAGAGGGGAGAGATGAACGGCTGCAGCGGCAGCCGTTCTGATTCTGGAAAAAAAAATAATTAAAAAAATGAAATAAAAAGTGCCATCCGCCCCCAGCAGTGCCATCCGCCCCCAGCAGTGCCATCCGCCCCCAGCAGTGCTATCTGCCCCAGTGCCATCCACCCCAGTGCTACCTGCCCCCAGTGCCATCCACCCCAGTGCTACCTGCCCCCAGTGCCATCCACCCCAGTGCTACCTGCCCCTAGTGCCATCCACCCCAGTGCTACCTGCCCCTAGTGCCATCCACCCCAGTGCTACCTGCCCCCAGTGCCATCCACCCCAGTGCTACCTGCCCCCAGTGCCATCCACCCCAGTGCTACCTGCCCCCAGTGCCATCCACCCCAGTGCCACCTGCCGTCAGTGCCACCTGCCCCCAGTGCCACCTGCCCCCAGTGCCACCTGCCGTCAGTGCCACCTGCCGTCAGTGCCACATAGTGCCATCTGTCATCAGTGCCACGTATCAGTGCCATTTGTCATCAGTGCCACCTGTCAGTGTCACGTGCCATCTGTTGTCAGTGTCACGTGTCATCAATGCCACTTATCAGTGCCATCTGTCATCAGTGTCACGCGTCATCGGTGGCATGTATTAGTGCCATCTGTCATCGGTGGCACATATTAGTGCCACGTATTAGTGCCATCTGTCATCGGTGCCACGTTTCAGTGCCACGTGTCATCAGTGCCACGTATTAGTGCCACGTGTCATCAGTGCCACGTATAAGTGCCACGCGTCATCAGTGCCACATATTAGTGCCATCTGTCATCAGTGCCACATATTAGTGCCATCTGTCATCAGTGCCACCTGTCATCATTGCCACGTATCAGTGCCATCTGTCATCAGTGTCACGTGTCATTGTCCTGGTGCTTCAAAAGTGTAATAAATAGTCAACAAGTTAGATGTGTAACTTATGTTCCTAGAACACATGATGGCGCTACCTGCATGTTGGGCCTCTCTATGTGGCCAGGCTGTGAAAAAGTCCCACACATGTGGTATTGTAATACTCAGGAGGAGTAGCAGAATTTTTTGGGGGGTGTCATTTGTGGTATACACATGCCACGTGAGAGAAATAACCTATTACAATGACAATTTTGTGGAGAAAAAAAAAAAAAATGAAAAATCTTAATTTTGCAAAGAATTGTGGGAAAAAAATGACAACATCAAAAAGCTCACTATACCTCTTACTAAATACCTTGGAATGTCTACTTTCCAAAAAGGGGTCATTTGGGGGGTATTTGTACTTTCCTGACTTGTTCGGGTCACAAGAAGCGAGATAGGCCACCAGTACATCAGATGTGATCAATTTTGTGCGATTCGCACCACAGCTTGTAGACTCTCTAACTTTCACAAAGACCAAATAATATCCACTAATTTGGGTTATTTTTACCAAAGACATGTAGCAGTATAAATTGTGACCAAAATTTATGAAGAAAAATTAATAATTTGCATAATTCTGTCACAGAAACAAAGAAATATGCGTTTTTTTTCAAAATTTTCGGTCTTTTTTCATTTATAGCGCAAAAAATAAAAACCCCAGAGGTGATCAAATACCACCAAAAGAAAGCTCTATTTGTGGGAAAAAAAGGACAAAAAATTCATTTGGGTACAGTGTTGCATGACTGAGTAATTGTCATTCAAAGTGTGAGAGCACCGAAAGCTGAAAATTGGTCTGGGCAGGAAGGTGTTTAAGTGCCCTGTAAGCAAGTGGTTAAATGTCGTGGCCCCTCATGCTGAAGTGAATGAGCCCCTCTATGTCTCTGATAAGGGAAAGGTCCCCAAAAATGTTTTGCATATTGATGTGGAGTGTGTAGAATTTACAGATATGCTAGTATAACTACTTGAACTGATGAAAGCACATTCCTTGTACACCTGGGTGCCTCTGTTACATTCAGATGTGGTAATGCTGCATGGTACCAAAGGGTGGAGCCAGGTAATGCAAGCTGTGCGGGGTAACATTAATCACCAGTGGAACTGGGTGGTATGGTGCTTAATAGTCTGGAAAGTGATCTCACCGTTCCCTGTGAGAGTGCTTCCAGATACGGTTCAGTACGGAAAGCGCTCTAGGGGGCTGCTGGAGACATCAGAGGTCTCTCCGCCTGGTGCAGTGATAGACATGTCTGCTGGTGCAGTCCGAGGTGCGGCTGAGCAGGGTTCAGTAAATGGTGTGGATACTGTGTCACCCGCTAGACCTCGTAAGAAGGAAGGGCCAGATATGGACATGGCAAAAGCAGAGATTCTGTCTATCACCTGCAGAGAGGTACAAGTTTGTGTACCCGGAGACGCTCTCAAATATAGAATGGAGAGGAAAAAAAATTGTGACATGGAAAAGTGTGAGCTGGCAAAGATTGATACTGGTGAAAATAGGTAATGCGTTGTTCAATGTCAATTGTTAGGACAATTGCCCACAGAGATTTGGACAACAGGTGAAGTGAAGCCTTATGAAGATCCCATAGGGGATAGCTGCTCACCTGTGTGTTGTCCCTCCTTGGGCCTGGCCCTAACAAATCCCGAGCAAGAAAGAACTGACGGTATTGGTAATTGGAGAAATGGTGGTGTATTCCTGAATGTTAGTTTAAATAATGGCCTTGATATGAACATGAATAATTTCTTGGAAAATGAGCGTGATACACAGATGTTAAGCTCTGGGGAGTTGGTGGTCAAGGGTAAAGGTAAAGGAGTTGGTAAACCCAAGAGACCTGTTGTGATGGGGAAAACCAGTACCAGTGAGGGAAAAGGTAGTTCCTCATCAGGTGTAGTGTCTGAAGCAGGTTCCCTACGGAATCTGCAAACAGAGTTGAAAGGAAGTAGCAGGAAAGGCGGTGGGCCACCAGAAAATAAATGGGAGCTCAGAAACCCCAAGGACAGAGGAAGTAGGCTGCGGATACAGAATTGTAGGACCCCGTTGCGATCCAGGGTAAGGCGTGCCTGGAAGCACACCCGGAAAAAAGGTTGGGCCTACGTGGCTGACAGCCAGCACAGAGGTGTCCCAACCATCATGATGGGTGCTGGTGTTCTTCCCTCCGGATCGAAACAAAGGGGGGGGATATGTGACAGAGCGAGGCTCTGTCCTTATGAAATCGGAGGAAAAAGACAGAGTTTGCATATCTCCAGCCCTGTGTCCAGGTCTTGATGATAACGAGCAGGGTGTGTGCCCAGCTGCACACAGGCCATATAATGAAGGGCTGTTGGGAATGGAGTGTGGAGGATGGTGGAGTAGCTTGAAGCTGTGTGCGTCCAAAGAGCCCAAAGCTGTGTGCGTTGAAGGGTTGAAGCTGTGTGCGTCCAAAGAGCCCAAAGCTGTGTGCGTTGAAGGGTTGAAGCTGTGTGTGTCCAAAGAGCCCAAAGCTGTGTGGGTTGAAGCTGTGTGCGTCCAAAGAGCCCAAAGCTGTGTGCTTTGAAGGGTTGAAGCTGTGTGCGTCCAAGGAGTCCAAAGCTGTGTGTTAAAGGGCTTGAAGCTGTGTGTGTCCAAGGAGCCTAAGACTGTGTGTATCCAAGCAGCTCGTTTGAGGGGCAAGTACCTATAGCAGCACTACTGCTGAAGAGTAGCCAGGTGGGCTAGCATTTTCATTTGGATTGTGTGTATCTAATTTAAGATTGGACCCCTGCGTGGAATTCCTGGATGGACTATTATTTTGTTTTTCCTTTTAATAAACGTGGGCTACCAGGCCCTTAACTATAAACGCCTGCCTGATGTGGACTGAAAAATGCTCTAACCACTTGAGCTAAACACCCCAATGTTACAGCGTATATTGATTTGTTTGCGCAAAAGTTTTAGCGTCTACAAACTATTGGAAAGCTTTATGGCATTTTTATTTTTTAACTAGTAATGGCGGTGATCTACGATTTTTAGCTGTATTGCGACAATGCGGTGGACAGATCGGACACTTTTGACACATTTTTGGGACCATTGATATTTATGGAGCGATCAGTACTATAAATATGCACTGATTACTGTATAAATGTCACTGGCAGGGAAGGGGTCGATGAAGAGGTTAACTGTGTGTTCCCTCACTGTGTTTTAACTGTGTGGGGATAGGACTAACTAGGAGAGATGACAGATCACTGTTCCTACTTTGTAGAAACAACGATCTGACTTCTCTCCTCTGACAACACAGGGATTTGTGTGTTTACACTCACAAATCCCCATGCTGGCTCTCGTGCATACGATCGCGCATGGCCAGTGGCGATCATGCTCGCCGGTCGGTGCATCGGATCTCCCGCTGTGCAGAGGCGTGTTTGCGAGCGCTCTGTTGACTCTCCTGAGCAAAGCTATATATATATATATATATATATATATATATATATATATATATATATATATATATATATATATATGGAATTTTTCCCCCAGGAGAGCCATTCTGCCGCCGTATATCTGCGTGAGCCGGTCAGGAACCGGTTAAGAAGATAAGGGTGATTATTATAACTAAGCAATAAGGACAGTCAGGTGCAGAAGATGAATTCCAGGATAAACGTAGAGCCCTTTATCAGCCAGATTGCATTCCCCTGCAACATTTTAAAGTCAGTATTTTTATATCTGACAATTGTACCCTTGATGTGTTTTTCCTTGCTGGAAATTTAAATACACAAGACAGTTTCAGTTAAAATTACTTTTATTTTTTGCATTTTCTATTTTGACATTTAAGTCTCTGCATAAATTCAAGACACAACACAATGTTAGACACAACTGTCACAATTATCCCTTGTCTCTTCAATATATAGATATTTATATATAAAAAAAGAACACCCCCAAAACATGATCTGATTTTAAAAAATATTTATATATTTACATATTAATAAAACTCTATATACAAAGGAAATTAAAACCTTTCCCAGTAAATATGGAATGATTATAAAATGATAAGCAATATGCAGCATTTATAGAAATACTTTAAATAGTAGTCATTGGTAACATAAGCCCAAAGCGAAAATTTCATGTTCTGGTCATATAGGTATATATTTATTTTTTATTATATTTTTTAGTCTGAGGTCCCAGAACTACCAGAAACACATAAACATGACGAAAAAAAAAGATAAAAAAAAAAAAAAAAGAAGAAAAACATAAACAGTGCAAAATAAACATTTGTGTTAATACATATGAGGAACACCAGCAGTGTATGGCTGCAATAACAGTCTCAAACAGAATTCAAACCCTTGTAATTTATGATAGTGAAATGATTAAAGAAAATAGGCTGTATATTTGCTTATTAAAGATAAAGCACTGGAACATTTTTTTTTTTAGATTGGGGTAAAAATAAATATATAATTATAATAATTATAATAGCATATCATTTGTAAACGTATAATTAAATACATTGCTTTTAGAAATTAGGTTCTATAGCCCTATTTTAATTTTTTTTTTGTAGTTTCCTATTGTGATTACTAGGACCATGATGAAAGAAAATGTGTTAAGAAATATTCAACAGAGTAGGATCATAGCACACTTGTAATTCAGTAGTAATCATAAGCTGTGAATAGGAAGGAAAATAAATGTAAGAAACTGTAGTTCTTTATAAATGCCCAACCTCAGCCAGCATGTATTTTCCAAAATACACTAAAAACTTTTCAACTGAAAAAAAAAAGAGGCTGGGTCTTCCCTTACTACCTCCTTTGCACAGCGTTACTGCAAAGCCACAGGTACACTTTTTCTTTATGTAAGCTGTTGTCAGTGGAAAAAGAGTACAAGATCTCTGCATTCTGAAAGTAATGATATTTTCTAGCCTAACAGTATCCCACTTCTGTGGTGAATTCGATTGACCACATTGCTTGGAAGACCTTGATGTGCACAGGAGGAATATTTGTTACATGCAGGCAAATTGTTTTTCTAAGCTTGTTGAAGTTCTTTAGTATGTAATGGGTTCCTGCCACTGATTATAGACACTAGATGGCTAGTATGCCAATGCAGCCATTTTAAGTTGGTTTAGGTGATGATCTAGTGTCTCTGTGGCATCCTCAGGCACCACTGTCCAAGTCTTTTGATAGCCAACAACGATAGGTGAGGTTGGAAAAATGTATCCCCTTGCTGTAGTTTTCCCACTTATAATCAGGTCTTGGAATTGTCTGCAGCCTTTCCCCTGCTCTACTGGCTAAGCAGGGACAGCAGCCTCGGGCAATTATGTTTGGAGACCCAGCCACAGACACCTATGGTTTTCAGATTGTTCTTGCAAGCCTAACTGCCCTTTAGGCTACTTTCACATTGAGGCGTTTTACAGGAGCTACAGCGCTAAAAATAGCACCTGTATAGCGCCTGTAAAGCGCCTCTCCTGTGTCTCCAGTGTAAAAGCCCAAGGGCTTTCAAACTGGAGCAGTGCGCTTGCAGGACGGTCAAAAAAGTACTGCAAGCCGCATCTTTGCAGTGCCCCCTTCCCATTGAAAACAATAAGGCAGCGCCGCAAACCCGCCGGCAAAGTGGCTTTGTGGGCGGTTTTAACCCTTTTTCGTCTGCTAGCGGGGGTTAAAACTGCCTCGCTAGCGGCCGTATAGCAGTGCTAAAACGATGGTAAAGCGGTGCTAAATATAGCGCCGCTTTACCGCCGAAGCCCCAGTCTGAAAGTAGCCTTAAGATACTGGCTTAAAGCTGAATTACAGGAAATCACACTATGTGTTAAGTCTAAGGAGGTGCATGACATTTCATGGACTTATTGCTATTATTTATATCTAACAGGTTTATAGTATTCCTGGAAGACAGATAAAGCTGTATTTTTGGGAGCCCGACGCTGATCCCTCTAATCTCAGCATCTTCAACAGTAGAGTTGCTGCAGCTGCTATGCCTGCCCCTTCCCCTCCTTCTGCCCAATCAGAGAAGCATTGATATTATGTGAACAAAATACAAAGGCTTCTGTGAATGGACAGTAAAGGGAAGGGGCAGGCATTACTGCTCTGTGTGCTTCTCTCCTCTCAGATCCTGGAGCATCTCTACGGCAGAACAATAAACCCATCAGATGTAAATAATAGAGAGTCCAGGAGAAGTCATGCACTTCCTTGAACTTAACTCATAGTGTACCTTCACTTTTTACAAAGTAGCTGAATACCTGGAATTTAGGAGTTCGCCAAGTGAGACTGTAAATCCTAAATATTGCTGTAAAAAATGGTGGTTGGAAGTACAATTTAGGGAATATTTATCATATCATAAAAATGGGGTACATCATGTTTTATCAAAAATTTAAAAAAGTTATCCCATCAATAACCAAGATTGAAAAACAAACCAAATTGTCAAGGCATGTTCCCATGCCTAAAGAGGTTTTCCAGACATATTTATTTATATTATTAACTGTAGCCTATAATGACCAGCCCAACAGTAGAGTCAATCGTTTGTAGCAAAGGACAACGAGGAGCCTTGGGATTGAGATAAATTGCACCCTCTTTTTCTTGGGTATCCACTGAGTGTGTCCACGATGTCACAATAACAAGCTGAAAAACAATAGATTATGTGTAACCGACTGGTTGGTGCTTGTTTGGCTTTACTTTATTTTTGCAATTCTGCATACAGCTAGAGGCACTGGCTGACTAACTTCATAATAATTTAAAGCTGCTTTGTCGACCTGATGCTTACACTGGCAACATTTCAGAAATATTAGTTGGCTGAACCAAAGGACTCTAACTACCAAGGCTGGCAGTACACCATACAGTTTTCTGCAGCAGTGCAACTGGGCTGGGGTAACATTACTAATGACTAACTGACAAGGGGTCATATGAAACAACAGTCAAATGAGTGTGTAGCCAAGATTTTCACCGCAGTAACAAGCTGATGTCAGCTTCTTCATCACCGCGATTAAAGAGTAGACAACTAAAAAGGTAGAACAGTAGATGGCATGTCTTACTTTTGAACATTTAAATAAGGCAGGTATGAAACTCTACCTTGTTGAAAAAGCAGCACCAATAGAGGACTAAAAGAAATGCAGCACTTATTGACAAGATACAACCACCAAGTGTTTCAGTATCTAGACCAGGGGTAGGCAACCTTTTGAGCATAGTGTGCCGAAAAATATTTTCAAAGAAATTGAGAGTGACGATTTTACAACAAAAAAATGTCAGCTTCACACTCAATCACTAACAGGATTTTTTTTATAAAGTGCTGTAAACTACTTGAGTAGTTGTGAGAAATTAACTCCCTGCACTCACGCCTCAGATCAGCCCCAATTCCTGCATCTCCACACTTCAGATCAGCCCCAATTCAAGCACCTTCACACCTCAGATCACTGTACCCACCTGCAAATCTACCCCACGACTGTAACCCCCTGCACATCTGCCCCACCCCTGTAACCCCATGCTCATCTGCCCCACCACTGTAACCCCCTGCACATCTGCCCCACCACTGTAACCCCCTGCACATCTGTCCCACCACTGTAACTCCCTGCTGATCTGCCCCACCACTGCACATCTACTCTACCGCCATACTACCATGCTCTTCTGTCCCACCTCTGTTCCCCCTGCTCATCTGTCCCACCAATGTACCTTCTTTCTCCTCTGCCCCACCTCTGTACTCCCTGCTCATCTGTCCCACCAATGCATCTCCTTTCACATCTGCCCCACCTGCTCTTCCATCCCACCACTGAACCCCCCTTCTCATCTGTCCCACCACTGTGACCCCCTGCTCATCTGTCCCACGACTGTAACCCCTCTGCTTATCTCCCCCATCACTGTACCCCCTGCTTTTCTGTCCCACTGCTTAACCCCCTTTTCATCCCTCCCACTACTGTACCCCCTGCACATCTGCCCCACCACTGTACCCCATTGCTCTACTGCCCCACCACTGTACCCCTTGCTCTTCTGTCCCACCACTGCAACCCCTTTCTCATCTGCTCCTCCACTGTACCTCCCTGCACATCTGCTCCACTGCCGTACCCCCATGCTCTTCTGTCTCACAACTGAACCATCTTCTCATTTGTCCTAACACTGAACCCATCTGCCCCACCACTGTAACGCGCTTTCTCATCTTCCCCACCAATGTACCCTCTGCTCATCTGTCCTCACCAATACACTCCTTTCACATCTGCCCCACTGCTCTAACCCCCTTGCTTTTCTGTCCCACCAGTGAACCCCTCTGCTCATCTGTTCCACCACTGTAATCCCCTTCTCATCTGCCTCATCACTGTACCCCCCTGCTCTTCTGTCCCACTGCTGAAGCCCCCTCTCCTCTCTTCCACCACTGTACCTGTTCTTCTGTCTCACCTCTGAACCCCTTCTGCTAATTTTTCCCACCGCTGTACCTTCCTGCTCATCTACTCCACTGCTGTACCCTCATCTCATCTATGATATGCGTGATATACAGAGTGGTGAAAGGAAGCAGAGATGAGACACATCTACCTGTCCTGGCACACTCATCCTGCTGATCCACCTCTTGCATCCAGCCCAAGTGCTTGTATGTGATGTCACATACAAGCATCTGGAATGGATGTGCAATGATGAGCTCAGGTCAGGGGCATTTTCTGAAAGCAGTGGGCCTGGGTGCAGGATCATAAGTTGGGCCCCCGCAGCTGAGAAAAAGTGTTGTGCTCTGCACCACAGGAAAGGTTGGGTGTGATTTTCATTGCGCTGAATACTGGCTGTGGCTTAAAGGGACACAGAGTGCAGGGGTTCAGTAGTAAGTGACACAAAGGTTGAGGAATCATTTCAACAAAGTTCCCAGAAGCTCAACAGTAATTCCACAAACTGACACCCGATTGTGGTTTTCTCAATAACAGTGAAATCCCTTCTTTCTGAGATTGGTAGTGGCAACCAAGCGTGTCATTTTCATCCAGATGGTGGATGGGGCTAGCAGGACTGTGATTCGCTTTAGCAGTGGCCAATGACAGTCCTCCTCTTCCTGGAAACAGGGACTGCCCCCCCCCCCCTCAACAGAACTGCACCCAATCTCCCATCACAAAAGCTGATGAAAGTTAGAGAACCAAACAATGTTTCCCATCTTTTACAATGTGTGGGGGCGCAGTGCCTCCCCCTCAGTGCAGGTACAGCATGGGGAATTTGGAAATTGGAATGCATTAGTGTCTCACTGACACTTCCCTGCGCTGTTCTGCTGATGGGAAGGGAGTAGAGTGCCGGAAAAAGAGGCTTTGAGTGCTGCTTGCGGCACCAGTGTCGGAGTTGCCTACCCCTGATCTAGACCATCATAACAGCCGAGCAGTTACAGGGGTCCAGTAGCCTGAATTTAAACTGATGGCTGTCTTGTCAAAACCACATTACTAAAACAAGCAGCACTGCGCTATCAAACCCACATCATACATAACACCAATATATTGGGATACTTGTATACAAAAATATATATTTTAAAAATGTAGTATTTAAATTAAAATACAGTCTCAGTTTCACATATGTATCACAACCTCTGTTTCACTATTTTAACAGTCACAGCACATGTACTGGTATATCAACTACTAATGCTATGACTTTGACATATGACTATTCATGAAGTGCTAAAAATTAACGCTTGGGGTCATCTATCCCTGTTCAACTAATTCTAAACTGACATTAAGGTCAATTCTTTTCTTTCAAACACAGATAACTATTTTTGTGCAGAATACAACACTCAAGACTGCGTAAGAACCTCATGATTTTATTCAAAAGTGACTGAAAGAGTAATAAGTGGGTTGGGTCATCAGCTACAATTTTCTAGATGTTGTACTAGTCTGTAGCATGAAATTATCCTAAAACCCTACTCACCTACAATCATGAGTTAAAGATGCAAACTCAAGTGTATATTGTGTAAATCTAGAATTTATACAGGGAGAGTAGACTTATCCTCCATGATAATATGGAACTTTGGACAACTCAGGAGCATTTTGGAGTAAGGACAGGCTGAATTTTAGTGGAAGTCCATCTCTAGATTGACTTTTGCTGAAAACAAAGAAGCTGGAAAACTTTTGTTGAACAGCATCTGCAGCCACTGGGCAGTGTACTCTGACAGTGGAGAGTCCCGCTCTCCTCCATCCACCTTGTTCGCTTTTTTTTTTTGTTCAGCCTACTGGCTGAATAAAAACAAAAAGCTAGCCACCTGTGGCTAGCAGAGAAAAGAAAGTCTCTTGATTAATTTGACAAAAAGGGAGAACCCTGAAATGGGTAATCACGGCCCCTTGGACGCCCTGACATCAACCCTTTTACCTTCGAGTGCAGCCGATCCAAGCTGAGCCAGCTGGGAACCTCGGGAAGGTGGAAGCACTGTGTGATAACTTGTGTTCCATCTTTAAGCACAGCAGCAATTCTTTCTATCCACCATCCATTCACTTCCTAGCTGAGCTCTGTCTATACCAGCCGCTTGCCTACAGACCTCTGCATCAACCAGCCGCCTGCCTGTCGATTTCTGTTTTTCTCAGAGGGCTACATTCACTAGCTGATCCTGACTCATAAGTGAGTGCATTTACTCTACTTTATTCCAAATAATAATACAGGTTACATTTAGATGGTGTGCCCCTTCTCCTTTCTTTTCTTTGCTTATGCGTATTAGGCTATCTCAGTACCTGATCCAGGGGTGCTGCTGCCACCACCCTGCATGACCTTATTTTTTTTCCCTGCTAGGGATTCAGTTGCACCAGAATTCTTATTTAATCTGTGGCCAGCTTGTTCTTTCAAGTGAACAGGTGAGAGCTGACTTTATTTAGGTGCCTTGCAGAAATCTGTTATTAGAAGATACACCAGAGTAGACCCAGAATACCCTAAATTTGGTTATATCTGCTGGAACGTACCAGAAAGGGTAGAGAGTACATAAACAGAAATCTGAGCTGATCTACTCTTTTACCCAAGCCCACACTACAAATAAGTGGATCAAATAAATGAGCGTGATTGACTGTAACCAGAATACAGTATATGGTGTTAACCCTTATGAATAATAAAGGGTCTCTTGTGTATTATAACATATGAATTACTGTTACTTCCTGCATATAAAACAGAGAAAATACAGAGAACAATATTCTCATTGTGTACCACATTACTTAATGATACTGTACCTTGACAATAGTGAAACACTGTGAGCCCTTGTACACACGGTCAGAGAATCCGTTGGAATGTGTCCTATCGGACTGTGTTGTCGGATAATCCGACTATGTGTGTTATGCATCGGACTGATTCCATCGGAATATCCGTCGGACCCAATTTTCCAACTTGTTGGAAATATTTTCCGACCAACTGGTTCGATCGGACATACTCCGATCATGTGTAGAGAATTTTGATCGGACCAAGTGCCACGCATGCTCAGATCAAATTCCTACATCAAAGCTATTGGCTACTAGCCTGAACGTAGTCCCATTGTAACGAAATTACGTCATCACGTTCTGAATGATTGGACAACTTAGTCCGACCGTGTGTATGCAACAGTTTGGGACAAGATCCGACGGGCAAAATCCAACGGACAAGATCCGACGGATTTGGTTGTCGAAATCTCCGACCGTGTGTACAGGGGCTAAGAGAGTTTCCTTCATTACAAAACTATATTATTTTCTTGTACAAGCAAATTATTTAACAAAACAATTTACACTTGAATACAAGTTATTATGAGTGCTCTCATTGTAGGAAACCACTGAAGTTTAACATGGAAACATCAATTTAAACAATCCCCATTTCCCAAAGTTACTTGGCCTCCTCCTTTGACATAAAAAGAATACCTTGACCTGTGTCAACCGGACAGCGTTTATAGACTCCAGCTCTGCAGTACATTATAGTACATTATGGCCACTGCTCTGTTGGTAACTATGACCCCGAGGGCTGCAGGGTACATATTCCAGATTGCCAGAGCTTGAGGCCGTAAATGCTGTTCGACTCTGAGCAGACAAAGAAGTGAGCCTGCAGTTGAGCGGCTAGCTATGGTGAGGAGTTCAGGGGAGTGGTGGTTGGGGCGTTTGGCTATTCAAAACAATATTTCGATTTTAATTAAAGAACCACTAAACAAATTTATAATACACAAAATTTTAATGTCAAATATCTAAATTTTTTAATGAATATGGATACATTTGCATGCATATTTGTCAAAATGATTTGTAGTATTTTCATAGTATGCAACTTTTTTGTGCTAATGTTAGTGGTCCTTTAATATCTTTATATGATTTACTGCTGCTAAGTTCCCTACAAAATTATTTGGTACTTGTGTTTTTTCCCTATTTGGCATACTTTTTTCCTAGGATACAAACAGCCCTTTAGAATATTTATATATTTTACCTGTAGGTGTTTATTACAGGATTGGTCCATATGTAGCTGGCATATGAGAGGGGACATATGCAGCAATAAGGTGCAAGCTTGGTCATATTTTAAAACTAGTGGTTCCCAGAAACACATCAATACTAAGATCTTGTTACTAAATGTTATAGTATTAAATCACTATTCATATTTTTTTAACACATCATTTATTCTTTCATAGATTTACAGACGTTCGTAGCAAACATAAAATGTATCTGTAAGAAAATTTCCTATATGCACTCCATATAGATGGGCATAAACAGATTCGATTCCAGGTCTATGAACACAGGTCTGACCTGTAGTGTGAGAGAAAAGTCCTGGAAGAATACCACTGATCCGATCCCTAGGATTGGCACTGAGCTTAATCCATACAAGTGTTTGATGGAGGACACTCACATATCCTTAAAACCACTTTGAGGTCCTGTGCCTCTTTCCTTCCAGTATGGGGTTCCAACAATGTCTGGGTCCCACCACTTTCCCATACTGTTTTCATACCAAAGAAGTTATGAGTAATGAGTAATGTCTCACATACAAAAAGTTTACTGTGTCAGTAGTTACTTAGAAGCTCCAACAATGGCCTCCCTCTCAGACTTGACTGTAGAGCTTCACAATTAAGCCCCAGTAGCAGGCAAAAGTAGAGGGTGGAAAGTCTCTCACTGCTGAAAGAATAAAGTTTTTCTCTAAAAGGGATGAGTGGTGTGTGGCCTACTTACTTTGGTATATCTGATGAAAATTGTTTGAATAGCCCCATAGTGACCAGACACAGATAAATATGTTGTATCCTAGTAAACTAGATTTACAACAGTAATGCACATACCCCTCAACTGCACAACCAATATTAAAGAACAGCTGGTATGGTGGACTTTGGCGAAGTAACCCATCAAAACCCTTGGCTAAGTTCCTTTCTCAAATGACAGGGAAGCTCAATTCATGAGTTCAAGCCATGTTTTTTTTGTATGTATATACCCCTGTGGTATTTTTCATGATAAAACAAAATCACAAAAAAAATCCAACTACTGTATAAGAGTAACAGCCTTTTTTAATAAGCTGCAGAAGGTGGATGAACCTACTGTAGTTGCAGAGCTTCTACCACTGGAGTCCCTAAAAGACAAATTAACTGACCAGTTGGCATCTACTCAAATCAAAAAAACGGGTGTTGGTTGCATTGCCCTTTTTTTCTGCTTAAAGCTTATAGTCAGTTAAAGAGCATCTTCACCTGGGTTGTTAAAAAAATTTTTTTTTTTAAAAACAGATACTCACTTGTCCATTGAGTTCAGAGCTATCTTGCATGCAGCTGTTTCTTGACTGGGCTTCAACTCTCCGGTGTCAGCATCTTAGATTTGGGAGCTGGCTGTGACTTTGAGATGTCTCACAGCTGGCTCCCCACTGCACATGTACATGGCACAGCAGTACAGCAAAACTAGTCCTGAAGCACTTGTGATGTGTCCCTGGAGACTGCAGATGGGGGGGGGGGGGGGGGGGTGGAGGGTGTGGGCTGAGCACACAAGTGTAATTCTCACATAAATTGAGGAAGTACAAGGGGTGACCTAAGGTACCCACTCCCTAAAAATAAGGTACCCACTCCCTAAGAAAAAATAAATAAAAAAGACAGACACAGGAGAGCTGCAGATAGCAGGGCTGCAGATGATGGAGGCACGCAAATGGACCACAATGTCAGGGGCTCAGCAGCAATGATTATCGTGGTCAGTTTGCAGGGGGAGGGTATAGCAGGCAGGATCAGCCAGGTTTTTTAGGGTATACAGGGGGACAAATGACACAGCACAAGCACTGTGCTGTTATTCATGCTTTAAGGAAACAGGATCTGTTTTCTGTTTTTTTTTGGAAATGCTTTAACTTTACTCTGACTTTCCTGATCTTCATTAGTATTGAAGCCAGATGGTCATCATAACAGCCAGGCAACTAGCAATCTAAGAAGTAGTGGAAACCCTCACCCTTCATACATATCTTAAAGCGGAGTTCTACCCAAAAATGGAATGAACTTCCGCTGTCTGGATTCCTCCCCCCCTCCGGGGTGACACATTTGGCACCTTTCAGGGGGGAAGGGGGAGCAGATACCTGTATAATACAGGGATTTGCTCCCACTTCCGGCAAAAGATCACCGTAGTATCCGTGGCAATCTACACCATGTCCGGACCCTCCTCAGTCCCCCTGCTGTCTTCTGGGAGACACACGGGTACCAGTAGAAAGCAGGGACCACTCAGAATGCGCAGCGTGACTCGAGCATGCGCAGTAGGGAACCAAGCTGTGAAGCCGCAAGGATTCACTTCCTGATTCTCTTACTAGTGATGCCAACGCTTTCACCTGGAGCTGAGGGACAGGTCAGCTTTGGGTGAGGACATTGCGGGCGCCCTGGACAGGTGAGTTGGTGGTTTTGATAAAACACTTCTATAGTGTGAAACGTGTCAATCTACCTGCATTTCCCCTGCCTGACCCATCCAGTGCTTTTAATATTTATGCGTCAATAAAGACTTTATACCTTACTTTCTGTGTAGGTGTGCTGCCGATGCAAAGATTCTTTGTTCCAGGTAAGTGTCCTTATTTTAAAAGTCAACAGCTGCAGTATTTGTAGCTGCTGACTTTAAAAGTGTTTTTTTTAGGCAGAACTCCGCTTTAAAGCTCAACTCCAGGCAGATGTTAAAAAACACCAATTAATACATTTACGTATTTACCTAGATTGATTTCAGCCTCTTTTAATTCCCTTTATAGCAGCATTGTCTCTCGGAGCTTGGGGCCATGCTTTGAGCCAATATGGTGTCCTGCATTTACAGATGCTGGCAAGGAACTTTCCCACAGAGGGCAAAGTAATAAGTTTATCAGTCTTTTGCTGCTCTAAATTGTCCAATCACAGGCTGAGGGCACGGAGGTGACCTAGCTTCCTCAGAGAAAAGCTTGGTCACCATGCTGGCTGTGCTATGTAGTAGAACTAACTAGTAAATCACAGGAATAGATAGACAGAAATACAAATCCTTTGGCAGGTAACACAGCCCTTAATTTGAATTTAAGCTCTGTATTTGCTTTGAGTACAGCTTTACATTGCTCATAAATGAACACAATAAAGTGGAGAGCCTACTATTTGTACTTGCCATTTTCGAAAGGATTATGGGAGTACCTAGACAGTAACACATTCATCGTGTTTTGCAGCAAAGTACAAAAATGGAGTTATCCATAACTTTACTGTTTCTTTTAATGCAAGTTGTAAATTAAATGTAAATGTAAGGTAACGCTACCACTTCTTTACTGACAATAAGTGCCATCTCTGACAAATGTGCACTATGTTAAATATCTTGTAAGACATTTCCCCCATAAAGATTCTTATAACATGTAAATAAATGACTGCACAAATTGTTGCAGTTGGGATGAGATTTCATATCACATTATGTATTCCTAATGGCTCTTAAAAAGAGCTAAGTGCGTTGATAGTTAAATGCCACAAAAAAGCTTTTTTTGTCATAAGTAGGGTATTTGTAGCTCTGCTAATAAGCCACCAAAACAACAACAGTTCTCCTGTGCTACACAGACCCATCTGTCCGCATTGTCCATGTTTCATTATACCAGTCCAACTATTTAAAGTGACATTCTTTGGGACAGTAAGAAATGCACTCTGCTGAAATTATCAGGAATTCATGCCCAGAGCATCTTCTCATGACACATACTTCATACGTGTGACTTAATACCCAGTCTTCGAATGAAGCCACAATTCATTATCAGTGGTTTGCAGAGGATTTCCTGAAGGAATAAAAAAAATTCAGAAAGAATATTACATTGAGTATACCTCCCAGCGATTTAAACAAGTTAAACAGTTAATAAAAATTTTCAACTGCATTACTTCCAAAGTGCAGCCAGTTCTTTCATGCATGTTTAATAATTCTCTAATTGTTTAATTATTTTAAGTGCATTTAGGGAACTGCTCAACCCTGGATACATGCAAAATATAGATATTGACATCTGCCTCCTGCACTGAACTAAGATCTGTCTCCATCAGTTATGAATACTATATTTGCCACTGTGGCACCGGATTTCTAAATGGCAGAACACCATGGGGATGATTTACTTTTTTTATTTTTTTTTATTTCAGATTTTATTTTAAGGTTTTTATAGCACAATAACATATACACAAAAGACATAAAGCTCATGACACGGGTGATCATATCAAAGCAGAAACATCCAGGCACCCCCCCCCCCCCCACAAAAAAAAAAAAAAAATCCCTTTCATTATTATATCGATCACCCATCATATAGATGAGATCTATTTTTACCCATACACCTAAATCCAAACAATCATAACACCTAGCTCAATACCGTACCCATGTGATCTAGTCACGGTGTCCAGAATCAAACCTGTAGAATAGCCCTTGTACACACGGTCGGACATTCTGTCAACAAAATCCGTCTGATTTTGTCCGAAACTGGTGTTGCATAAACACGGTCGGACAAAGTTGTCGGAAAATCCGATCGTTCGTAACATGATGACGTTATTTCGTTACGACGGGACTACGTTCAGGCTAGTAGCCAATAGCTTTGGTCTAGGAATTTGATCTGAGAATGCGTGGCACTTTGTCCAAACGGAATTCTCTACAAACGATCGGACAAAGTCTGATCGGATCATGTTGTCGGAAAATTTTATAGCCCAGCTCTAAAACTTTGTCGGTCGGATATCCCGACGGAAACAGTCAGATGGAGCCCACATTTTCCGTGGGAATGTCCGACCGTGTGTACAAGGGCTCAGGTGAATTTCTATAAAGAAAGTATGTCTCTCATAAGAAATGCATTTATTGAGCTCAAATATCTAATCAGATATAGTCAAAGCATGTGGAGAAGTCCACTTAAGAACAATTTGTCTCCAAGCGACAAAAGCGCACGTATGACAGTAATCCACTATGGTGACTTGAGCACTAAGTTGTCAAGATATCCCAGTAGCCCATACATGGATCAAAATTCAGCTGGTCCCTGCTACACTGACTAAATTTCGATCCATGTGTGGCTTACTTAAAAGGAAGTATGTTCAGTGGAGTTGAATTACCAAAGGCAAATACACTGTTCGCTTTGCAAATGAAGTTGCACCCTGCAAGGGAATTTTCCCTAGAGCCTAAGCCGGCCAAAGATGGAGCAATTTTCTTCCCTGCAATCACAGATTGGAAAGAAAGGAAAGAAAATCGTTTGATTTCTCCAGCAACATATTCAGTGTTGATGGGAGAATCTTTACCGTAGAGCCATTGGGAGTTTATTTACTAAAGGCAAATGCACTTTGCACTTGAAAGTGCAGTCGCTGTAGATCTGAAGGGGATATGCAAGGAAAATAAAAAACAGCATTTTAGCTTGCACATGTTTGGATGATAAAATAAGCAGAGCTTCCCCTCATTTCAGATCTTCCCCTCAGATCTACAGTGACTGCACTTGCAAGTGCATTTTCAGTGCACTTGCAGTGCCGATTGGATTTGCCTTTAGTAAATAAACCCCATTGCGTTCTTCCAACAGGCTGGTTGTACCCAAGTTGATCAATCGATCAAGCCTGCCCATACAGGGTTGGAACCTTGACAGGTCCCTGCTGAACTGGCCAAGATTTGAAACATCTATGGCTGGTTTTAGTTGCACATGAATGGATGATGGAAGCCAGCAGAGCTTCATCTCATTAATTAAGCTCTGGGAATAATACGACTGCACTTGCAAAGTGATCAGTCTTTTTGCTTTTAGTTAATCATCCCCAGTGTGTCATTCTTTGGTGCAGTAATGACAACGTTATTGCAAAATGGTTCCTTCTGTGAATAATCAAAAACAAAATATTTGCTATCACCAATTACCTAGATCACAGCCTCTTTTTAATCTGCGCCGGGCAAGTTTGATCTGATCCTGGAGGATTTGTACCCAATGTCGTGGGCCAGGGACCTTTTCCACATTGTTAGCAGCACAGTATTTCTCTGTGAAAACTGAAGAAAAAGCACAACATACTGTAAAGAAAAGCAGATTGATGGAATGCTGTCTCTTCTGTAAGAAGACAGCAACATACAGTTTCTGGGAATAAGCCTAAATGTGTATAAAAACTGCATTAATAATATTGGAGAAAAGTGGCTCAAACTGCTGCATATACAAAATGGTAATGAAGGCTCAATCACTCTGCAGATGAGATGTGTTTGTGCATCCTCATTTGAACTTGCTAATACAAAAGAACAGAGACAATGCAGCACATATGAGTACTAGCTGCAAAGATAAGGAAAGGCATGCTCTGCAGTGATTTTAAGATAAAAGACAAGTTATTCTGCCTATGACTGTAGAAAAATGTAAAACATTTTTGGGGGAGAATATGATTTTTCATGGTCTCAAACCCAATTCAAATAAACAGGTAACAGGAATATTAGACTGCTAACCTTTCCTGCAGAAATCTCGGTTCTGGGTTCCCTGCAGTGCTAGAATACTGGTCCTTAGATCTTTGCTGGATGGGATTAAGCCCCTGTTCACATTGGAGTGACTTGTCATGTGATTTGACAAGTCAAATCGCATGACAAGTCGCATCCTATTGCCTGCAATTGCACTGTTCAAATCGGGGCGACAAAGACTTTGCGATGCCATATCGATTTGAAAAAGTGGTACATGCACTACAGCAGAAGAACTGTGTTGTGAATAGACAAGCTGCCTGCTGAGCTCCCTCCCCGACACAAATTTTATCTCATGTGTCAGGAAAACTTCTCAAAAGTGGCAACAGAGGAACGGAGCACCAGATAGAAATGACAAGTAGAGCTTTAGAGAAAGATAAGTAAACTCTACAGATACACTGTATGTGCTTTGCTTAGATTTCATGAATGAGGTTTACAACTACTTTAATGAACCATATTATTTGTAATAGCTGTCCTGTAATGAGATCACTATCACAAAAATACCGTATTGTAGTCTGATATAATTATGGAGTTCAACCATGTAATAATTGTATTCAATATTTTACATGCCTTTATTTTTATTATTTTTTCATGGTAATATGCCAATCAAGCTGTTCATTAACTTTTACAGTGGTTGGGACAAACTATAACACTGTTAGGTTTAAAGCATTAGTAAACGCATGAATGAAAAATAAAATTGCACCAGTATACAACGCATACTAGCCCACTATGACAGACTTACCTTAAATGGAACACTTTTAACAGGGCCTTCTTACGAATAAATAGTAACACGAGTAAAACACATCTAAAAATTTTGACATTATAACATTGTAACTGGTCTGTAAGTGGTAGATTTGAAATAATATACAGTACTGTATATTTTTACTTGACTTGAAGTGGTAGTAAAGTGTCAAGAAAAACTTTCCCTCTGCAAGTAATGTAAGTTAACGTGCTAGTATGCCAGGCATGCATTACGGCAGACTTACCTTAAAGTGGATGTAAACCCTCACATATACCCAGTGAAGTGAACAGCCTCAGATTATATACAGAGATGAAACAAATCTCCCTACATACGTTTTACATGCACTATATATCTGCTGTCTTCAGCTTGTTATATTCTTTAGAAAGTACACATTGTGTTAGCCCATGTACACACGGTCGGAGATTTTGCCAACCAAATCCGTCGGATTTTGCCCGTCGGATTTAGTCCGTGGATTGTGTCCGAAACTGTTGCATACACACGGTCGGGCCAAGTTGGCGAAAAATCCGATCTTTCAGAACGTGATGACGTAATTTCGTTACGATGGGACTACATTCAGGCTAGTAGCCAATAGCTTTGATGTAGGAATTTGATCTGAGCATGCGTGGCACTTGGTCCGATGAAAATGCTCTACACATGATCGGATTAGGTCCGTCCGGCCCAGTTGGTCGGGAAATATTTCCAACATGTTGGAAAATTGGGTCGGACGGAGATTCGGATGGAATCAGTCCGATGCATACCACACACAGTCGGATTATCTGACGACACGGTCCGATAAGACTCATTCTGACAGATTCTCCGACCGTGTGTACAAGGGCTTAGAGTTTTTTTCTTTCTGTTCAGCACTGGGAGGGGAGTCTTGGCATACACCATGTGACAGCTGATTGGAGGAAAGGCACACACCCCCCTCCACATAGGCAGAGGAAGGAATGTGCAGAGATGTGCTGTGAATAGACCAGCTCAGGCTGGTTAGCATGCTGATAACAGAAGAATGGAGCAGAAGAAAGACACAGGACTTAGGGCTTTGGAGAGTATAAGTAAACACTACAGATACAGTATATGTGCTTAAGTCAAATTTCATGGATCTGGTTTACATCCACTTTAAAGCAAAGCCCTCGAGCAGCACGCTGTCACCGTTCTTCATCTTCACCCAGTCTTCCTTCTGGATTCGTGGGCTCCAGCTGTTTGAATGGCTGAGTTGCAATGATGTCACTCCTGCAATGATCGTGATGTTACCGGTTCCTTCAAATGGGAATATCTCCTAAATTGTACAGTACATGTTTTGGAGATATTCCTTGTACCTACAGGTAAGTTTTAATATAAGTTTACCTGTAGGTACTAGTGGTGCAGTAGTGTTTACTACGGCTTTAAATCTTATAAAAAAATAAAACAAACATCAATGTTATAGAAGTCTCAACCCCTGTCACTGTCACCTTCAATTGACAGATTGCTATAAGCTACCAAGCCTTGCTTTATGCAATTAATTAAAGGTCTAAGACTATGCTAAAGTTATAGTGTTACTAAACCCAGTAATATGAAAATAGTTCAATGATCTATGCATACAGGATAAAACAACCATTTTACACAATGCAGAGGATTAACCCCTTAAGTTCCACAGTGAGTATAACAAGCATGCTATGCTGCATATGCAGACTGATTTTACTGTTGTGGATTTAGTAACACTTTAAATTGTCAAATAAGTTTAACCCAATGTACTCTTTAAATACATTTCTGAAGCCACATTGAGCTAGATTTTAGTGGGAGATTAGGGTATGAATATTTTTTTAATAAAGGACATTTCAATTAGAAAAGGGCAGCCCTTGAGTGTGTATAACTGGAATAGGCATGTGTACTAAGTATGTGATATACCTGTTTTCATACAGGGAGAGCAGGAAACTCTAGACTTCCTGGCCTGTAAGCTACAGTCTATGGAACAGGGCGTTACATTTTACAACTGATCATAATAATTTGCAGGGCCTGTTGCACTGAATTATTGCTATGATAAAAGGAGTTAATATGCGAGTTCTTTTTAAAAGGCAAACTTTTGTCCCTGTATATTTCTCAAATTAATTATTCCTTGGTTAAGACACTATATAAATACTTTCCATACAATCAGAAAACACATACCACATGACTCAGGAAAGGAAATCATGGATTATGATCTATGTGTACCTTTTATTGCTCCCACAATATTTTGATCCAGCCCTTGTCTGTTGTCATTGAGTCCTCGCTTCCGTTTCCCATTGGGTAGTGATGTTGCCAAAGTTTTATCATCGAAAAAAGCACAGACAAGTTTTCTAAAGAGAAGGCTTCCTGACCTCTTGTAGTTGGATAGTATGGAATCAAGCTGGGATTTCGGCATGAATACATCAAACCCTTCAGCCAACTGCACATCTGGCTATCAAAGTAAAATAATGCAATGAATAAAGATATCAACATGTCTACAATCCACAATTGCAAGGCAAAAAGCTGGAAGCAATTACTTCTTACTAGGTGATTACATAAAATATGTTATTATTTTTACTTTCTCTATATCTTCCCTGTGTTTACAGGCAAGTAAACACAGGGAACACCACATTCATGGCCCACCTGTCTGGGTGGACATGCGCCCAAGTCTCTAGTCCCTCTTCAGAGATTTTATACTGTGTATTATATATTTCCCTTTATAGGACCATTTTAATGATGATATTTTGTCTTAAATAAATTTATACTTTTTTAACAAATACTTATGTGAGTCTTTGCTGTATCATGAAGGGTCCTTAGTTGCCTCAAACCTCCTGTCTCAATTTTCAACTGCAATAATAAGCCCCAACATTGGTGTCAGTGAGTGCAATAATAACCCCCAGCGTCGGCGTCAGTGAATTAAATAATAAACTCCATAATCGGTGTCAGTGAGTGCAATAATAAACCCCGACATCTGTGTCATTGAGTACAAAAATAACCTCCAACATCGGTGTCAGTGAGTGGCATTTAACCCCCCTTGCATAGGTGGTCAATAACAGCGTGAGTTAACCCTCTCCTTACAATAATGGTCAGTGGCAGTGTGAGTTAACCCTCTCCTTACATCGGTGATCAGAATCAGAAAGAGTTAACCCCCCTACCGTGGAGGGTTGGTGCACCAGGGATCTACACAATCAAATTAACTCTACCAACACATACTACCTAAAATGCATGAAAACAATACATATATTATCTTTGAAATCACATGATGTAGCTAGAGATAGCATGCTTTGTTATAATAAAATGTGAAGTAAATATATTCCTATAATGTTCATGCATTAAGATGATGTGACAGTTTGCAAATGATTACATTTTCATAAGGCATCATTTGAATATCCATCATTTGAGTATTTATGGGAAATAAAAATTGTCTGCAGAGGACAAATGCTAATGTTTTTAGGTTTGGTGTAATGAGAAGCTGTGTGAATTGCATTACTTTGATGAAGGCCAAAGC
This sequence comes from Lithobates pipiens, assembly GCF_037356315.1. Lineage (NCBI taxonomy): Eukaryota > Metazoa > Chordata > Amphibia > Anura > Ranidae > Lithobates > Lithobates pipiens. The sequence goes on from NW_027507903.1 coordinate 158,366,906, forward strand.
AATTAATTAACCTTTGAATTGCAACTTACATCGGAAGATGACGAGTTGACAACAATACCGAATCCTGGCACATGATTCTCTTCTTTCTTGACATGCTCTGCTTGCAACAGACTAGCTCTTTCTGGAAGTACCACAGTTTTATGTTCTCTCACACTCATGCTGTGTACACTATGAACTGGTGTCACCACTGTGTTCTTTGGAATTACTTTTTTCTTCATTATTCGTTTCCTTGACAGAACTGCCTTCTGGGAGCAAACACAAGACTGGGGAAGCTGCTGCCGGCTTTGTGCCACTAAATAAAAAAATGCAAGAGAATAGATGAAAGATGAATGAAAGATGAAAGCTAATTTCCTAGTTCTGCTACGTTGTAATAATAATAAAAAAAATCAATATAATACTACCAGTTATCTTGCCATAGTAGACAAATTAATGTGCAGTCAACAAGTTTCCGGTCTCCTAGGGTTTGAACATCTTTGAATTACATCAGTCATTTCAACATGATACATGTATTTTCAACAATATAAGAGGTAATTATATTTTATAAGGGGGAATGAGGTGCTTCCCTGCAGGAGGGGATGAGTGGAAGATCTGGGGGACATACCAGATGAGCAATGGAAACGTATCTTGGAAATAGGACCATTGAGTACCCTATCTCCATCACAAACAGTGTCATATGTATTGTTGCATAGAGCATATAGGACACCTCAAAAGCTTTTTCTCATAGTTTCATAGTTAGTTAGGTTGAAGAAAGACACCAGTCCATCCAGTTCAACCTGAGTGAGTGTCCACAATTGTCCCCATCCCTGTACATTGCACACTCATGTTGGTCCCTACCCTCAAGGAGCCCACAATCCGAGGTCCCCATTCATAACCTAGGGCCAATTTTGAACAGAAGCCAATTTACCTACCTGCATGTCTTTGGATTGTGGGAGGAAACCGGAGTACCCGGAGGAAACCCACGCATGCACAGGGAGAACATGCAAACTCCAGGCAGGTTGGGATTTGAACCAGCGACCCTTCTTACTGCTAGGTGAGAGTGCTAACCACTATACCACTGTGCCGCCCGTATGGATTTTTCTGTATGGATGGAGAGCGGATGCTAAATGCCCACGATGTGGGGACCTAAAAGGAGACTTAATTCATATGATGTGGAGATGCCCAAAATTAAATAGATACTGGAGGGAAGTGACTAGCAAAATTAATTCAGTATTTGAAACAACTCTTGATTTAGACCCAAAGATATGTATATTAGGGTATATGGAAGGAGATAACGATATGCGGGGCAGGCAGATAGCAATAATTAGATGCCTCTTTTTGGCATGGAAATTGATAGCGAGAAGATGGCTTTCTCTTTCTCCTCTGTTCTGGGTATGCTCTCTTTATTTTAAACATAAATTGATATAGGTGATAAATAAAAATGGGATAGTTTTGTAATAGATACGGCAAACGTATTGTAGTCTATTGTACAAATTAAGTGTGTATGTTAAATGTTGAGTCATTGGGTTAAATGCGGATGTGAGAAGATGTAGGCAAAAAAATATTTTTGAATAAAGATTATATGAGTTAAAAAAAGGAAAGAATCTTCCTAATTTCTAGTTACCAAAAACATACTGATAATACTAGCCAGCTTCTGTGTAAAGGTTACACTAAAAGCATGGCTCCTCCATTGTTCACCTGTGCAACCAAAATTTGAAGCTAAAATGAAGTCGAATGCGAGCTGGTACATGGACCAAATAGCCCTGCAATAATGGGGATGATTGCAACATTAACGACTGATCCCTCACTTTACCAACTTGCAAAATGCAAGATTTGGTCAATGGATCTTATTTGCAATTCTCATTCATGCAGCAGCACAAATCTCAGATTCTCCCTTCACCAAGTCTTGATTTAATATTTCAGCTTCCAAATGCCAGACCATCTATCGTCCACTGATCTATTGTCAACTGGTTCTTATATTTGACATTTAAATGATGGAGTGGAGCTTACTGTGGAAAAAGGGTGGAATTATATCTTGACCTGGGCACTTGGGCAGAGGTTGAGGCTCCAGGCACAGACTAGGTTAATATGGTTGAAAAAAGTCCATCCAGTTCCACCAACACAGAAAAAAAAAATACACACACACAAATTGACAACCTCCATATACACAATCCTAACCCCCACAGTTGATCTAAGGGAAGGCAACCCCCCCCCCCCCCCCACCGAAGAAAGCATGATTCAATTTGCTCCAGCGGGGGGAAAAAATCCTTCCCAATCCCCCAAGAGGCAATTGGATATTCCCTGGATCAACTTTACCTAGAAATATTATTATCCAGTTATATTATGTGCATTTAGGAAAGAATCCAGACCTTTCTTAAAACAATCTACTGATTTGGCCAGAACCAGTCCTTGAGGGAGTCTATTCTACAATTTCACAGCTCTTACTGTGAAGGAGTCTTTCCATATTTGGAGATTAAATCTCTTTTAATCCAGAAGTAAAGAGTGCCCCCTTGTCCTCCGTGATGACCTTAAGGTGAATAACTGTACACTGAGTTCACTATATAGACCACTTATGTATTTATACATGGTGATCATATCCCCCCTTAATCTCCTCTTCTCAAGAGAGAATACATTCAGTTCCTCTAATCTTTCCTCATAGCTGAACTCCTCCATGCCTCTTTTTTTTTTTAATTATTTTATTTGTGAAGGTAAAGAAGCAAAGAAAAAACAACAATATGATTATACAATATTTTTTTGCATAACAGGTGAAGAACATTATGTGTTACACTACCCTAAATAACCACCTCCTCCATGCCTCTTATCAGTTTGGTCATCCTTCTCTGCACTTTCTACAGTTCCTTGGTATCCTTTTTGTGAACTGGTGCCCAAAACTGAACTGCATATTCCAAATGAAGTCTTACTGACCATACCTTGTATATGATTATTTATTTATATGTTCAATGGAGGATTGATAGGAAGAGCAGAAAGAAAATTCCCAGAGGCAGTTTATCTTCATATTTGGGAACTGGTATTCCCAAAAACGAGAATGGAGTGGGGGACAGGGCTAACCTGATGATTGCTCCACTGAGTGTCCTTGGACAGGGAGTAGGGTGGTAGATTACTGGAACCTTATACATACCCTGCAGGAAAGAATGATATGTTTTCATATGCGCCACTCTGAATGGTAGGTGTGGCCATATACAGGCATACCCCACTTTTAAGTACACAATGGGGTTTATTTACTAGAGCTAGAAAGTACAAAATCAGGCTCACTTGTGCACAGAAACCAATGAGTTTCTAACCACAGCTTGTCTAATTATCTTTGGTAATAAAACCTGGAAACTCATTGGTTTCTATGCAGAAGTGAGCCTGATTTTGCACTTTCTAATTTTAGTAAATAAACCCCATTGTGTACTTAAAAGTGGGGCATGCCTGTATTTGCAAAATTCTTTGTCATTGGGCGCATAGTAGGTAGGTAGATCACTGACCTCCTAAATATACCCTGCAAGGAGGAATAGTGTATTCTGACCACTGATCTCCTGTATGTTGATGAATGGGGAGAAGGGCAGAGATCACGCTCCTGCTACGTGTCTAAAAATGGGGAATGGGTTAGAGTTTATTGACCCTGCAGGCAGGAATTAGGTATATCTTGATCATTGCCTCCTGGGAGCCCATTGCTGACATCTAGGCTACCTGTGCCAGTTATTCTAGGCATGTCCTGGTGACTGTAGTTCAACCCCATCCAGCTGTTCCTATGCTGCATTCCTCCTAGGAAAAAGTCTCCTGCTTTGCTTGGAGTGCAGCCCCCTTCACCTCTTGCTCACATCACACTGACTGGGCCTATAACTGGGCCTCTAACTGGCACCAGGAAGGCGGCGCAGCATACGAGAAGACGGAGATTAGGCACCCATGTTTACAAGCATTTCCGGACAAGTTGGCTGGCCCTGAGATTTTTTACAGATCTGGCAATGACTCTGCAACATGAATAAGATTCTGGCCTTGCCAGTGAATTCCAGAAAGTCCTAGGAGAGAACAAAAGAGATTGGCTGGAAAAAACCAACCCAGCCAGTCAATTCCTACTGTGAGGAGCACTGGAGAGGGGATGCCTGGAGAGGTCAGGGATTGATTAAAGACATATACAATCACTTCTTTATTAACTAGAATTAGTTGAATGGCACAGCAAATATCCAGGCATTTTTGACAATTCTTTGTATTATATAGGGTAGGCAGAAAATGGAGTGATAAGTGACAAGTAATACATTAACAGTGAATAATAATAAACTGACAACAGTGAGCCTTATAAGATACATACCATTAACGTTAGTAAGAGTTAATCGTTTTTATTAAAGTCATAAGTGTGCTACATCATGATGATTAATCCAACAGTTTTTATTAAAGTCATAGGTGTGTTATATCATGATGACTAATACATTCTACAAACTGTAATATATAAACAGATAAGTATGATTTATAGAGACACCCACACATAACATGTTGGTGTTTATGTAGTACAAAGTGCATTTAATGGCATAACAAGATGGCTATAGACTAATACACTAGAAGATGACGAGACTGAAGGAGGAATAAATTGGATGATTTAGTACAAACAATAAGTCCCCTTTCACACCGAGGCACTTTTCAAGCACTTTCTGGCTCAAAAAAGCACCTGAAAAGCTCACAAAAAACTATTTCCATCAAAATCCACGAATGCTTTCACACTACGCCCCTTTACATTAAAATGAATGAAAAGCTCTTCAAAAGCACCTGAAAAGCTCTTCAAAATTGCTCAGTGTTTTACTGGAAGTTTAGAAGCGCCTCAGTGTGAAATGGGCCTAAAGCTAGATTAAGGCTTGTCACATACACGCGATGATTTTAATTAGAAGATTCAGCAAATATTCTAATAACTAAACAATGATTACAGGCTAAGAATGATTGCTGACCACTGACTTGCTGGAAAATCAAACTTTGCTGATGATCCTTTTTGAGTTACAGTAAGTTATCTATACATGTAATCATTTACACACTGCTGCATTTGCAAAGTGGGGCCTATTTATATTAGTGTCCCCATAAAAGTTCAACCCTGGAAAAAAACAAAACATTTTGATGATTGTTTTTTAAGAATAAAATACCTCCAATGATTGTGGTCCTATATTTGACTGCTGCTGCTGGATTATTTGGTTAGGTCTTACTGTCATGAATCTTTGTTTAACACTGTAAGCAAACTTCTGGTGCTGGAAGGTTATGTGCATACACTTGCAGTTGGGGGAGGTAAACTGCCCCCAACTGCTCCCCTTAAGCTACAAAGGTAGCCAGACAAGGTTGTACACATGCAACACAGGGCCCTCTTTAATATTGATTGGACCCTGGGCAAACATTTTCTTGGGCCCTCCCAAATTCACTTATTAACTATTTGCAGGCAGCGCAGGCTCAGCGGGCAGCTGCTTTTGGCCCCACAACAAGGACTGGGCCCGGGGGCCCCTTTTGCCCTTTGCTAAAGACGGCCCTGAGGCATGGTTTGCTGCATGGTAAAAAAGTAGTGAATGCTAGGCTCAAAGTTGTGATATGGTATTTGCACTCAAAAACCCCATTCAAAAATGCAACGAAAAAACAAAAACCAGCGTTGGAAAGAAAAAAAAAACAAATGTGTAAATTCCCTCATCCACACATTCGAGGTGGATAAGGGAATAACTCCTGCAGCGCCATTGTGTTCTGCCAGTAGGGAGCCTTCCAATATAGCACTGATCATTTGGGAAAAACCCAACACCGGGTAGCTCATACATGGTTCGAAAATACGCCGGGCCCTGCTGAACCAGCCAAATTTTAAACTGTGTATGGCTGGCTTAAGATTGTGATTGTAGGAAGCTTGGAACTTTTCATGTTCACACCATAAATCTGAGAAAGTGGTGGAACAGCCATGAAACACTTCTTTTTAAATGTATTCATATAAATTTGCGTATTAATCACTTAAATTACGACGACTCTAATCACCTTCATTAAATCACTATATACCACCATGGGAACCTCTGCTATATTAGTATTTGTAAGTTTATTTTCCTTGCACTTCTAATTAACGCCAACCTGTTGTCCCCAATTAGGACCTAGGGCTGTGTTTTCTGAGGCATCAAGAGCAACCAATTCCTGCGGTGGAACAGGGGTAGTCTCCACACGCCAATTCGGCAGCTTGCGTTTATCACCACACCTGGTTATTCGCAACCTAACCAAATATATTTTACATCTCTTTTCTTGTTCTAAATCTCTATTATTATTGCATATCATCCCTGTGGAATTACAACACCTTAAAGTATAACTAAAGACAAAACTTTTTTTGCAGTTTTGGACAGAGTGGAGAGGTATTATAACACCTGTCAGTTGTTTTTGCCGTCTGTGCCCCCATTAAGGAGATTCATCCTCTCTATGTATCCTTTGAAAATCCTACATTTTGGGTTGTCCCCAGAAAAGTAACAGAGGCGAAACCTTCCAATGGGGGCACTATTTCTGGAAACCTGGGGGTCCCCAAAGAATTCCCTTCATTTTCAGAGATTTCCTCTGACTTCCTTTTTGGCTATGGGACAGGAAGCGGCAGCCAGATATGGGACTATAACCATTAGAGATATTTTATTTTTACAAAGGAAATGTCAAAAGCTTTTAAGGGAGCTGGGAAATGAATGCTTGAAAGGTAATAGATATGGACAACAGAGGGCACATCTGAGTGTAGTGGCTATTAACCACTTAACCAGGCCATTTTTTTGTGATACGGCACATAAGCTACTTTAACTGACAATTGCATGGTCATGCAACACTGTACCCAAATAATAGGTGTCATTTTTTTCCCACACAAATAGAGCTTTCTTTTGGTGGCATTTGATCACCTCTGTGGTTTTTATTTTTGCGCTATAAACAAAAAAAGACTGACAATTTTGAAAAAAAACAACTAATATTTTTTACCTTCTGCTATAAAACATACCCAATAAGAAAAAAAAAAATGAATTTCTTTATAAATTTAGGCCAATAAATATATATAATTATCCCATTAATGGGGACTAGTGACACTAATCCAGTGATCAGTGCTAAAAATATGCACTACACTCAGGTGCACTCTCTGCTGTCTATATCTTTTGCCAAACCCAATTTTATCGCAGGCCACACGACCAGTATGGTTGATCTCAAAGGGCCAGTTGTATTGAAGTTCAGGATTACACTATGTAAAGAGTGCAGATTTCTTCACAAATTTAGGCCAATATGTATTCTGCAAAATATTTTTGGTAAAAAAATCCCAACAAGCGTATATTGATTGGTTTGCGCAAAAGTTATAGTGTCTATAAAATTGTATATTTTTATGCATTTATTTTTTACTAGTAATGGCAGCTATAAGCGTCTTATAGTGGGACTGTGATGCAGCGGACATTCTGATACTAACTGACACTTTTTGGGGACTAGTGACGCCAATCCAGTGATCAGTGCTAAAAATATGCACTGTTACTGTACTGACATGGGTCGGGAAAGAGTTAGCATCAGGGGTGGTTAAATGTGTGCCTAGCCAGTGTTTTACTATACTGTGTGAGGTGCTTTTTCTAGAGGAAGAGATGGAATTTATTCCCTGCTTTGCAGGGACAAAAAACCCCATCCCTTACCTCCTGTCAGAATGTCAATCTGCCTTGTGTACATAGGCAGATCGCAGTTCTGTGTCTCTGCCTGAGTGCAGAGACGGGTGCCGGAGGACATAGAGTACTCTGCACCCACCGATAGGCTTCTCCTTTGTGTAATCACAGCGGAAGTGAGCCACCAGCAGAGCACATCTTACCTGGATGTGTCAGATCATGTATATATATATATATATATATATATATATATATATATATATATATATATATGTGATCCGGCGTACAGTTGCCGCCCTGTACCAGTAAAACTGCCATAGGCGGACTTAATGCGGTTAAAAATATTTATTTAAGTAGACAATTGGCAACATACACAAAACACATGGCATGTAAGTGTAAACACACATGTCAGCCTCTGGGGGTGAATCCTCTCACAGTAGAATTTTCTCCTCTAGGACATCTACAGCAACCTAGCTGCTGTGGAACCCAGCCTGGCCTTTCCATTTCCAGAGAAGCTCAGATACTGTGTCACGTACCTGATGGTCGAGCCTGGAGTGCAGGGAGCGGCCCCTCGTATCCCCTGGCTATTGAACCCCTGAAGGTGGAGACAGGTATTCAACAGTCCAGAGGGCACAAGTGCCTGGTAGATGGTATTAGTCCGGGAGGTCAGCTGGGCACAGATAACAGGCTGGTATAGCGGATGGTGCTTGACTGTCGCTGGCAGGCACAAGTGCGGGAACTGGCTGTGAGCAGATGTTCCGTAAAGCAGGAACTCAGGTAGGTAGCAGGAACAGCGGAATCAGATACAGGCCGGGTCAGCAGGAGACGATCAGCAAGGTACAAAGGGATGAGGCAGAAGACGTGGTCAAACAGGCAGAGGTCGTAGGTAGGCAGCAATCAATCAGAGTCAAGGAACAAGCCGGATGTCAGGAATCAGATAACAGGTTTCGGATACAAGCAGCACGGATCACGGACACGCTGTAGACTGGACAGCACAGATGGAAGGGAGCCAATGACTAAAGAAGGCTTCAGGGCGCCAAGCGAACATACGACGGGTCAGCGCGCCCTCGCACGTAGACGTGCACCCGTTCGTGACCTACGTGTGCGCGTTCGTGTCGACGCGAGTGCGTTCGTTAGCTTTGACGCGCGTTGACGGGAAACGACGGACTCTCCACGACAGGCTCCGGCGGGTAAGGTTTCTATGTCTAGTCGAGACGTTAGGGCGATCGTGACATTGCCCCCCCCCAAGGGGCAGCCCCCGGATGCCCAACCGAGCCCACTTGTTCGGGTGAGAGTTCTTGAAGGCGCGGATGAGTCTCTTGGCATGAATATTAGCCTCTGGCTCCCAGGAATTCTCCTCGGGTCCGTAGCCCTTCCATTTAACTAAGAATTGGACCTGGTTTCCTCTTTTCCTACAGTCCATGATGGCCTCAACTTCGAACTCGATCTCTCCATCGACCAACACCGGTTCCGGAGGGCAGGAAGTCCTGTCAGAGAAAGGATCCTCAACTGCAGGCTTGAGGAGCGATACGTGGAACACCGGGTGAATTCGGAAAGACTCAGGGAGTTCCAACTCAAATGCCACATCATTTAGCTTCCTTTTGATCGGGAAGGGACCCAGGAATTTTGGACCCAGTTTCTTGGAGGGACAGGTTAACTTGAGATTTAAGGTGGACAGCCAGACCCTATCCCCGGTCTTGAGATCCAGCTCCCCTCTTCTTCTTCTGTCGAAGACTTTCTTATTATGTTCCTGCGACTTAGTCAAGGTTTCCTGTAAGAGTTTATTATTCTCTTCAAAGAAAGCAAGTCTCTTCTGAAGCGCTGGCACCGGACATTCAGGAAGATCGCCAGACAGGAACAACGGATGGTACCCGAAATTTGCATAAAAAGGGGACTGTTTGGTGGCTGAATGGACTGAATTATTGTAGGCGAACTCGGCCATAGGTAGCAGGGAGACCCAATCGTCTTGTGAGAAGGACGAGAAGCAACGCAGGTACTGCTCTAAGGTCTGATTCGTCCTCTCGGTCTGACCGTTGGTCTGCGGATGGTAGGCTGAGGACATGCAGAGGTCGATCTTCAGAGTTGCACAGAGTGCCTTCCAAAATCTAGATGTGAACTGCACCCCCCTGTCAGACGTGATATTGGTGGGGATGCCATGAAGTCTTATAACTTCCTTTATGAAGACGTTAGCTGTCTCCGCGGCAGAGGGAGTGCCCTTCATGGGCAAGAAATGAGCCATCTTCGTGAACCTGTCGACTACGACGAAGATCGCTGTATGGTTCTCCGAAGGGGGGAGTTCGACGATAAAATCCATGGAGATCATTCTCCATGGTCTATCAGGGACAGGTAGAGGTTTTAGTAAGCCCCAGGCTCTGGACTTGTTGCCCTTACTCCGAATGCAGGTCGTGCAGGTCTGTACGTAACTCTTGCAGTCGTTCTTCATCTTCGGCCACCAGAAGTTACGCCTGAGTAATTCTAATGTTTTGAACGTTCCAAAGTGGCCAGCCATGGGATGGTCATGACAGGAAGCCAGAACTAAGGTCCGAGCTGTCTGGGGGACGAAGATCCTGTTCCCATGCCACATAAGATCATCGCTGGAGGACAGCGGGATACCGGGTGGAGGTGAGGCGCCTCTGGAAGCCTGTTTAACTTGAGAGACCACATCTCCTTGGAGTAAGAGGAAGTTTCCAGCAGGAAGGATGGTGTCACTGAGAGGTGGATCTTCCGGCTGGCTAAACATGCGAGATAAAGCATCTGGCTTCGTGTTCTTGGATCCGGGGCGGAAGGTTATGTGGAATACGAACCGTGAGAAAAAGAGTGCCCACCTGGCTTGACGAGGCTTCAACCTTTTAGCTGTCTTCAGATATTCGAGGTTTTTGTGATCTGTATAAATAAGGATTGGGTGGATAGCCCCTTCTAACAGATAGCGCCACTCCTCCAGTGCCGACTTAATTGCCAGTAGCTCACGGTCGCCCACGTCGTAGTTTCTCTCGGCTTCGGATAGTTTGCAGGAGAAGAACGCAACTGGGTGGAGTACGGACTTAGGTCCCTGCCTCTGGGACAGCACAGCTCCGACTGCCACCTCCGAAGCGTCAACCTCAAGGGTGTATGGCAGGGTAGGATCAGGATGTTTCAGAATCGAAGCTGAAACGAATAGCTTTTTTAGGGCTTCGAAGGCCTCTTGTGCCTCAGGTGTCCAGCGGAACTTGGTGCCCAGCTTGGTTAGCCCGGTAATGGGGGCGATGATGGAGGAGAATCCCTTTATAAATTTGCGATAGAAATTCGCGAAGCCCACAAACCGCTGAACTCCTTTTCTATCGGATGGGGCAGGCCAGTCCTGGATTGCAGTTATCTTCTGGGGATCCATCTCGACCCCTCGAATCGAGATAATCAGACCAAGGAACTGGATACTTTCCTTCTCGAAAACGCATTTTTCTGGCTTGGCATACAGGCCGTGAGAGCGGAGGCGAGTCAGGACCTTCTTGACATGTTCTCTGTGGGTGACTAAAGTGGAGGAAAAGATTAGTATATCATCCAAATAAATGATAACAAACAAATCTAAATAGTCTCTGAAGATGTCGTTCACAAAATGCTGGAACGTAGCCGGGGCGTTACATAACCCGAAAGGCATCACTAAATATTCATAGTGTCCGAAGCGGGTACGAAAAGCTGTTTTCCACTCATCGCCTTTTCTGATACGGACGAGGTTGTAAGCCCCCCGAAGATCCAGCTTGGTAAAGAGTTTAGCGGAACCCAGTCTCTGGAAAAGCTCAGGTACTAATGGCAGAGGGTAGCGATTTTTAACTGTGATTTTATTTAGTGCCCGATAGTCCACACACGGACGTAAGGATTGGTCCTTCTTCTCGACAAAGAAGATTCCAGCGCCAGCTGGGGAGGTGGAAGGTCGGATGAACCCTTTTCTAAGATTATCGTCCAGGTAGGTCTTTAGAGTACTTAATTCGGATTCGGACAGTGGGAAGATCCTTCCGAACGGAATTTCTGCCCCCGGGAGCAGTTCAATAGGGCAATCATAAGGCCTATGCGGAGGGAGAGTCTCTGCGCCCTTCTTGCTGAAAACATCGAGAAACGCATGGTATTGCTCAGGTACAGCCTGTCGGGTTTCTTCATCCGCATCCAGACAGAGAAGGACTGATGAGTCCCCATTGGGAGTCGGACAACAATGCTGGTGGCAGTAGTCAGAGGGGAACTTGATTACTCCGGTGGCCCAGTTGATGTGTGGATTGTGTGCCCTCAGCCAAGGCATGCCTAGGATGATGGGGAACAGGGGAGACTGGATGACATCCAGGCAAAGGAGTTCTTGGTGAGACCCGGCGATGATGGCGGGTAGAGGACTGGTCTCCTGAATTACTGGTCCTGATTCCAAGGTAGACCCATCAGCCAAGTATACCGAGAGCCCCTTCTCTCGTGGTCTAAGAGGGATCCTGTTCATTCGGGCGAAAGACGAGTCAATAAAGCCACTGCATGCCCCGGAATCAATTACCGCGTGGGTTGAGATAGTCCTTCCTGGGAGCTGCAAGAGAACAGGAACAGCTAGATGGGAGATGTTATCTGGCAACATAGGAGACGAGACAGGTGGAACACGGAGGCACTTACGCATCTTCGCCGGGCAGGAACGAACAAAGTGCCCTGGTTCCCCGCAGTATAGGCATAGGTTATTGACCCGACGACGCTGGCGTTCTTCCAGGGTCAGGGACGGGCGTAGTAGCCCCAGCTGCATAGGCTCCGGAGCGTCCGATGTGGATGCAACTGGAACAGGCGGAGGTGGGTGACTAGGCACCCGTGGTAACATCCAAACCGGACAGGGAGTCGTGGTGGATCGTTCTTGGCGGCGCTCCCTCAAACGCCTGTCAATCTGGATAGCAATGTCAATCAGGGCCTCCAGGGTCTCAGGAACACCCACTCGTGCCAGCTCGTCTTTCAGGGCCTCGGAAAGCCCCATGCGGAACTGGTACCGCAGGGCCGCATTGTTCCAGTCCGTGTCTGCACTCCAACGTCGGAATTCAGAGACGTAGTCTTCTACGGGTCTGCGTCCTTGTTGTAGGGCATGTAGGGCTGCTTCGGCAGTGGCGGCTAGCTGGGGATCCTCATAAAGCCTGGACATTGCCCGGAAGAAGGTGTCCATGGAGTCTAGGGACGGATCCTTCTGTTCCAACAGTCGGTGAGCCCAGGCCTGGGGTTCATTGCTTAATAGGGAGATGACGAACCCCACCTTCGTTGCCTCAAGGGAGAAAGTTCTGGGCTGTAGGGCGAAGTAGAGTTCGCAGGAGTTGCGGAATGCCCTGAACTTGCTCCGGTCCCCTGTGAACCGTTCCGGGGTTGGGACCCTGGGTTCCGGTGGCAGCATTACAACTGACGGCGGGGCATGGGCCCCAGGAGCCGCTGGTGCAGAGGCGGATAGCGCCTGGATTTGTTCCTCCAGTCTGCCGTAGCCCTCTTGTAGATTCTTAACTGCCTGTGTAAGGCCGGCCAGATGGTGGCAGAGTTCATCCATGGGGGAGGCTCCCTGCGCAGGCTCGGACATGGCTGTCCAGTACTGTCACGTACCTGATGGTCGAGCCTGGAGTGCAGGGAGCGGCCCCTCGTATCCCCTGGCTATTGAACCCCTGAAGGTGGAGACAGGTATTCAACAGTCCAGAGGGCACAAGTGCCTGGTAGATGGTATTAGTCCGGGAGGTCAGCTGGGCACAGATAACAGGCTGGTATAGCGGATGGTGCTTGACTGTCGCTGGCAGGCACAAGTGCGGGAACTGGCTGTGAGCAGATGTTCCGTAAAGCAGGAACTCAGGTAGGTAGCAGGAACAGCGGAATCAGATACAGGCCGGGTCAGCAGGAGACGATCAGCAAGGTACAAAGGGATGAGGCAGAAGACGTGGTCAAACAGGCAGAGGTCGTAGGCAGGCAGCAATCAATCAGAGTCAAGGAACAAGCCGGATGTCAGGAATCAGATAACAGGTTTCGGATACAAGCAGCACGGATCACGGACACGCTGTAGACTGGACAGCACAGATGGAAGGGAGCCAATGACTAAAGAAGGCTTCAGGGCGCCAAGCGAACGTACGACGGGTCAGCGCGCCCTCGCACGTAGACGTGCACCCGTTCGTGACCTACGTGTGCGCGTGCGCGCGTTCGTGTCGACGCGAGTGCGTTCGTTAGCTTTGACGCGCGTTGACGGGAAACGACGGACTCTCCACGACAGGCTCCGGCAGGTAAGGTTTCTATGTCTAGTCGAGACGTTAGGGCGATCGTGACATACTGACAGATCCCTGTGAGGCTGACTCATCCATATTTTCACAAGATTCCTTTGAGGAAGCATGTCCTGCTGTGAAAAGATTCACCCCAGATGCTTACATACATCTACACTCAGGTGCACTTTCTGCTGTCTATATCTGTTGCTCTAGAGCAAAGCCACAAAGGGCAAGTTGTATTGGAGTTCAGGATTACACTACATAAAGAGTGTAGAGTTCATGAATGCGCAATGTACAGAGTGCAGAGTTCATGAGTGCGTAATGTACAGAGTACAGAGTTCAGGGGTGCACTATGTACAGAGTGGAGGGTTGCGCTGTGTACAGAATGCAGAGTTTAGGGGGTGTGTTACATGCAGAGTTCAGGGGTGTGCTGTGTACAGAGTGCAGGGTGTACAACCCCAACCCCAAACCCCCTCTCCAAAGCTTCCTTGCATCTGCCTCTCCTACCTGGCCCAGCTCTATTACCTCCTTGTGTAGGCCTTGCCTTGTAGGGAGATTATTCTCTCCCACACATTGTGGAGATCTGCCCCTGCCTTGAGCATGTACAGAGGTCTGTTAGATATGGGAGCTGCAAAGCTCTGTCCTTTGTAAACACAGAAATCTTCTCTGTTTACAAGTGAGAGCGGGGAGCAATAGCAGATGGTGAAAGCTGGAGGTGCAGAATTGAGTTCCGCTGTGTTTCGGCTGCAAAATGGTGCGAAGGTATACATGACAAGGCCTGGCAGGCCAGGTTCGGCCCATGGGCCTTGTTTTTGATATATGTGCTCTAGAGATTCTTTAGTTTCCCAAGAGTTGCTGCACTAAAGTGTCTTGGAACTGCGCCTGAGCCACTCCATAATCTTCCACGGCCACTCTGCTTAAGACATAGATCTGTTTGCACCCCTGAACCATAATCTCCACTCCTAGTTTAAAATGTATTGTCAGCTTCCTGGTTATAAAGACACACTGATATATAATGCCCATTTATTAATTAGCTCCTGTTACACTGCAACCAATCAATATTAAACTTCTTTATTTTTAACTATCCTTTAATCATGGAAGATTTGAATCTGAAATATGTCAGCTTATCTCAGGGGAATCAATAGCAATCTGACAAGGTTTTTAAACCTCAAAGCGTATATAAATCCAAGAAATAAAATAAAAAAATAAATTATATATATATATATATATATATATATATATATATATACACACACACACACACATACACAGTGGGTAAAATAAGTATTATACACGTCACCATTTTTCTAGGTAAATATATTTCTAAAGGTGCTATTGGCATGAAATTTTCTCCACATGTCGGTAACAACAACCCATGCAATCTATCCATACAAAAAAACGAATACAAAAAATTTAAGAAATTTATTTATGTGTAATAAAATGGAATGACACAGGAAAAAAGTATTGAACACATGAAGGAAGGGAGGTGCAAAAAGACATGGAAAGCCAAGGCATCAGCTGAAATCTATTAGTAATTAGAAAGCAATCCTGCCCTTTGTCAGTGCAAAATTAATATCAGCTGGTTCAGTCTCAACTGACGGCCCATAAAAAGGTGTCCTATTACCAAGGTGGCACACATGAAACATCTCATGATGGGTAAAAGCAAGGAGTTCTCTCAAGACCTTTGCAACCTTATTGTTGCAAAACATATTGATGGCATTGGTTACAGAAGAATTTCTAAACTTCTGAATGTTCCAGTGAGCACTGTTGGAGCCATAATCTGGAAATGGAAAGAGCATTATTTCACCATAAACTGACCATGACCAGGTGCACCTCACAAGATTTCTGACAGAGGAGTGACCAAAATTATCAGGAGAATTTTACAAGAGCCAAGGACTACTTGTGGAGAGCTTCAGAAACACCTAGAATTACAGGTACAATTGTTTCAAAGAAAACAATAAGTAATGCACTCAACCGCCATAGCCTGTATGCACCCTCACCACTCAAGACTCCATTACTGAAGAAAAAACATGTTGAAGCTCATTTAAAGTTTGCTGCACAACATTTAGACAAGCCTGTGAAATACTGGAAGAATAAAGTCTGGTCATATGAGACCAAAACTGAACTCTTTGGTTGCAATACTACACTGGGGCATCCAAAAGGTCAATTGGCACTGCACCTCGCCCCAAAAACACCCCAATACCAACAGTGAAGTTTGGAGGTGGGAACATCATAGTGTGGGACTGTTTTTCTGCATACCGTACTGGCAAACTTCATATCATTGAAGGAAGGATGAATGCAAAAATGTACCAAGACATAAAAAATCTGCTGCCATCTACCAGGATGATGAAGCTGAAACGAGGGTGCACATTTCAGCAAGACAATGATTCCAAACACAAAGCCAAGGAAACTCTCAACTATTTTCAAAGAAAGAAAATAAAGCTACTAGAATGGCCCAGCCAATCACCTGTCTTGAATCCAATAGAAAATATATGAAAAGAACTAAAGATCAGAGTTCATAGAAGAAGCCCACGGAACCATCAAGATTTGAAGACTGTTTGTCTGGAAGAATGTGCCGAAATCACACCTGAGCAATGCGTGCAATTAGTTTCTCCATAGAGGAGACTTCTTGAAGCTGTCATTATCAACAAAGGATTTTATATGAAGTATTAAATAAATTTCAGTTAGCGTGTTCAATACTTTTTCCCTGTGTCGTTCCATTGTATTACACATAACTTAATTTCTGAACTTGTCTTGGTTTCTTTGTATGTATGGATTGCATGGGTTGTTACCGACATGGTGAAAATTTCATGTCGATAGCAGCGTTAGAAATATATTTACCCAGAAAAATGGTGACGTGTTCAATACTTACTTTACCTGTTGTGTATATTTATATTATATATATATACATATATATACACACACACACACATACACACTGTGGGGGTTATTTACGGAAGGCAAATCTACTTTGCACTGCAAATCTGCAAAAATGCAAAAAGCACTAAAAATGCATAGGTGTGAATCCAGCCTAACTGCTGATGAGAAAAGGCCTGTCTGAGCTTTTCAGCTTCCTCAGTGAAGCAGTCACCACATTTAGGGATTAGTATATACAGGGGGTTATTTACGAAAGGCAAATCCCCTTTGCACTACAAGTGCAAAGTGCACTTGAAATTGCCCTGAAAGTGCACTTGATTGGAGGATAAAATCAGCAGAGCTTCTCCTCATTTCAGATCTACCCCTTAGATTTACAGCCACTGCACTTCAAAGTGCACTTTCAGTGCAATTTCAAGTGCACTTTCAAGTGCACTTTGCACTTGTAGTGGTGACTGCTTTACTGAGGAAGCTGAAAAGCTCAGACATGCCTTTTCTCATCAGCAGTTAGGCTGGATTCACACCTATGCATTTTTACTTTTTGAATTTTTGCAGATTTGCACTACAGAACGTGTTTCATAGGAAACCATTTTAAATGGACTGCAGTGCAAATCTGCAAAATGTAAAAATCACTAAAACTGCATAGGTGTAAACCCGGCCTTAGAGCCCTCTTGTGACTTCTATCAGTGTCTGGATGAGCATTAGTTAATGCTAGTAGGAGGAGTTTTCATTCTCCCTCGATTGTCCTATGAGGCTGCATGACCCTTGACCCTCTGCCTGGAGAGTGCTGATTGGCCCTGTGCTGATCACATGCACTCTCCCAAGAAAAAAAAAGTTGTCTAGCAATACACACCAAGCTGAGCATGTGCAGCTTATCCCTGAGGCTCTGTTCTATCGAGAGATGGTTTGGGGAAGAAGGGGAGGATCGGAGAAGAGTTTTAAACAGCCTTTTTACACAATGCAAAAGGATTAACCCCTTAGGTTCCACAGTGAGTATAAGGGCGGGTTCACACTATTGCGATGGTAGATATCGCATGTAATGCGCAGAGCACTGCTGTTCACATTACATCCGTTTTCTGTGTGGGTGCGATGTCAGCCATACAGATAGTATGGCTGATATCGCACTGCATTCGTTGCAAACACCCTCTTTTCTGTTCGGACCAGAATCTGATCGCTTGTCTGTTCATACATATGCGATCCGATTCATGTCCGAACTGTCAGTTCGGAGTGTGATATGCGAGCTGAAATGGTGGTGTCGTTAACATATAATGACACTCCCCAGAAGTTTGCATATGGCAGTGTGAACTGCCGTGTGTTCCGGGTGCAATGCGGGAACTTGCAGTTGATTCGCAGGGTTCTCGGATCGCAATAGTGTGAACCGAATCCAACAAGCATGTTTTACTGCATACACAGACTGATTTTACTGTTGTGGGTTTAGTAACACTTTAAAGGAGTTGTAAAGGCAGAA
Source organism: Lithobates pipiens (assembly GCF_037356315.1). NCBI lineage: Eukaryota > Metazoa > Chordata > Amphibia > Anura > Ranidae > Lithobates > Lithobates pipiens. The sequence goes on from NW_027507903.1 coordinate 158,385,028, forward strand.
GGTTTTTTTTTATCTTAATGCATTCTTTGCATTAAGAAAAAAAATCTTTTGTGTGCAGCAGCCTCCCCAGCACCCTTAAGTAAGTTACCTGAGCCCCATCTCCCTCCAGTGATGTTCATGAATGTCTAAGTGTCTGGGACACTCCTCCTGATTGGCTGAGACACAGCAGCGATGCCATTGGCTCCTGCGGCTGTCAATCAAAGTCAGTTAGTCAATCAGGGGGGAGAGGGGATGGGGCCGAGTCGGGGCTCCGTGTCTGAATGGACACACGGAGCTGTGTGCTCTCCAGTGCCCCCATACGAAGCTGCCAACTGGGGGCACATGATAGGAGGGAGGGGCCAGGAGCAGCAAAGAGGGACCTAAGAAGAGGAGGATCTGGGCTGCTCTGTGCAAAACCAACCGGTAAGTATAACATGTTTGTTATTTATTTTATTTTTAAAACATGCCTTTAGAATCACTTTAGGCAAAGGCTTACAAAGGCCGCAGATGGAGGTGTACATACTGTATGCTGCAGTAAAAGTTACCCCCCCTATTTTGGATGCCCCAGTTGAAGACCACTTGTGTTGAAACGCTTCGGGCTTGCTCATTTGAGACTCCCACACTGCTTTTTTACTGTTTTTATTCCACCGTATTTTATTTTGGATTGTTCCTTTTTTATGTCTCCATCTTGCAAATTGTGAATTTATTCCAATAAAACATTATTGGTTGATCTGCACTATATGGAGCTTTTTTCTCCCATCTTTTATATTTTATTTCACCACTCGTGATCCTGGAT